>NW_028321898.1:32668968-32999702 GCF_036245765.1 Copidosoma floridanum | reverse complement strand
TTTGTAAGTAAGTACTGGCACTGTTATTCAATTTAATTGAACCATCATAATAAGTGGTTTTTCAAACTTATGACCTTGGGTGTGATTAACTTTTTGAATGAACGTGGCTGTGCCTTGTCACCGGAGGTCGGTGTAATTTTGTTCGCTCATTGTACACGACGAAGGTGATATTTGTTTTGAAAGAAGAGGAGTACTTTGACCAACAAAACGTGATTGCCCGGTGGAAAAGGGATTTGGAAAACAGTGAAGATTTCAAAATGAGAAAACTCGTATTCGGAGCCTTGGAGCGTAGAAATTTCAAGGTGAAGTGAAATCATCCGAGATTGATAGCGATGGTTTATCGAGTCGAGCGACGTAACGACGTGCGTAGTTGGCCCTCGAGCGAAATACAAATTTCGTGAGCGCACAGATTTTGAAATTCAAGCAAACGATTCTCGTGTATAGGTACAGCGCTCCATCCGAATTTATTGGATGGGTGTATACCATCTCCTCGGGACGGCTTAAAGCCACGTCTCTGTAATATTTTGTTTATCCATGGCGAGAGAGACGAGGTGCCACCAGCTGCGTAAGACTGTCACTAAAAATGAACATCCATGTTTTTCTTTTTCTTTCTTTTTTTTCCCCTTGAGATCAAAAATTGTATAAAGGATAGGAGCTCGTAACAGAAGGGCGCACAAAGGAATATGCAAAAGGCTGGTGTGCGGATGAAAGAAGGACTCGAGAAAAAAGAGCTATACAAAGTGATAATGACGATGATGGCCCACCGAAAGCGGAAAAAGAGTTGCGTGTGCAGGTATACCCATAACAGTCGGCCACGCCACAGAAACGCCACAAGAAATAAGGGAAAGAGAATGCACCTGTTGCATGCATAGCGCGGCCAGGCTGAGCCACACTTTTGGTTGTAATTATGCAAAACACGTTGTATCTCCATGTACAGGCACGAAGACGAATTAGCGTCAGATCCTATATTTATATGGCCAGCCGATTTTGTTTTTTGGAGATCGACGCTTGCAGCTCCTCGGCGAATCTCCCATTTTTTTTTTTTTCCCCCAATCCCGATAAAATTGCCGAGCACTCGTAAGTCTCTTTTTTTCCCGGTGAGCAAAAATCTTGTAATAATCGCCGCTAGGCCAGATACACACGTATATAATTTGTAATTTAATAATCTCACGGGATGGGGTGGCCCGATTTTTCACGTATGTACAACGTATACATATACGGATGGGTGCACACGCGGTGCGATAAAACAATTATTTTGCCCAAGTTGGAAGAGCTGCGTGCGCCTGTGTCCTATACTTGGAACATGCATGGAATCGCACTCGAGGAGAGCAAAAAACTTCTCGTTTACTATTTTTATCATTTGGTTTTTTTCCTATTCTTACGCAACTGGGTAATTCTTTATTTCGCGAGTTACGTAAAATTTATTTATCGTACCTACACTTATATGAATAACTATATAATTTCAGCTTTACTCGTTGTCTCTCTCTCCCTTCTTTATGTATTATTAATAATATTATCATTTTTTTTTTTTTTCATCGAATTATCATTGTTATTAATCGTTATTTGGCAAATTGCGCAACCCAACATTAGTTACGTTGGGTTGGCTGCTTTGGAAGACGAGAATTTCAAAGACTCGCTTGTCACTCGACTTAATCGCTGTTTATTAGATTTTCCAGCGGACATGCCACCACTTACGTACGTGGCATTTATCACCACAGATACTATCTGCCCGCTGTTTTGTTAAGTACAGAACGCCCGTTTAGTTTCTCACTGCAGGGGGCTGAGTATTTTTTTTTTCTTCCCGATTTCCTCCCACTTATTAATTTCGAGGTACCCGCACGAATAAAATCAGCGATATGGCCGACAGCCATCTCGAGGATTACCGATTTTCTACGGTCGTGGCCTCGCGTCTCGCGTCACATGCGCGTAATATCATCTCTCTCGACAGCCGCATCGTCCGAGTGAGCAGAGCCGACGCGCGGAGAAAGCCACCTCCGCAACATCGGCATACCGATCGTCGTCAAATTAATAAATACTCGCACGAGAGATCGTTACATAAGGACAAAGCTTACAAGTTGCGCAAAGCTCGTCAAAGCTGGATAATCGTTCCTTACCCTCGTGCACCTCCTCCAAAGGCGACGGGTAGGTGGATAGGCGCCGTCGTATGAATACTCGGTTAAGAAAATCGGCACACACAATAGGTGCGCTCTGTCGATAATTGCTTCCCGATCTCGAATGGACAATTTCGTAATTCCCGCGATTGGACGATTATCCTTTCATGTCGTGATAACTATTGGCGCGCCAATGGGTGCTGTCTCCACGATACACGCCAAGGGCGCCATTGCGGTGCGCTCAATCCATTTATAATATCAGCTTTCGAGCTCGAAGCGAGAGACAAAAATCGCCCGATAATAATATGAGTGTATACTACGCAAGAGAATAAGGGTTATTGCCACAACTGCCACTATTATATTCTCCATCCTACATAATAATGTGCATTGTTATGTGGATATAAATATATAGAGGGGGGGACAGGCAACACTCGCAGACTCGTGCATTCTCGACCTTTCCCCGGTGTGGCTCTACGTGGGCGGACAACTCGATGATAGTACAGACGCCGTACAATGAGTACCTACAACGTGAGAGAGAGAGGGACTCTTGCGCGTATATTATACATTCGACCCACACGTCGCCTATGATATAATAAATATTAACACAGCTATAGCGTTGTTGTATATTGCGGCAGCGTTGCACGGCGGCCCTTCCTCAATCGTTTCCAGACGCAGGACGATCTTTCTTAACGCGTTAGACCACGCGCGTTAATTAGAAGAGAGCACTGGGTGCACGGCCGTCGTTGCCACGCCGCGGTTTATTTTATTTCATTCTTTTTTTTTTTTTTTTTTTTTTTTTTTTTGCGTGTCTCGAGAGTTGCACAATCGTCGGGCCTGTACTTGCTTACATTGTACGTACGATGTGGGCGCTTTCGCTGTGGTTTCTCGTCCTGCTGCTGCAACGAGCTCGGCCCCTTGCACAACCCTTATTTCTTCTTTTCTTTTTCCCCTCGTGATTTTATCGTCATTTTCCGCGGTGTAGCAAAATCAAACATTTGTACAACTTGTGCGTGAAAAGGCGATTATGAACCTCACATGGGGGAGTAATAGATTTTGGGGGAAAAACAAAAAAAAATAGAACCAACAACTCCACAGCGGCGGTTTTGCATTACATCTCGGGTATATTAAAATCATTATTCGCTCGGCTGCTGCTGGCTTTAATCCGATCCGCGGCATAGCATACACCAGCAGCCTCGATCTTCAATATGCACATGTAGGAACAACAACGCACGTGAAATCGGAGAAATCTTAGCGACCCTCTTATTTTTCTTTATATATAGGTACGTGCATTCTACATAACTCAAAACCATAATACATATTATATATATCTCGCTCTCCGCACCATATAATGTACTGCGTTCCTCTTTCTGTTTTTTTTTCTCTCACTGTACGCATACGTGTATATACATATTTATATGCACATACATAATTATGATAACTGAATTTTCGCTCGAGCTCTATAACTTTGATGCATTAATTCCGGTGAATGGAAAAGTTTTAAACTCTATGGCTTTGTTCTTTCTTGCTTTCTCACGGCGAATTATTTTATTTATACCTTCACACGAGTACCTATTATTTTTGTTTTTCCACTTACGTACTCGTTACTTTTTATTTATCATTATTATTATTATTATTTTTTTTTTTCACAAAAAATACATCCAAGTGAAATATTATACGTAATCGCAATTTTATAGTCTAAAAACCGTAGCAAAACTTTCAGTTCGGTTAATAGGGTATATTTACAAGCATGGCGATGAAAAGCACAATTTGAGAGGGGAGGTAAAAAAGAAGCGTGTAAGGCACGTATTTTTACGTGTGTATAATTGAGGAGCAGTGAAAAAGAGAGAGGAAGCGATGAAAAAAGACTTGCCTGGCTCACTCGTGGCCCAAATCCATCCGGTAACGCTGTTATCCAGCAGCAGTAGCAGAATCGGTGGCACTGGCAATAGCGACATCAACACCATCGGTAACAAGTACAGGTGCGACAGCACCGCGGTGCAGGTAAAAAAGGCGGCTTTTCAAATTAAAAAAAAAAAAAAAAAAAAGTGAATGGAAAAGGGGAGGAAAAAAAACATATATACGTATAATTTGGTCACACTCTCCCGAGAGAAGGAGGCTGAGGAGCGAGCTGCAGGAAAATCGAGGCCAATCGCTCGATCGACTCGTCGACGTATACCTGTTGTATAAACGTACACTTTCGCATGCACAGCACCACTACAACTTGCAACCAAATGTATCGCACCCCCTGGGTCAACAGGCCCGCACCTACAGCGGCTTCAAGTCACCACCACCACCACCGTCATTCTCGATCAATTTTTAAACATCATCATCATTCACATTGTCACAAAGTCGCAGAAGATCCATGTACAGTGCACTTTTTTTTTTTTTTTTTTTTTTTTTCTTTTCCAACTTTTCGGCAAAACACGGAGTGGAGGGAAAACTGAGTTTAAAAAGAGCGCAGAGCAGAGACACACACACACACACACAAACCGCGACGCGAAGGCCGACAATCGCAAAAGAGAGAGGCACAATTCAACGCGAGCGTTGGTACACGATATATCCGCTCGGTTCGGGCGCCGCCGAGCAAGTGAGAGGCTGTTGGCCGGGTTCGCGGTACTCGCGAGAGAGTCGAGCTGTATATACATTATACTTACAAGTATGTGTACACGTACACGAAAACGGTGTGTTCGTGGGTAGGTAGGTAGACACCAGTGACGTCAGAAAAAGGGAAAAAGAGAGACTTTGACTCCGGCTCTCTCTCTGCTGCTGCTGTGCTCTTTCTCTCTTTCTGTCGCTCTTATACGCCGCTTTCACGCTGGCCCCTCTCATCTATATAGCTGCGGATCTCTCCTCCACCGATCCTCCTCTGGTGGCAAAGACAGTGATCTCTCGGATTTGCGTTGCAGAGCAGCAATTTTTCCGCCTTTTCCCCGCATTTTTTTCTATTCATATCCAGCACGAACCATCAAAATACGTGGAAAAATGAAAAAAAAAAAAAAAAAAAAAAAGGAAAAGATGTATCCAGCGATAGGCGAAACTCAACAGTAAGCGTAACTGTTTGAGCGAGCCGTTAAAACGAGATATAATATATGTATACCTGTACGATGAAAGGGCTGCATGCCCATGGGTACATGTATATAATAGTATCCACGAATCGGTGTTGCACCGATGCGATGCACGCAGAACGTGAGAAAAGAATTAATAAAGCCCCGGCTGACTCAACGTGAACCACAACAGTAGTGGTGATGGCGGTAGTAGTAGTAGTAGTAGTATAAGCCGGTATCGGTAAGCCCGTGGGGCCATAACGGAACACTTACAGCGCAGAGCTACACAACCATCAACTTATGGGTATACCCTATCCATATACGTACCTATCGTAATGGTACAGGTACAGCACCACCCCTGCTCGCAGCGCGCGTCAATTTACCTCGACGAGACACACACGACGTACCTACTTATGACTCATCGCAGTGCCGAGTGTACCTACCCATGAGACGTCTCATCCCCATCTCGAGATCCGCATACATATAGGGATACCTCGACTCGTCTATGCATGTATATGTATACATGTGTGCGTGTACCTAATATTTGGTACGGCTGAACTTGACCAGCCTAAATGAGATAAGAGGGCTGGAGAGGCATCGAGTTCTGCATTGCAGTTGCTTAGAAGGAGGCGGAGGGTCCGTCTCGCTGGCACCTGTCCCCTTACGTACGTGTATATCTCTACCATAGGTGCCTTTGGAGCAAACGTTGTCTCTAAACTCTTTTAGAAAATATCGTCATCAAAAATGAAAAAATGACAAAAAAAAGCTCCAAACAAGTAGGTACATTTAAGCAAACGGTGAGATTCTGGGTTGAATTTCAGTCGAGTGTGTATCTATAACTGGGCATCAAATCGAAAGAAATGATACCTACGCGTTGCGAGAGAAAACACGAGATACTAGCATCAGGTATATATACTTACTATTTATAATAGAAATCAAGAAGGAAATGAATTAATTTGGTGTGCAAGTGAATAACGGCAGCCGCGTAAAGGAACGCCTGCAAGACAAACGCACCACCAATCACCAACCTCTGTGAGCGTAGGTATACAACAACAACGTATTATATTTTGTTTGTTGTGTATTGTATATTATATATATACACTAGAGGTATATACAATGCGCATAGGTACACCCAACGCTCCTTATTGAAAGCCCGTACTTTTATATACTATTTTGTAGTACATAGCACCAAGCGCCTCAGAGGCATGAATAGGTAGGCATATATATATATTAGAGGTGCACTCGTTCGCAACAGAGAGTAGGTATGAGTATACTAACTTTCCCGCGACGAGGACTAACTCGACTCGAGACTTTGTTATAATGGTATAAGTATTTCATACGCCTACTATAAATTAATATCCCTGCAGATACGTGTTTATACTGGAAGCGAGGTATCGCATCAAGGCCACAGTCGTATCATCCATGTGCTCGCTCGAGTGCCCACAACGCTCATCATCTTCTGTCTCGATTGCTTAATTTTTCCTTTCTTCCAACTCTTTTTTTCTTTTTTTTCTTTTTTATAAGTAGATAGGTATATAATATACTGTGCTCTTGCACAACGATAAATCAGCATCAGCTTTCGGCTATCGGGGAGTCACACCTGGTTGCGCCGCTGCGTTTCGAGATATCAGGTGTAGGTATATATATATAATATACAGTAGAGAGCAACTCACACACGCGTACAATCACATGTTTGTGTATACCTATACGCGAATCAGTGTGTATTAATGTACATTGGAGCAGCTGGTAGGTAGGTAGGTGCATCAGACAGATGTATATCGTAGCTCTGAGATAGGTACACGGGCAAGAGCGCGGTCCCCAATGCATGTGCACGAGATAATAAATTATTGCCGCTACATCTAGATTAGGTTGCGTAACGGGGAGGCAGCAGCCAGAGAAAAATTTCGTTTTCTATAAAACACGCCGTAGGTACATCAGGTATGTTATGTATGGCTACGCGAGATTATATTATGCACTATAACGAACCAAGTCCACGGCTATGTTGAAACGAAAATTCGCGAAAGACCGATACACATCGTAATTTATTTCAATCCGCACTTGCCTTATCAACAATATATTATATACCTTACAACTATTTCGCGTGAAACGAAATTAATCACCGGTAAACAGATGGATCTGATTGATGGTGAATCAATTGCGCAATCGGTGTTCTTTCGTACGCAGTACAATTATATATACATATATATATATATATAACTATTTCTCTTACTTCCTGTACATGGCAACGCGAGGCGCTACTCAAAAGAAAACAACATTATATTCCATCATCATCATCCCTATGCGTGTCATATACAACAGTACCCCCGTAACAGTAAACCTCGAGCTCCCACGGGCATACACACACACACACACACATGTGTAGAAATCCGAGCCTTGCGCCTACATATACGGAGGAGGCACCGTGGACAAAAGGTATACGAAACGCAGCCACCAGCAGGTGAAATTTTTCAAAGTTGCAGGAAAGAAAACTCGATTCAGAGACATCAGAGATTAGTCAGAGTTGCAGCTCATCTTACGTTATAACAACCATCGTCGCGTCTCGCACAGATCGCGCGCGGAAACGACGAGACCGGTACTTACGATCTCTCTCTCTGCTTTTACTTCTATACGCGCAGATACCCCCATATGTTATACCCTTGAAAGCTGATCTTGGCTCGACTAGGCTTTAAACATATAGCGGATCCAAGTCGAGCTGGTGGGTATTGCGTTTATCATCCCGCGCACGAGCGTATGATATGTATAGGTAACGATGACGCCTCGTCGTCAAGAGAGAGAAGAGTATATATATATATATATATATATATATATATATATATATATATAGGTACGGATGAAAGATGCATCCCTGCTGCTGCTTGAGAGAGAGAGAGAGAGAGAGAGAATCTCTGTACGTATAAACCTACTCTTATGTTTACTGTACTCTCCATTACCTGTTGTTTAAATAAGCATCGGTTCGGGGAGCGCGCGTGCGACGCGGTGCTCATGCTTATACTTTGGATCGGCGCTATTATTTAGCCCGCCATCCGGATTTACATCGCGATGACGTTTATTCCCGAAGCGTGTCGACCCAATTGCGCCGAGACATTGTGAAACTATTGTTCAGATTACAGGTCGGCGGAATGATACCGCCCCTCCTGCACACTACCGATACCTATACCCAAATGCACTTTTTCTCATTCACCTATCAAGTATATATATATATATATATCTACATTTTTCTCTAGTGGTATGTACAGTTACTCTTTGTTTCGTATACTTGTAGGTATACCTACAACTGATTGATGGCAAAATTGTAAAACGCTGCGGAGAATCATCTTTGCGAAACTATACTCAATTGCATGTCTCCCTATCCCGAAATTACGATTAAGTTGGGTATATTTTAAAAACTGTATCTCCGAGTGCTTTTATACCGTACAACTTTCACAAAGGCTTCACTGTAGACAAGTACAAGTAAATGCAGCGAAAAAAATAAAAAATAAATAAAAAACTACTGCGTGGGGAATGAAACGAGAGAATCTTTTGCCAATAATACAGGTCATCATATTACTCTCGTTTCACTGTTCAAGTAGTATACATTTACTATAATTTACAGTGAACACGCACTATTTTGAGAAAAGTTATCACTATTTCAAATTTAGAGAGTAACTATATCACACGTGTATAGGTACAGTGTATAGTATACAACAACTGTGACTATCGTAGGCGCACAACGGTACACCGGTGAATTACGAGAGGCTTATGTACCACTGTAAGGTCCCCTCGGTGCAGCAATAAGTTAACATTGTACTCTCGCACAATGTGGTCCATTAACTGCAGAGATGATGTAAATACATTACGTGCATCGTCAAGGTGAGAATCTCGACGGTACCTATACATATATATATATATATATATATATATATCATCAAATGAAAGATCAACGCATGGCAAGGCGTCTGAGTCGCAGATGCCCAGATAAGTTAGTAGCCAACCCAAGTCTCTGGGTGACTTGAATGGGTGCACAGAACGTGTAGGTACTACGAGATATCACGTGCGTGCACAACGCTCAGAGTCTTAGATTAAAAATTTTTGATTATCTCTGGTTGAAAAATAAATAATTTAGAGCATAGCGACTACTTACTTCGAATTCAGTATGGTACAATAAACTTATCCACAAGAGATTTAAGTATTAGGATACGTATTTGATCGTTTCAAAAAGCTAAAACTTACAGTTGAGAAAAAAAAATTTGTTTTTATATTTTGATGATCACAGATTATCGTCCTTTTCGCTACATCTGCAATATTTACGGAGATATAGCGATTTTAAATTTAAATTTTGTATTTCAAAAACATGCAATTTAGAGCTAAGCCACTACTTTTTCCAGGCTCTGTTTGGTATAATAAGCTAATCTGTAAAATATTCAAGGGGAGGAAACGTTTATTTGATCATTCAAAAAGGCCAAAGCCCGCGTAGTCGATGTCTATATTTCCATGTATGGTATATAATAAGCATATCCATCATGAGAGTTTACATTGTGAGGAACGTATAGTTAATCGTTACAAAAGGCCAACGCCCGCAGTTTCAAAAAAATATTTTATTTTTAGTTAAATGATCAGAGAATCTTGTCTTATTTTATTGTGAAAGTTTTATAAGTATTGGCTGTCACACTTGTTGATTGACATAACTTTTTTTTTTTTCTTTTAAGAAGTATTTATTGAAAAAAATGTGGAAAAATGGATTGACAAAGGCATAATATTTAAGGAGAAAAAAAAAGGAAAAGGCTACGAGTACGACTGAACTGTCGGCTGATACCTAACTGTATACTTTTCAATCACGCTGCTCGTCAGACAACAACGTACCCGTTAAAAAAGTTGTTGTTCAATAGTCTGAAGTTATTCCGAAGAACGCAGGTATTTCAAAAACATTGAAAATGCATTCCTGCACTCACCGTTCTTGAGTCTCGTACTCAGGAGTACGTAAAATCGGCAAGGTAAAAGATAACAATTTCAAGACAGAAGATACGTGCCTGCATGGTCGTAGGTACTGTACTACGCAATTAATGTGCTCGTACATTGTACTTATGCGTATGAGTAAGGTATACCTACCAATGCGATTGTCATGCGGAGCAAGGCATAAGCGCAGGTATACATATGCAGTCCGAATTAACGAGACCGAGCGCGTTACACGTCGAAAAGTACAATGCGTCATACTCGAGTAAAGTATACGGAGCAACGGTGGACCGGTCAAAAGACGACGCGAGCTGACGTACCTGGTGATACAAGTGATTTTTAATTAGCTGCTGCTACCGTCGGCGATGGATGGGACCGTATAGGTATATATTTTGAGAGCGCGCGGTGGCTCGGTCGGCTAGGTCGTGGATTGGCACGCGGGAGACCGTGGTTCAATTCCCGGCCAGTGCGACTTTATCGGGCAAGTACCTCTGTGTCTGTCACATGTGCTTTTTCACCACGCAATGCTCCTCGAGGAGGGTTTAGGCGACCTCCTCGCAGCATAATTGCCTAATTTCCCCCTACCCCCCTCCCAGTAATGGGGGGCCTCCCATCCCTCTTCCCTTCCTTCTCCAAAGTGCTAAGTGCCCATAGTAGTGCCCTTATTAAAAAGGAGCCGGACGTAGAGCACTATAATATAAAAAAAAAAGGTATATATTTTAACCCCTATAGGCACACATCCACACAATACGTACAGGTGCGCGCATAACGCAGTGGCTCTATATGTCGATAATGAGAAGAAAAAAGAAAGAGAGAGATGGATCGAGGAAATCAAGTCGCGTATGTAGGTACAAGTGTATGTGTGTGTGTGTGTCCGCCGAGGGGAGCTGGGAGCTAATTACTTTCGCTTCCCGCATTCAAGGGATAGAGGGAGATGGAGCATACTTACTTACTTACTTACTTATACTTATAGATGGATAGATATAGACGAGACGACGAGAGATGGGAAATACCGCACGCGGGGAATGCAGGCAGCAGCAAAAACGCTCATACTTAATAGGGAACGAATTTCGTTTAATGAGAAAATCCTTTTTCCCCTCTCTCTTTCTGTTGTGGCTCACTTAATAGAATACGGCTCACAATTCCCGTCTTTTCTTTTTTACGGATGTATAGGCATGATCCGTGCAATGCACACCCGTGGGTAATGATGCAGGTTCATTCAATACGAGACGTCCGCATGTTGTATAAAAAGTGTGTACCTATATATGTCATGTTCACGATTTTTACAAGCATCGTTGCTCAAAATTGTACTTACTTTCATAAAAAGCTTTTTGAATGCGACACGCTTACCTGAAAGCCGATGAAGCAGCAAAACGTATACCTATAGTATAATTTATTTGTGTGTGTGTGTGTTTGTGGAAAAGTGCGTGTTTATACATATATATGTGTGTATATGCAGGAAGAGTAACCTGCTTGCCCGTAGTGGGTATCCATTTACGCGGGGAGATAAGGACATAGGTACCTGTAAGTGTGCATGCAACAGAAGAGCGGCAGCAGAGGCAATGATCTTGGATCTTGGAAAACAGTGATGCACATATAATATGTATGTGCGCTGCAGCGAGTCCCAACCAGATATACATTCATGTATACGTTATGAGCTATATGGCTCGGTTAGTTTATAATACGGATTCACAGGCTCATGGGAGCTTTTCGCACAATTAGCGTACATGCGAAACCGGCTTATAAGTAACAAAGAAAAAGAATGCACATCTTTTTCAAGCTCCCGTGAGCAGGCACCTACCTACAGGCGTACCCTAACAACTCACTACACGTAAATACTTACTAACTTCCTAATATCTATGATTTTGTGAAATGCCTGCGCAAGCACGTACACTTTTTATTTTACAGCGCGTACAAGACAGGGTCTACGAGACTTTGATAAATTTTCCTCTATAGATATGGGTGTATACAACAATAGTAATTTCAAATGCCCGTATCTCCGTAGATAATTAAGACATAGCAAAATAAGCCCTAATTTGATATCCTTAAAATTTATTGAAATTTTTATTTTTAATTCTTAAGTTAGAGGCTTCAGCGATCGTTTAAAAAATGATTTAAAGAAAATAAATCCCTTATGACAGCTCTTTTTGTTACTAGGGACCTATACAAAGCTATGAAATCGACGAATATTCAATATATAAGTAGCTTAACATTGCCAAAACTTAAATCGCCCGTATCTCCGTAAATAATGGAGATAGAGCGAAATAAGCCCTAATTTGAGATCAGTTAGTCCATCAAAAAATTTTTTTTAATTTTTGATTTGTAGGCTCTGGCGATCGTTTCAAAAATGATTTAAAAAAAAAATATCCTTTAGGACAGCTCCTTCTGTTACTAGGGACCGATACAAAGCTATGGGATCGACGAATATTCAATATATAAGTAGCTAAACATTGCCAAAACTTAAATCGCCCGTATCTCCGTAAATAATGGAGATAAAGCGAAATAAGCCCTAATTTGAGATCATTAAAATTTATTAAAATTTTTATTTTTGATTTTTGAGTTGGAGGCTTCGGCGATCGTTTAATAAATGATTTAAAGAAAATAAATCCCTTAGGACAGCTCTTTTTATTACTAGGGACCTATACAAAGCTATGGGATCGACAGATATTTAAAATATAGAAAGCTCAAATTAGCCATAACTTAAATCGCTTGTATCTCCGTAAATAATGGAGTAGAGCGAGATAAGCCCTAATTTGATATCATCAAAATTGAAAATATTTTTTTTTTTAAATCTTGAGTTGTAGGCGCTGGCAATCGTTTCAAAAATGATTTATAGAAAAACTATATCCTTTAGGACAGCTCTTTTCGTTACTAGGGACCTATACAAAGCTATGAGATCGACGAATATTGAAAATATAAGAAGCTCAAAATTGCTAAAACTTAAATCGCCCGTATCTCCGTAAATAATGGAGATAGAGCGAAATAAGCCCTAATTTGAGATCATCAAAATTTAATAAAATTTTTATTTTTGATTCTTGAGTTGGAGGCTTCAGCGATCGTTTAAAAAATGATTTGAAGAAAATAAATCCCTTAGGACAGCTCTTTTTATAACTAAGGACCTATACAAAGCTATGGGATCGACGATTATTGAAAATATAAGAAGCTCAAAATTGCTAAAACTTAAATCGCCCGTATCGCCGTAAATAATGGAGATAGAGCGAAATAAGCCCTTATTTGAGATCATTAAATTCATTAAAATTTTTTTATTAATTCTTGATTTGTAGGCTCTGGCGATCGTTTCAAAAATGATTTAAAAAAAAAAATATCCTTTAGGACAGCTCCTTCTGTTACTAGGGACCGATACAAAGCTATGGGATCGACGAATATTCAATATATAAGTAGCTAAACATTGCCAAAACTTAAATCGCCTGTATCTCCGTAAATAATGGAGATAGAGCGAAATAAGCCCTAATTTGAGATCATTAAAATTTGGTAAAATTTTTATTTTTGATTCTTGAGTTGGAGGCTTCGGCGATCGTTTAATAAATGATTTAAAGAAAATAAATCCCTTAGGACAGCTCTTTTTGTTACTAGAGACCTATACAAAGCTATGGGATCGACGAATATTGAAAATATAAGAAGGTCAAAATTGCTAAAACTTAAATCGCCCGTATCGCCGTAAATAATGGAGATAGAGCGAAATAAGCCCTTATTTGAGATCATTAAATTGATTAAAATTTTTTTATTAATTCTTGATTTGTAGGCTCTGGCGATCGTTTCAAAAATGATTTAAAAAAAAAAAATATCCTTTAGGACAGCTCCTTCTGTTACTAGGGACCGATACAAAGCTATGGGATCGACGAATATTCAATATATAAGTAGCTAAACATTGCCAGAACTTAAATCGCCCGTATCTCCGTAAATAATGAAGATAGAGCGAAATAAGCCCTAATTTGAGATCATTAAAGTTCATTAAAAATTTTTTTTTTTAATCTTGAGTTAAAGGCTTCGGCGATCGTTTAATAAATGATTAAAGAAAATAAATCCCATAGGACAGCTCTTTTTATTACTAGGGACCTATACAAAGCTATGGGATCCACGAATATTGAAAATATAAGAAGCTCAAAATTGCCAAAACTTAAATCGCCCGTATCTCCGTAAATAATAGAGATAGAGCGAAATAAGCCCTTATTTGAGATCATTAAAATTCATTAAAAATTTTTTTTTTTAATCTTGAGTTAAAGGCTTCGGCGATCGTTTAATAAATGATTTAAAGAAAATAAATCCCTTAGGACAGCTCTTTTTATTACTAGGGACCTATACAAAGCTATGAAATCGACGAATATTCAATATATAAGTAGCTAAACATTGCCAAAACTTAAATCGCCCGTATCTCCGTAAATAATGGAGATAGAAGGAAATAAGCCCTTATTTGAGATCATTAAAATTCATTAAAAATTTTTTTTTTTAATCTTGAGTTAAAGGCTTCGGCGATCGTTCAAAAAATTATTTAAAGAAAATAAATCCCTTAGGACAGCTCTTTTTATTACTAGGGACCTATACAAAGCTATGAAATCGACGAATATTCAATATATAAGTAGCTAAACATTGCCAAAACTTAAATCGCCCGTATCTCCGTAAATAATGGAGATAGAAGGAAATAAGCCCTAATTTGAGATCATTAAAAATTATTAAAATTTTTATTTTTGATTCTTGAGTTGGAGGCTTCGGCGATCGTTTAATAAATGACTTAAAGAAAACAAATCCCTTAGGACAGCTCTTTTTATTACTAGGGACCTATACAAAGCTATGGGATCGACGAATACTGAAAATATAAGAAGCTCAAAATTGCTAAAACTTAAATCGCCCGTATCTCCGTAAATAATAGAGATAGAGCGAAATAAGCCCTAATTTATGATCAGTTAGTCCATCAAAAATTTTTTTTTAATTTTTGATTTAGTGGCTCTGGCGATCGTTTCAAAAATGATTTAAAAAAAAAAATATCCTTTAGGACAGCTCCTTCTGTTACTAGGGACCGATACAAAGCTATGGAATCGACGAATATTCAATATATAAGTAGGTAAACATTGCCAAAACTTAAATCGCCCGTATCTCCGTAAATAATGGAGATAGAAGGAAATAAGCCCTTATTTGAGATCATTAAAATTCATTAAAAATTTTTTTTTTTAATCTTGAGTTAAAGGCTTCGGCGATCGTTCAAAAAATTATTTAAAGAAAATAAATCCCTTAGGACAGCACTTTTTGTTAATAGGGACCTATACAAAGCTATGGGATCGACAAATATTTAAAATATAAGAAGCTCAAAATTGCCAAAACTTAAATCGCCCGTGTCTCCGTAAATAATGGAGATGGAGCGAAATAAGCCCTTATTTGATATCATCAAAATTAAAAAAATATTTTTTTTTTTTAAATCTTATGTTGTAGGCGCTGGCAATCGTTTCAAAAGGGTTTAAGGAAAAAAATATCCTTTAAGACAGTTCCTTCTGTTACTCGGGACCTATACAAAGCTATGGGATCGGAAAATATTCAATATATAAGTAGCTAAACATTGCCAAAACTTAAATCGCCCGTATCTCCGTAAATAATGGAGATAGAGCGAAATAAGCCCTTATTTGAGATCATTTAATCCATTAAAATTTTTTTATTAATTTTTGATTTGTAGGCTTTGGCGATTGTTTCAAAAATGATTTAAAAAAAAAATATCCTTTAGGACAGCTCCTTCTGTTACTAGGGACCGATACAAAGCTATGAAATCGACGAATATTCAATATATAAGTAGCTAAACGTTGCCAAAACTTAAATCGACCGTATCTCCGTAAATAATGGAGATAGAGCGAAATAAGCCCTAATTTGAGATCATTAAAATTCATTAAAAATTTTTTTTTTTAATCTTGAGTTAAAGGCTTCGGCGATCGTTTAATAAATGATTTAAAGAAAATAAATTCCTTAGGACAGCTCTTTTTATTACTAGGGACCTATACAAAGCTATGGGATCGACGAATATTGAAAATATAAGAAGCTCAAAATTGCCAAAACTTAAATCGCCCGTATCTCCGTAAATAATGGAGATAGAGCGAAATAAGCCCTTATTTGAGATCATTAAAATTCATTAAAAATTTTTTTTTTTAATCTTAAGTTAAAGGTTTCGGCGATCGTTCAAAAAATTATTTAAAGAAAATAAATCCCTTAGGACAGCTCTTTTTGTTAATAGGGACCTATACAAAGCTATGGGATCGACAAATATTTAAAATATAAGAAGCTCAAAATTGCCAAAACTTAAATCGCCCGTATCTCCGTAAATAATGGAGATGGAGCGAAATAAGCCCTTATTTGATATCATCAAAATTAAAAAAATATTTTTTTTTTTTAAATCTTATGTTGTAGGCGCTGGCAATCGTTTCAAAAATGATTTAAAGAAAAAAATATCCTTTAAGACAGTTCCTTCTGTTACTCGGGACCTATAAAAAGCTATGGGATCGGAAAATATTCAATATATAAGTAGCTAAACATTGCCAAAACTTAAATCGCCCGTATCTCCGTAAATAATGGAGATAGAGCGAAATAAGCCCTCATTTGAGATCATTAAATTCATTAAAATTTTTTTTTTAATTCTTGATTTGTAGACTCTGGCGATCGTTTAAAAATGATTTAAAAAAAAAATATCCTTTAGGACAGCTCCTTCTGTTACTAGGGACCGATACAAAGCTATGGGATCTACAAATATTTAAAATATAAGAAGCTCAAAATTAGCAAAACTTAAATCGCCCGTATCTCCGTAAATAATGGAGATAGAGCGAAATAAGCCCTTATTTGAGATCATTAAATTCATTAAAATTCTTTTATTAATCCTTGATTTGTAGGCTCTGGTGATCGTTTCAAAAATGATTTAAAAAAAAAAATATCCTTTAGGACAGCTCCTTCTGTTACTAGGGACCGATACAAAGCTATGGGATCGACGAATATTCAATATATAAGTAGCTAAACATTGCCAAAACTTAAATCGCCCGTATCTCCGTAAATAATGGAGATAGAGCGAAATAAGCCCTTATTTGAGATCATTAAATTCATTAAAATTTTTTTATTAATCCTTGATTTGTAGGCTCTGGCGATCGTTTCAAAAATGATTTAAAAAAAAAATTATCCTTTAGGACAGCTCCTTCTGTTACTAGGGACCGATACAAAGCTATGGGATCGACGAATATTCAATATATAAGTAGCTAAACATTGCCAAAACTTAAATCGCCCGTATCTCCGTAAATAATGGAGATAGAGCGAAATAAGCCCTTATTTGAGATCATTAAAAATTATTAAAATTTTTATTTTTGATTTTTGAGTTGGAGGCTTCGGCGATCGTTTGATAAATGATTTAAAGAAAATAAATCCCTTAGGACAGCTCTTTTAATTACTAGGGACCTATACAAAGCTATGGGATCGACGAATATTGAAAATATAAGAAGCTCAAAATTGCTAAAACTTAAATCGCCCGTATCTCCGTAAATAATGGAGATGGAGCGAAATAAGCCCTAATTTGAGATCAGTTAGTCCATCAAAAATTTTTTTTTAATTTTTGATTTGTAGGCTCTGGCGATCGTTTCAAAAATGATTTAAAAAAAAAATATCCTTTAGGACAGCTCCTTCTGTTACTAGGGACCGATACAAAGCTATGGGATTGATGAATATTCAATATATAAGTAGCTAAACATTGCCAAAACTTAAATCGCCCGTATCTCCGTAAATAATGGAGATAGAGCGAAATAAGCCCTAATTTGAGATCAGTTAGTCCATCAAAAATTTTTTTTTAATTTTTGATTTGTAGGCTCTGGCGATCGTTTCAAAAATGATTTAAAAAAAAAATATCCTTTAGGACAGCTCCTTCTGTTACTAGGGACCGATACAAAGCTATGAGATCGACGAATATTCAATATATAAGTAGCTAAACATTGCCAAAACTTAAATCGCCCGTATCTCCGTAAATAATGGAGATAAAGCGAAATAAGCCCTTATTTGAGATCATTAAATTCATTAAAATTTTTTTATTAATCCTTGATTTGTAGGCTCTGGCGATCGTTTCAAAAATGATTTAAAAAAAAAAATATTCTTTAGGACAGCTCCTTCTGTTACTAGGGACCGATACAAAGCTATGGGATCGACGAATATTCAATATATAACTAGCTAAACATTGCCAAAACTTTAATCGCCCGTATCTCCGTAGATAATGGAGATAGAGCGAAATGAGCCCTAATTTGAGATCAGTTAGTCCATCAAAAATTTTTTTTTAATTTTTGATTTGTAGGCTTTGGCGATCGTTTCAAAAATGATTTAAAAAAAAAATATCCTTTAGGACAGCTCCTTCTGTTACTAGGGACCGATACAAAGCTATGGGATCGACGAATATTCAATATATAAGTAGCTAAACATTGCCAAAACTTAAATAGCCTGTATCTCCGTAAATAATGGAGATAGAGCGAAATAAGCCCTAATTTGAGATCATCAAAATTTATTAAAATTTTTATTTTTGATTCTTGAGTTGTAGGCTTCGGCGATCGTTAAAAAAATGATTTGAAGAATATAAATCCTTTAGGACAGCTCCTTTTATCACTAGGGACCTATACAAAGCTATGGGATCGACGAATATTCAATATATAAGTAGCTAAACATTGCCAAAACTTAAATCGCCCGTATCTCCGTAAATAATGGAGATAGAGCGAAATAAGCCCTAATTTGAGATCATTAAAATTTATTAAAATTTTTATTTTTGATTCTTGAGTTGGAGGCTTCGGCGATCGTTTAATAAATGATTTAAAGAAAATAAATCCCTTAGGACAGCTCTTTTTATTACTAGGGACCTATACAAAGCTATGGGATCGACGAATATTGAAAATATAAGAAGCTCAAAATTGCTAAAACTTAAATCGCCCGTATCTCCGTAAATAATGGAGATAGAGCGATATAAGCCCTAATTTGAGATCATTGAGTCCATTAAAAGTTTTTTTTAAATCTTAATTTGTAGGCTCTGGCGATCGTTTTAAAATTGATTTGAAGAAAAAAATATCCTTTAGGACAGTTCCTTCTTGTACTCGGGACCTATACAAAGCTATGGGATCGGAAAATATTCAATATATAAGTAGCTAAACATTGCCAAAACTTAAATCGCCCGTATCTCCGTAAATAATGGAGATAGAGCAAAATAAGCCCTAATTTGAGATCATCAAAATTTATTAAAATTTTTATTTTTGATTCTTGAGTTGGAGGCTTCGGCGATCGTTTCAAGAATGATTTAAAAAAAATAAATCCCTTAGGACAGCTTTTTCTGTTACTAGGGACCGAAACAAAGCTATGAAATCGACGAATATTCAATATATAAGTAGCTAAACATTGCCAAAACTTAAATCGCCCGTATCTCCGTAAATAATGGAGATAGAGCGAAATAAGCCCTTATTTGAGATCATTAAATTCATTAAAATTTTTTTATTAATCCTTGATTTGTAGGCTCTGGCGATCGTTTCAAAAATGATTTAAAAAAAAAATATCCTTTAGGACAGCTCTTTCTGTTACTAGGGACCGATACAAAGCTATGGGATCGACGAATATTCAATATATAAGTAGCTAAACATTGCCAAAACTTAAATCGCCCGTATCTCCGTAAATAATGGAGATAGAGCGATATAAGCCCTAATTTGAGATCATTGAGTCCATTAAAAGTTTTTATTAAATCTTAGTTTGTAGGCTCTGGCGATCGTTTTAAAATTGATTTAAAAAAAAAATATCCTATAGGACAGCTCCTTTTGTTACTAGGGACCGATACAAAGCTATGGGATCGACAAATATTTAAAATATAAGAAGCTCAAAATTGCCAAAACTTAAATCGCCCGTATCTCTGTAAATAATGGAGATAGAGCAAAATAAGCCCTAATTTGAGATCATCAAAATTTATTAAAATTTTTATTTTTGATTCTTAAGTTGGAGGCTTCGGCGATCGTTTCAAAAATGATTTAAAAAAAATAAATCCCTCAGGACAGCTTTTTCTGTTACTAGGGACCGAAACAAAGCTATGAAATCGACGAATATTCAATATATAAGTAGCTAAACATTGCCAAAACTTAAATCGCCCGTATCTCCGTAAATAATGGAGATAGAGCGAAATAAGCCCTCATTTGAGATCATTAAATTCATTAAAATTTTTTTTTTAATTCCTGATTTGTAGACTCTGGCGATCGTTTCAAAAATGATTTAAAAAAAAAAATATCCTTTAGGACAGCTCCTTCTGTTACTCGGGACCTATACAAAGCTATGGGATCGGAAAATATTTAATATAGAAGTAGCTAAACATTGCCAAAACTTAAATCGCCCGTATCTCCGTAAATAATGGAGATAGAGCGAAATAAGCCCTAATTTGAGATCATCAAAATTTAATAAAACTTTTATTTTTGATTCTTGAGTTGGAGGCATCAGCGATCGTTTAAAAAATGATTTGAAGAAAATAAATCCCTTAGGACAGCTCTTTTTATAACTAGGGACCTAAACAAAGCTATGGGATCGACGATTATTGAAAATATAAGAAGCTCAAAATTGCTAAAACTTAAATCGCTCGTATCTCCGTAAATAATGGAGATAGAGCGAAATAAGCCCTAATTTGAGATCATCAAAATTTAATAAAACTTTTATTTTTGATTCTTGAGTTGGAGGCATCAGCGATCGTTTAAAAAATGATTTGAAGAAAATAAATCCCTTAGGACAGCTCTTTTTATAACTAGGGACCTAAACAAAGCTATGGGATCGACGATTATTGAAAATATAAGAAGCTCAAAATTGCTAAAACTTAAATCGCCCGTATCTCCGTAAATAATGGAGATAGAGCGATATAAGCCCTAATTTGAGATCATTGAGTCCATTAAAAGTTTTTTTAAATCTTAATTTGTAGGCTCTGGCGATCGTTTTAAAATTGATTTAAAGAAAAAAATATCCTTTAGGACAGTTCCTTCTTGTACTCGGGACCTATACAAAGCTATGGGATCGGAAAATATTCAATATATAAGTAGCTAAACATTGCCAAAACTTAAATCGCCCGTATCTCCGTAAATAATGGAGATAGAGCGAAATAAGCCCTAATTTGAGATCATCAAAATTTATTAAAATTTTTATTTTTGATTCTTGAGTTGGAGGCTTCGGCGATCGTTTCAAAAATGATTTAAAAAAAACAAATCCCTTAGGACAGCTTTTTCTGTTACTAGGGACCGAAACAAAGCTATGAAATCGACGAATATTCAATATATAAGTAGCTAAACATTGCCAAAACTTAAATCGCCCGTATCTCCGTAAATAATGGAGATAGAGCGATATAAGCCCTAATTTGAGATCATTGAGTCCATTAAAAGTTTTTTTAAATCTTAATTTGTAGGCTCTGGCGATCGTTTTAAAATTGATTTAAAGAAAAAAATATCCTTTAGGACAGTTCCTTCTTGTACTCGGGACCTATACAAAGCTATGGGATCGGAAAATATTCAATATATAAGTAGCTAAACATTGCCAAAACTTAAATCGCCCGTATCTCCGTGAATAATGGAGATAGAGCGAAATAAGCCCTAATTTGAGATCAACGAAATTTATTAAAATTTTTATTTTTGATTCTTGAGTTGGAGGCTTCGGCGATCGTTTAAAAATGATTTAAAAAAAAAATATCCTTTAGGACAGCTCCTTCTGTTACTAGGGACCGATACAAAGCTATGGGATCGACGAATATTCAATATATAAGTAGCTAAACATTGCCAAAACTTAAATCGCCCGTATCTCCGTAAATAATGGAGATAGAGCGATATAAGCCCTAATTTGAGATCATTGAGTCCATTAAAAGTTTTTTTTAAATCTTAATTTGTAGGCTCTGGCGAACGTTTTAAAATTGATTTAAAACAAAAATATCCTTTAGGACAGCTCCTTCTGTTACTAGGGACCGATACAAAGCTATGGGATCGACAATTATTTAAAATATAAGAAGCTCAAAATTGCCAAACCTTAAATCGCCCGTATCTCCGTAAATAATGGAGATAGAGCAAAATAAGCCCTAATTTGAGATCATCAAAATTTATTAAAATTTTTATTTTTGATTCTTGAGTTGGAGGCTTCGGCGATCGTTTCAAAAATGATTTAAAAAAAATAAATCCCTTAGGACAGCTTTTTCTGTTACTAGGGACCGAAACAAAGCTATGAAATCGACGAATATTCAATATATAAGTAGCTAAACATTGCCAAAACTTAAATCGCCCGTATCTCCGTAAATAATGGAGATAGAGCGAAATAAGCCCTTATTTGAGATCATTAAATTCATTAAAATTTTTTTTTTAATTCCTGATTTGTAGAATTTGGCGATCGTTTAAAAATGATTTAAAAAAAAAATATCCTTTAGGACAGCTCCTTCTGTTACTCGGGACCTATACAAAGCTATGGGATCGAAAAATATTTAATATAGAAGTAGCTAAACATTGCCAAAACTTAAATCGCCCGTATCTCCGTAAATAATGGAGATAGAGCGAAATAAGCCCTTATTTGAGATCATTAAATTCATTAAAATTTTTTTATTAATTCTTGATTTGTAGGCTCTGGCGATCGTTTCAAAAATGATTTAAAAAAAAAATATCCTTTAGGACAGCTCCTTCTGTTACTAGGGACCGATACAAAGCTATGGGATCGACGAATATTCAATATATAAGTAGCTAAACATTGCCAAAACTTAAATCGCCCGTATCTCCGTAAATAATGGAGATAGAGCGAAATAAGCCCTAATTAGAGATCATTAAAAATTATTAAAATTTTTATTTTTGATTCTTGAGTTGGAGGCTTCGGCGATCGTTTAATAAATGATTTAAAGAAAATAAATCCCTTAGGACAGCTCTTTTTATTACGAGGGACCTATACAAAGCTATGGGATCGACGAATATTGAAAATATAAGAAACTCAAAATTGCTAAAACTTAAATCGCCCGTATCTCCGTAAATAATGGAGATAGAGCGAATTAAGCCCTAATTTGAGATCAGTTAGTCCATCAAAAATTTTTTTTTAATTTTTGATTTGTAGGCTCTGGCGATCGTTTCAAAAATGATTTAAAAAAAAAATATCCTTTAGGACAGCTCCTTCTGTTACTAGGGACCGATACAAAGCTATGGGATCGACGAATATTCAATATATAAGTAGCTAAACATTGCCAAAACTTAAATCGCCTGTATCTTCGTAAATAATGGAGATAGAGCGAAATAAGCCCTAATTTGAGGACTTCAAAATTTATTAAAATTTTTATTTTTGATTCTTGAGTTGTAGGCTTCGGCGATCGTTAAAAAAATGATTTGAAGAAAATAAATCCTTTAGGACAGCTCCTTTTATTACTAGGGACCTATACAAAGCTATGGGATCGACGAATATTCAATATATAAGTAGCTAAACATTGCCAAAACTTAAATCGCCCGTATCTCCGTAAATAATGGAGATAGAGCGAAATAAGCCCTAATTTGATATCATCAAAATTGAAAATATTTTTTTTTTTAAATCTTGAGTTGTAGGCGCTGGCAATCGTTTCAAAAATGATTTATAGAAAAACTATATCCTTTAGGACAGCTCTTTTCGTTACTAGGGACCTATACAAAGCTATGGGATCGACGATTATTGAAAATATAAGAAGCTCAAAATTGCTATAACTTAAATCGCCCGTATCTCCGTAAATAATGGAGATAGAGCGATATAAGCCCTAATTTGAGATCATTGAGTCCATTAAAAGTTTTTTTTAAATCTTAATTTGTAGGCTCTGGCGAACGTTTTAAAATTGATTTAAAACAAAAATATCCTTTAGGACAGCTCCTTCTGTTACTAGGGACCGATACAAAGCTATGGGATCGACAATTATTTAAAATATAAGAAGCTCAAAATTGCCAAACCTTAAATCGCCCGTATCTCCGTAAATAATGGAGATAGAGCAAAATAAGCCCTAATTTGAGATCATCAAAATTTATTAAAATTTTTATTTTTGATTCTTGAGTTGGAGGCTTCGGCGATCGTTTCAAAAATGATTTAAAAAAAATAAATCCCTTAGGACAGCTTTTTCTGTTACTAGGGACCGAAACAAAGCTATGAAATCGACGAATATTCAATATATAAGTAGCTAAACATTGCCAAAACTTAAATCGCCCGTATCTCCGTAAATAATTGAGATAGAGCGAAATAAGCCCTCATTTGAGATCATTAAATTCATTAAAATTTTTTTTTTAATTCCTGATTTGTAGAATTTGGCGATCGTTTAAAAATGATTTAAAAAAAAAATATCCTTTAGGACAGCTCCTTCTGTTACTCGGGACCTATACAAAGCTATGGGATCGAAAAATATTTAATATAGAAGTAGCTAAACATTGCCAAAACTTAAATCGCCCGTATCTCCGTAAATAATGGAGATAGAGCGAAATAAGCCCTTATTTGAGATCATTAAATTCATTAAAATTTTTTTATTAATTCTTGATTTGTAGGCTCTGGCGATCGTTTCAAAAATGATTTAAAAAAAAAATATCCTTTAGGACAGCTCCTTCTGTTACTAGGGACCGATACAAAGCTATGGGATCGACGAATATTCAATATATAAGTAGCTAAACATTGCCAAAACTTAAATCGCCCGTATCTCCGTAAATAATGGAGATAGAGCGAAATAAGCCCTAATTAGAGATCATTAAAAATTATTAAAATTTTTATTTTTGATTCTTGAGTTGGAGGCTTCGGCGATCGTTTAATAAATGATTTAAAGAAAATAAATCCCTTAGGACAGCTCTTTTTATTACGAGGGACCTATACAAAGCTATGGGATCGACGAATATTGAAAATATAAGAAACTCAAAATTGCTAAAACTTAAATCGCCCGTATCTCCGTAAATAATGGAGATAGAGCGAATTAAGCCCTAATTTGAGATCAGTTAGTCCATCAAAAATTTTTTTTTAATTTTTGATTTGTAGGCTCTGGCGATCGTTTCAAAAATGATTTAAAAAAAAAATATCCTTTAGGACAGCTCCTTCTGTTACTAGGGACCGATACAAAGCTATGGGATCGACGAATATTCAATATATAAGTAGCTAAACATTGCCAAAACTTAAATCGCCTGTATCTTCGTAAATAATGGAGATAGAGCGAAATAAGCCCTAATTTGAGGACTTCAAAATTTATTAAAATTTTTATTTTTGATTCTTGAGTTGTAGGCTTCGGCGATCGTTAAAAAAATGATTTGAAGAAAATAAATCCTTTAGGACAGCTCCTTTTATTACTAGGGACCTATACAAAGCTATGGGATCGACGAATATTCAATATATAAGTAGCTAAACATTGCCAAAACTTAAATCGCCCGTATCTCCGTAAATAATGGAGATAGAGCGAAATAAGCCCTAATTTGATATCATCAAAATTGAAAATATTTTTTTTTTTAAATCTTGAGTTGTAGGCGCTGGCAATCGTTTCAAAAATGATTTATAGAAAAACTATATCCTTTAGGACAGCTCTTTTCGTTACTAGGGACCTATACAAAGCTATGGGATCGACGATTATTGAAAATATAAGAAGCTCAAAATTGCTATAACTTAAATCGCCCGTATCTCCGTAAATAATGGAGATAGAGCGATATAAGCCCTAATTTGAGATCATTGAGTCCATTAAAAGTTTTTTTTAAATCTTAATTTGTAGGCTCTGGCGATCGTTTTAAAATTGATTTGAAGAAAAAAATATCCTTTAGGACAGTTCCTTCTTGTACTCGGGACCTATACAAAGCTATGGGATCGGAAAATATTCAATATATAAGTAGCTAAACATTGCCAAAACTTAAATCGCCCGTATCTCCGTAAATAATGGAGATAGAGCAAAATAAGCCCTAATTTGAGATCATCAAAATTTATTAAAATTTTTATTTTTGATTCTTGAGTTGGAGGCTTCGGCGATCGTTTCAAGAATGATTTAAAAAAAATAAATCCCTTAGGACAGCTTTTTCTGTTACTAGGGACCGAAACAAAGCTATGAAATCGACGAATATTTAATATATAAGTAGCTAAACATTGCCAAAACTTAAATCGCCCGTATCTCCGTAAATAATGGAGATAGAGCGAAATAAGCCCTTATTTGAGATCAGTTAGTCCATCAAAAATTTTTTTTTAATTTTTGATTTGTAGGCTTTGGCGATTGTTTCAAAAATGATTTAAAAAAAAAATATCCTTTAGGACAGCTCTTTCTGTTACTAGGGACCGATACAAAGCTATGGGATCGACGAATATTCAATATATAAGTAGCTAAACATTGCCAAAACTTAAATCGCCCGTATCTCCGTAAATAATGGAGATAGAGCGAAATAAGCCCTAATTTGAGATTATCAAAATTTAATAAAACTTTTATTTTTGATTCTTGAGTTGGAGGCATCAGCGATCGTTTAAAAAATGATTTAAAGAAAATAAATCCCTTAGGACAGCTCTTTTTATAACTAGGGACCTATACAAAGCTATGGGATCGACGATTATTGAAAATATAAGAAGCTCAAAATTGCTAAAACTTAAATCGCCCGTATCTCCGTAAATAATGGAGATAGAGCGATATAAGCCCTAATTTGAGATCATTGAGTCCATTAAAAGTTTTTATTAAATCTTAGTTTGTAGGCTCTGGCGATCGTTTTAAAATTGATTTAAAAAAAAAATATCCTTTAGGACAGCTCCTTTTGTTACTAGGGACCGATACAAAGCTATGGGATCGACAAATATTTAAAATATAAGAAGCTCAAAATTGCCAAAACTTAAATCGCCCGTATCTCTGTAAATAATGGAGATAGAGCAAAATAAGCCCTAATTTGAGATCATCAAAATTTATTAAAGTTTTTATTTTTGATTCTTAAGTTGGAGGCTTCGGCGATCGTTTCAAAAATGATTTAAAAAAAATAAATCCCTCAGGACAGCTTTTTCTGTTACTAGGGACCGAAACAAAGCTATGAAATCAACGAATATTCAATATATAAGTAGCTAAACATTGCCAAAACTTAAATCGCCCGTATCTCCGTAAATAATGGAGATAGAGCGAAATAAGCCCTCATTTGAGATCATCAAATTCATTAAAATTTTTTTTTTAATTCCTGATTTGTAGACTCTGGCGATCGTTTCAAAAATGATTTAAAAAAAAAAATATCCTTTAGGACAGCTCCTTCTGTTACTCGGGACCTATACAAAGCTACGGGATCGGAAAATATTTAATATAGAAGTAGCTAAACATTGCCAAAACTTAAATCGCCCGTATCTCCGTAAATAATGGAGATAGAGCGAAATAAGCCCTAATTTGAGATCATCAAAATTTAATAAAACTTTTATTTTTGATTCTTGAGTTGGAGGCATCAGCGATCGTTTAAAAAATGATTTGAAGAAAATAAATCCCTTAGGACAGCTCTTTTTATAACTAGGGACCTATACAAAGCTATGGGATCGACGATTATTGAAAATATAAGAAGCTCAAAATTGCTAAAACTTAAATCGCCCGTATCTCCGTAAATAATGGAGATAGAGCGAAATAAGCCCTAATTTGAGATCATCAAAATTTAATAAAACTTTTATTTTTGATTCTTGAGTTGGAGGCATCAGCGATCGTTTAAAAAATGATTTGAAGAAAATAAATCCCTTAGGACAGCTCTTTTTATAACTAGGGACCTATACAAAGCTATGGGATCGACGATTATTGAAAATATAAGAAGCTCAAAATTGCTAAAACTTAAATCGCCCGTATCTCCGTAAATAATGGAGATAGAGCGATATAAGCCCTAATTTGAGATCAGTTAGTCCATCAAAAATTTTTTTTTAATTTTTGATTTGTAGGCTCTGGCGATCGTTTCAAAAATGATTTAAAAAAAAAATATCCTTTAGGACAGCTCCTTCTGTTACTAGGGACCGATACAAAGCTATGGGATCGACGAATATTCAATATATAAGTAGCTAAACATTGCCAAAACTTAAATCGCCTGTATCTTCGTAAATAATGGAGATAGAGCGAAATAAGCCCTAATTTGAGGACTTCAAAATTTATTAAAATTTTTATTTTTGATTCTTGAGTTGTAGGCTTCGGCGATCGTTAAAAAAATGATTTGAAGAAAATAAATCCTTTAGGACAGCTCCTTTTATTACTAGGGACCTATACAAAGCTATGGGATCGACGAATATTCAATATATAAGTAGCTAAACATTGCCAAAACTTAAATCGCCCGTATCTCCGTAAATAATGGAGATAGAGCGAAATAAGCCCTAATTTGATATCATCAAAATTGAAAATATTTTTTTTTTTAAATCTTGAGTTGTAGGCGCTGGCAATCGTTTCAAAAATGATTTATAGAAAAACTATATCCTTTAGGACAGCTCTTTTCGTTACTAGGGACCTATACAAAGCTATGGGATCGACGATTATTGAAAATATAAGAAGCTCAAAATTGCTATAACTTAAATCGCCCGTATCTCCGTAAATAATGGAGATAGAGCGATATAAGCCCTAATTTGAGATCATTGAGTCCATTAAAAGTTTTTTTTAAATCTTAATTTGTAGGCTCTGGCGATCGTTTTAAAATTGATTTGAAGAAAAAAATATCCTTTAGGACAGTTCCTTCTTGTACTCGGGACCTATACAAAGCTATGGGATCGGAAAATATTCAATATATAAGTAGCTAAACATTGCCAAAACTTAAATCGCCCGGATCTCCGTAAATAATGGAGATAGAGCAAAATAAGCCCTAATTTGAGATCATCAAAATTTATTAAAATTTTTATTTTTGATTCTTGAGTTGGAGGCTTCGGCGATCGTTTCAAGAATGATTTAAAAAAAATAAATCCCTTAGGACAGCTTTTTCTGTTACTAGGGACCGAAACAAAGCTATGAAATCGACGAATATTCAATATATAAGTAGCTAAACATTGCCAAAACTTAAATCGCCCGTATCTCCGTAAATAATGGAGATAGAGCGAAATAAGCCCTTATTTGAGATCAGTTAGTCCATCAAAAATTTTTTTTTAATTTTTGATTTGTAGGCTTTGGCGATTGTTTCAAAAATGAAAAAAAAAAAAAATATCCTTTAGGACAGCTCTTTCTGTTACTAGGGACCGATACAAAGCTATGGGATCGACGAATATTCAATATATAAGTAGCTAAACATTGCCAAAACTTAAATCGCCCGTATCTCCGTAAATAATGGAGATAGAGCGAAATAAGCCCTAATTTGAGATTATCAAAATTTAATAAAACTTTTATTTTTGATTCTTGAGTTGGAGGCATCAGCGATCGTTTAAAAAACGATTTAAAGAAAATAAATCCCTTAGGACAGCTCTTTTTATAACTAGGGACCTATACAAAGCTATGGGATCGACGATTATTGAAAATATAAGAAGCTCAAAATTGCTAAAACTTAAATCGCCCGTATCTCCGTAAATAATGGAGATAGAGCGAAATAAGCCCTCATTTGAGATCATCAAATTCATTAAAATTTTTTTTTTAATTCCTGATTTGTAGACTCTGGCGATCGTTTCAAAAATGATTTAAAAAAAAAAATATCCTTTAGGACAGCTCCTTCTGTTACTCGGGACCTATACAAAGCTATGGGATCGGAAAATATTTAATATAGAAGTAGCTAAACATTGCCAAAACTTAAATCGCCCGTATCTCCGTAAATAATGGAGATAGAGCGAAATAAGCCCTAAATCGAGATCATCAAAATTTAATAAAACTTTTATTTTTGATTCTTGAGTTGGAGGCATCAGCGATCGTTTAAAGAATGATTTGAAGAAAATAAATCCCTTAGGACAGCTCTTTTTATAACTAGGGACCTATACAAAGCTATGGGATCGACGATTATTGAAAATATAAGAAGCTCAAAATTGCTAAAACTTAAATCGCCCGTATCTCCGTAAATAATGGAGATAGAGCGAAATAAGCCCTAATTTGAGATCATCAAAATTTAATAAAACTTTTATTTTTGATTCTTGAGTTGGAGGCATCAGCGATCGTTTAAAAAATGATTTGAAGAAAATAAATCCCTTAGGACAGCTCTTTTTATAACTAGGGACCTATACAAAGCTATGGGATCGACGATTATTGAAAATATAAGAAGCTCAAAATTGCTAAAACTTAAATCGCCCGTATCTCCGTAAATAATGGAGATAGAGCGAAATAAGCCCTCATTTGAGATCATTAAATTCATTAAAATTTTTTTTTTAATTCCTGATTTGTAGACTCTGGCGATCGTTTAAAAATGATTTAAAAAAAAAATATCCTTTAGGACAGTTCCTTCTTGTACTCGGGACCTAAACAAAGCTATGGGATCGGAAAATATTCAATATATAAGTAGCTAAACATTGCCAAAACTTAAATCGCCCGTATCTCCGTAAATAATGGAGATAGAGCGAAATAAGCCCTAATTTGAGATCATCAAAATTTATTAAAATTTTTATTTTTGATTCTTGAGTTGGAGGCTTCGGCGATCGTTTCAAAAATGATTTAAAAAAAACAAATCCCTTAGGACAGCTTTTTCTGTTACTAGGGACCGAAACAAAGCTATGAAATCGACGAATATTCAATATATAAGTAGCTAAACATTGCCAAAACTTAAATCGCCCGTATCTCCGTAAATAATGGAGATAGAGCGAAATAAGCCCTCATTTGAGATCATTAAATTCATTAAAATTTTTTTTTTAATTCCTGATTTGTAGACTCTGGCGATCGTTTAAAAATGATTTAAAAAAAAAATATCCTTTAGGACAGCTCCTTCTGTTACTAGGGACCGATACAAAGCTATGGGATCGACGAATATTCAATATATAAGTAGCTAAACATTGCCAAAACTTAAATCGCCCGTATCTCCGTAAATAATGGAGATAGAGCGAAATAAGCCCTAATTTGAGATCATCAAAATTTATTAAAATTTTTATTTTTGATTCTTGAGTTGGAGGCTTCGGCGATCGTTTCAAGAATGATTTAAAAAAAATAAATCCCTTAGGACAGCTTTTTCTGTTACTAGGGACCGAAACAAAGCTATGAAATCGACGAATATTCAATATATAAGTAGCTAAACATTGCCAAAACTTAAATCGCCCGTATCTCCGTAGATAATGGAGATAGACCGAAAAGAGCCCTAATTTGAGATCAGTTAGTCCATCAAAAATTTTTTTCTAATTTTTGATTTGTAGGCTTTGGCGATCGTTTCAAAAATTAATTAAAAAAAAAATATCCTTTAGGACAGCTCTTTCTGTTACTAGGGACCGATACAAAGCTATGGGATCGACGAATATTCAATATATAAGTAGCTAAACATTGCCAAAACTTAAATCGCCTGTATCTCCGTAAATAATGGAGATAGAGCGAAATAAGCCCTAATTTGAGGACATCAAAATTTATTAAAATTTTTATTTTTGATTCTTGAGTTGTAGGCTTCGGCGATCGTTAAAAAAATGATTTGAAGAAAATAAATCCTTTAGGACAGCTCCTTTTATTACTAGGGACCTATACAAAGCTATGGGATCGACGAATATTCAATATATAAGTAGCTAAACATTGCCAAAACTTAAATCGCCCGTATCTCCGTAAATAATGGAGATAGAGCGATATAAGCCCTAATTTGAGGACATCAAAATTTATTAAAATTTTTATTTTTGATTCTTGAGTTGTAGGCTTCGGCGATCGTTAAAAAAATGATTTGAAGAAAATAAATCCTTTAGGACAGCTCCTTTTATTACTAGGGACCTATACAAAGCTATGGGATCGACGAATATTGAAAATATAAGAAGCTCAAAATTGCTAAAACTTAAATCGCCCGTATCTCCGTAAATAATGGAGATAGAGCAATATAAGCCCTAATTTGAGATCATCAAAATTTAATAAAACTTTTATTTTTGATTCTTGAGTTGGAGGCATCAGCGATCGTTTAAAAAATGATTTGAAGAAAATAAATCCCTTAGGACAGCTCTTTTTATAACTAGGGACCTATACAAAGCTATGGGATCGACGATTATTGAAAATATAAGAAGCTCAAAATTGCTAAAACTTAAATCGCCCGTATCTCCGTAAATAATGGAGATAGAGCGATATAAGTCCTAATTTGAGATCATTGAGTCCATTAAAAGTTTTTTTTAAATCTTAATTTGTAGGCTCTGGCGAACGTTTTAAAATTGATTTAAAAAAAAAATATCCTTTAGGACAGCTCCTTCTGTTACTAGGGACCGATACAAAGCTATGGGATCGACAATTATTTAAAATATAAGAAGCTCAAAATTGCCAAAACTTAAATCGCCCGTATCTCCGTAAATAATGGAGATAGAGCAAAATAAGCCCTAATTTGAGATCATCAAAATTTATTAAAATTTTTATTTTTGATTCTTGAGTTGGAGGCTTCGGCGATCGTTTCAAAAATGATTTAAAAAAAATAAATCCCTTAGGACAGCTTTTTCTGTTACTAGGGACCGAAACAAAGCTATGAAATCGACGAATATTCAATATATAAGTAGCTAAACATTGCCAAAACTTAAATCGCCCGTATCTCCGTAAATAATGGAGATAGAGCGAAATAAGCCCTCATTTGAGATCATTAAATTCATTAAAATTTTTTTTTTAATTCCTGATTTGTAGACTTTGGCGATCGTTTAAAAATGATTTAAAAAAAAAATATCCTTTAGGACAGCTCCTTCTGTTACTCGGGACCTATACAAAGCTATGGGATCGAAAAATATTTAATATAGAAGTAGCTAAACATTGCCAAAACTTGAATCGCCCGTATCTCCGTAAATAATAGAGATAGAGCGAAATAAGCCCTTATTTGAGATCATTAAATTCATTAAAATTTTTTTATTAATTCTTGATTTGTAGGCTCTGGCGATCGTTTCAAAAATGATTTAAAAAAAAAATATCCTTTAGGACAGCTCCTTCTGTTACTAGGGACCGATACAAAGCTATGGGATCGACGAATATTCAATATATAAGTAGCTAAACATTGCCAAAACTTAAATCGCCCGTATCTCCGTAAATAATGGAGATAGAGCGAAATAAGCCCTAATTTGAGATCATTAAAAATTATTAAAATTTTTATTTTTGATTCTTGAGTTGGAGGCTTCGGCGATCGTTTAATAAATGATTTAAAGAAAATAAATCCCTTAGGACAGCTCTTTTTATTACGAGGGACCTATACAAAGCTATGGGATCGACGAATATTGAAAATATAAGAAGCTCAAAATTGCTAAAACTTAAATCGCCCGTATCTCCGTAAATAATGGAGATAGAGCGAATTAAGCCCTAATTTGAGATCAGTTAGTCCATCAAAAATTTTTTTTTAATTTTTGATTTGTAGGCTCTGGCGATCGTTTCAAAAATGATTTAAAAAAAAAATATCCTTTAGGACAGCTCCTTCTGTTACTAGGGACCGATACAAAGCTATGGGATCGACGAATATTCAATATATAAGAAGCTATTAATCGCCAAAACTTAAATCGCCCGGATCTCCGTAAATAATGGAGATGGAGCGAAAAAAGCCCTTATTTGATATCATCAAAATTAAAAAAATATTTTTTTTTTTAAATCTTATGTTGTAGGCGCTGGCAATCGTTTCAAAAATGATTTAAAGAAAAAAATATCCTTTAGGACAGCTCTTTTTATTACTAGGGACCTATACAAAGCTATGGGATCGACGAATATTCAATATATAAGTAGCTAAACATTGCCAAAACTTAAATCGCCCGTATCTCCGTAAATAATGGAGATAGAGCGAAATAAGCCCTAATTTGAGATAATTAAAATTCATTAAAAATTTTTTTTTTTAATCTTGAGTTGAAGGCTTCGGCGATCGTTTAATAAATGATTTAAAGAAAATAAATCCCTTAGGACAGCTCTTTTTATTACTAGGGACCTATACAAAGCTATGGGATCGACGAATATTCAATATATAAGTAGCTAAACATTGCCAAAACTTATATCGCCCGTATCTTCGTAAATAATGGAGATAGAGCGAAATGAGCCCTAATTTGAGATCAGTTAGTCCATCAAAAATTTTTTTTTAATTTTTGATTTGTAGGCTCTGGCGATCGTTTCAAAAATGATTTAAAAAAAAAAATATCCTTTAGGACAGCTCCTTCTGTTACTAGGGACCGATACATAGCTATGGGATCGACGAATATTCAATATATAAGTAGCTAAACATTGCCAAAACTTAAATCGCCTGTATCTCCGTAAATAATGGAGATAGAGCGAAATAAGCCCTAATTTGAGGACATCAAAATTTATTAAAATTTTTATTTTTGATTCTTGAGTTGTAGGCTTCGGCGATCGTTAAAAAAATGATTTGAAGAAAATAAATCCTTTAGGACAGCTCCTTTTATTACGAGGGACCTATACAAAGCTATGGGATCGACGAATATTCAATATATAAGTAGCTAAACATTGCCAAAACTTAAATCGCCCGTATCTCCGTAAATAATGGAGATAGAGCGATATAAGCCCTAATTTGAGGACATCAAAATTTATTAAAATTTTTATTTTTGATTCTTGAGTTGTAGGCTTCGGCGATCGTTAAAAAAATGATTTGAAGAAAATAAATCCTTTAGGACAGCTCCTTTTATTACTAGGGACCTATACAAAGCTATGGGATCGACGAATATTGAAAATATAAGAAGCTCAAAATTGCTAAAACTTAAATCGCCCGTATCTCCGTAAATAATGGAGATAGAGCAATATAAGCCCTAATTTGAGATCATCAAAATTTAATAAAACTTTTATTTTTGATTCTTGAGTTGGAGGCATCAGCGATCGTTTAAAAAATGATTTGAAGAAAATAAATCCCTTAGGACAGCTCTTTTTATAACTAGGGACCTATACAAAGCTATGGGATCGACGATTATTGAAAATATAAGAAGCTCAAAATTGCTAAAACTTAAATCGCCCGTATCTCCGTAAATAATGGAGATAGAGCGATATAAGCCCTAATTTGAGATCATTGAGTCCATTAAAAGTTTTTTTTAAATCTTAATTTGTAGGCTCTGGCGAACGTTTTAAAATTGATTTAAAAAAAAAATATCCTTTAGGACAGCTCCTTCTGTTACTAGGGACCGATACAAAGCTATGGGATCGACAATTATTTAAAATATAAGAAGCTCAAAATTGCCAAAACTTAAATCGCCCGTATCTCCGTAAATAATGGAGATAGAGCAAAATAAGCCCTAATTTGAGATCATCAAAATTTATTAAAATTTTTATTTTTGATTCTTGAGTTGGAGGCTTCGGCGATCGTTTCAAAAATGATTTAAAAAAAATAAATCCCTTAGGACAGCTTTTTCTGTTACTAGGGACCGAAACAAAGCTATGAAATCGACGAATATTCAATATATAAGTAGCTAAACATTGCCAAAACTTAAATCGCCCGTATCTCCGTAAATAATGGAGATAGAGCGAAATAAGCCCTCATTTGAGATCATTAAATTCATTAAAATTTTTTTTTTAATTCCTGATTTGTAGACTTTGGCGATCGTTTAAAAATGATTTAAAAAAAAAATATCCTTTAGGACAGCTCCTTCTGTTACTCGGGACCTATACAAAGCTATGGGATCGACGAATATTCAATATATAAGTAGCTAAACATTGCCAAAACTTAAATCGCCCGTATCTCCGTAAATAATGGAGATAGAGCGAAATAAGCCCTAATTTGAGATCATTAAAAATTATTAAAATTTTTTTTTTAATTCCTGATTTGTAGACTTTGGCGATCGTTTAAAAATGATTTAAAAAAAAAATATCCTTTAGGACAGCTCCTTCTGTTACTCGGGACCTATACAAAGCTATGGGATCGAAAAATATTTAATATAGAAGTAGCTAAACATTGCCAAAACTTAAATCGCCCGTATCTCCGTAAATAATAGAGATAGAGCGAAATAAGCCCTTATTTGAGATCATTAAATTCATTAAAATTTTTTTATTAATTCTTGATTTGTAGGCTCTGGCGATCGTTTCAAAAATGATTTAAAAAAAAAATATCCTTTAGGACAGCTCCTTCTGTTACTAGGGACCGATACAAAGCTATGGGATCGACGAATATTCAATATATAAGTAGCTAAACATTGCCAAAACTTAAATCGCCCGTATCTCCGTAAATAATGGAGATAGAGCGAAATAAGCCCTAATTTGAGATCATTAAAAATTATTAAAATTTTTATTTTTGATTCTTGAGTTGGAGGCTTCGGCGATCGTTTAATAAATGATTTAAAGAAAATAAATCCCTTAGGACAGCTCTTTTTATTACGAGGGACCTATACAAAGCTATGGGATCGACGAATATTGAAAATATAAGAAGCTCAAAATTGCTAAAACTTAAATCGCCCGTATCTCCGTAAATAATGGAGATAGAGCGAATTAAGCCCTAATTTGAGATCAGTTAGTCCATCAAAAATTTTTTTTTAATTTTTGATTTGTAGGCTCTGGCGATCGTTTCAAAAATGATTTAAAAAAAAAATATCCTTTAGGACAGCTCCTTCTGTTACTAGGGACCGATACAAAGCTATGGGATCGACGAATATTCAATATATAAGAAGCTATTAATCGCCAAAACTTAAATCGCCCGGATCTCCGTAAATAATGGAGATGGAGCGAAAAAAGCCCTTATTTGATATCATCAAAATTAAAAAAATATTTTTTTTTTTAAATCTTATGTTGTAGGCGCTGGCAATCGTTTCAAAAATGATTTAAAGAAAAAAATATCCTTTAGGACAGCTCTTTTTATTACTAGGGACCTATACAAAGCTATGGGATCGACGAATATTCAATATATAAGTAGCTAAACATTGCCAAAACTTAAATCGCCCGTATCTCCGTAAATAATGGAGATAGAGCGAAATAAGCCCTAATTTGAGATCATTAAAATTCATTAAAAATTTTTTTTTTTAATCTTGAGTTGAAGGCTTCGGCGATCGTTTAATAAATGATTTAAAGAAAATAAATCCCTTAGGACAGCTCTTTTTATTACTAGGGACCTATACAAAGCTATGGGATCGACGAATATTCAATATATAAGTAGCTAAACATTGCCAAAACTTAAATCGCCCGTATCTTCGTAAATGATGGAGATAGAGCGAAATGAGCCCTAATTTGAGATCAGTTAGTCCATCAAAAATTTTTTTTTAATTTTTGATTTGTAGGCTCTGGCGATCGTTTCAAAAATGATTTAAAAAAAAAAATATCCTTTAGGACAGCTCCTTCTGTTACTAGGGACCGATACATAGCTATGGGATCGACGAATATTCAATATATAAGTAGCTAAACATTGCCAAAACTTAAATCGCCCGTATCTCCGTAAATAATGGAGATAGAGCGAAATAAGCCCTTATTTGAGATCATTAAATTCATTAAAATTTTTTTATTAATTCTTGATTTGTAGGCTCTGGCGATCGTTTTAAAAATGATTTAAAAAAAAAAATATCCTTTAGGACAGCTCCTTCTGTTACTAGGGACCGATACAAAGCTATGGGATCGACGAATATTCAATATATAAGTAGCTAAACATTGCCAAAACTTAAATCGCCCGTATCTCCGTAAATAATGGAGATAGAGCGAAATAAGCCCTAATTTGAGATCATTAAAATTCATTAAAAATTTTTTTTTTTAATCTTGAGTTAAAGGCTTCGGCGATCGTTTAATAAATGATTTAAAGAAAATAAATCCCTTAGGACAGCTCTTTTTATTACTAGGGACCTATACAAAGCTATGGGATCGACGAATATTCAATATATAAGTAGCTAAACATTGCCAAAACTTAAATCGCCCGTATCTTCGTAAATAATGGAGATAGAGCGAAATAAGCCCTTATTTGAGATCATTAAATTCATTAAAATTTTTTTATTAATCCTTGATTTGTAGGCTCTGGCGATCGTTTCAAAAATGATTTAAAAAAAAAAATATCCTTTAGGACAGCTCCTTCTGTTACTAGGGACCGATACAAAGCTATGGGATCGACGAATATTCAATATATAAGTAGCTAAACATTGCCAAAACTTAAATCGCCCGTATCTTCGTAAATAATGGAGATAGAGCGAAATAAGCCCTTATTTGAGATCATTAAATTCATTAAAATTTTTTTATTAATCCTTGATTTGTAGGCTCTGGCGATCGTTTCAAAAATGATTTAAAAAAAAAAATATCCTTTAGGACAGCTCCTTCTGTTACTAGGGACCGATACAAAGCTATGGGATCGACGAATATTCAATATATAAGTAGCTAAACATTGCCAAAACTTAAATCGCCCGTATCTCCGTAAATAATGGAGATAGAGCGAAATAAGCCCTAATTTGAGATCATTAAAAATTATTAAAATTTTTATTTTTGATTCTTGAGTTGGAGGCTTCGGCGATCGTTTGATAAATGATTTAAAGAAAATAAATCCCTTAGGACAGCTCTTTTAATTACTAGGGACCTATACAAAGCTATGGGATCGACGAATATTGAAAATATAAGAAGCTCAAAATTGCTAAAACTTAAATCGCCCGTATCTCCGTAAATAATGGAGATAGAGCGAAATAAGCCCTCATTTGAGATCATTAAATTCATTAAAATTTTTTTTTTAATTCCTGATTTGTAGACTCTGGCGATCGTTTAAAAATGATTTAAAAAAAAAATATCCTTTAGGACAGCTCTTTTTATTACTAGGGACCTATACAAAGCTATGGGATCGACGAATATTCAATATATAAGTAGCTAAACATTGCCAAAACTTAAATCGCCCGTATCTCCGTAAATAATGGAGATAGAGCGAAATAAGCCCTAATTTGAGATCATTAAAATTCATTAAAAATTTTTTTTTTTAATCTTGAGTTAAAGGCTTCGGCGATCGTTTAATAAATGATTTAAAGAAAATAAATCCCTTAGGACAGCTCTTTTTATTACTAGGGACCTATACAAAGCTATGGGATCGACGAATATTCAATATATAAGTAGCTAAACATTGCCAAAACTTAAATCGCCCGTATCTTCGTAAATAATGGAGATAGAGCGAAATAAGCCCTAATTTGAGATCATCAAAATTTAATAAAATTTTTATTTTTGATCCTTGAGTTGGAGGCTTCAGCGATCGCTTAAAAAATGATTTGAAGAAAATAAATCCCTTAGGACAGCTCTTTTTATAACTAGGGACCTATACAAAGCTATGGGATCGACGATTATTGAAAATATAAGAAGCTCAAAATTGCTAAAACTTAAATCGCCCGTATCTCCGTAAATAATGGAGATAGAGCGAAATAAGCCCTTATTTGAGATCATTAAATTCATTAAAATTTTTTTATTAATTCTTGATTTGTAGGCTCTGGCGATCGTTTCAAAGATGATTTAAAAAAAAAAAATATCCTTTAGGACAGCTCCTTCTGTTACTAGGGACCGATACAAAGCTATGGGATCGACGAATATTCAATATATAAGAAGCTATTAATCGCCAAAACTTAAATCGCCCGGATCTCCGTAAATAATGGAGATGGAGCGAAAAAAGCCCTTATTTGATATCATCAAAATTAAAAAAATATTTTTTTTTTTTAAATCTTATGTTGTAGGCGCTGGCAATCGTTTCAAAAATGATTTAAAGAAAAAAATATCCTTTAGGACAGCTCCTTCTGTTACTAGGGACCAATACAAAGCTATGGGATCGACGAATATTCAATATATAAGTAGCTAAACATTGCCAAAACTTAAATCGCCCGTATCTCCGTAAATAATGGAGATAGAGCGAAATAAGCCCTAATTTGAGATCATTAAAATTCATTAAAAATTTTTTTTTTTAATCTTGAGTTAAAGGCTTCGGCGATCGTTTAATAAATGATTTAAAGAAAATAAATCCCTTAGGACAGCTCTTTTTATTACTAGGGACCTATACAAAGCTATGGGATCGACGAATATTCAATATATAAGTAGCTAAACATTGCCAAAACTTAAATCGCCCGTATCTTCGTAAATAATGGAGATAGAGCGAAATGAGCCCTAATTTGAGATCAGTTAGTCCATCAAAAATTTTTTTTTAATTTTTGATTTGTAGGCTCTGGCGATCGTTTCAAAAATGATTTAAAAAAAAAAATATCCTTTAGGACAGCTCCTTCTGTTACTAGGGACCGATACATAGCTATGGGATCGACGAATATTCAATATATAAGTAGCTAAACATTGCCAAAACATAAATCGCCCGTATCTTCGTAAATAATGGAGATAGAGCGAAATAAGCCCTAATTTGAGATCATTAAAAATTATTAAAATTTTTATTTTTGATTCTTGAGTTGGAGGCTTCGGCGATCGTTTGATAAATGATTTAAAGAAAATAAATCCCTTAGGACAGCTCTTTTTATTACTAGGGACCTATATAAAGCTATGGGATCGACGAATATTGAAAATATAAGAAGCTCAAAATTGCTAAAACTTAAATTGCCCGTATCTCCGTAAATAATGGAGATAGAGCGAAATAAGCCCTAATTTGAGATCAGTTAGTCCATCAAAAATTTTTTTTTAATTTTTGATTTGTAGGCTCTGGCGATCGTTTAAAAAATGATTTAAAAAAAAAATATCCTTTAGGACAGCTCCTTCTGTTACTAGGGACCGATACAAAGCTATGGGATCGACGAATATTCAATATATAAGTAGCTAAACATTGCCAAAACTTAAATCGCCCGTATCTCCGTAAATAATGGAGATAGAGCGAAATAAGCCCTAATTTGAGATCATTAAAATTCATTAAAAATTTTTTTTTTTAATCTTGAGTTAAAGGCTTAGGCGATCGTTTAATAAATGATTTAAAGAAAATCAATCCCTTAGGACAGCTCTTTTTATTACTAGGGACCTATACAAAGCTATGGGATCGACGAATATTCAATATATAAGTAGCTAAACATTGCCAAAACTTAAATCGCCCGTATCTTCGTAAATAATGGAGATAGAGCGAAATAAGCCCTTATTTGAGATCATTAAATTCATTAAAATTTTTTTATTAATCCTTGATTTGTAGGCTCTGGCGATCGTTTCAAAAATGATTTAAAAAAAAAAATATCCTTTAGGACAGCTCCTTCTGTTACTAGGGACCGATACAAAGCTATGGGATCGACGAATATTCAATATATAAGTAGCTAAACATTGCCAAAACTCAAATCGCCCGTATCTTCGTAAATAATGGAGAAAGAGCGAAATAAGCCCTTATTTGAGATCATTAAATTCATTAAAATTTTTTTATTAATCCTTGATTTGTAGGCTCTGGCGATCGTTTCAAAAATGATTTAAAAAAAAAAATATCCTTTAGGACAGCTCCTTCTGTTACTAGGGACCGATACAAAGCTATGGGATCGACGAATATTCAATATATAAGTAGCTAAACATTGCCAAAACTTAAATCGCCCGTATCTCCGTAAATAATGGAGATAGAGCGATATAAGCCCTAATTTGAGATCATTGAGTCCATTAAAAGTTTTTTTTAAATCTTAATTTGTAGGCTCTGGCGATCGTTTTAAAATTGATTTAAAGAAAAAAATATCCTTTAGGACAGTTCCTTCTTGTACTCGGGACCTATACAAAGCTATGGGATCGGAAAATATTCAATATATAAGTAGCTAAACATTGCCAAAACTTAAATCGCCCGTATCTCCGTAAATAATGGAGATAGAGCGAAATAAGCCCTAATTTGAGATCATTAAAATTTATTAAAATTTTTATTTTTGATTCTTGAGTTGGAGGCTTCGGCGATCGTTTCAAAAATGATTTAAAAAAAATAAATCCCTTAGGACAGCTTTTTCTGTTACTAGGGACCAAAACAAAGCTATGAAATCGACGAATATTCAATATATAAGTAGCTAAACATTGCCAAAACTTAAATCGCCCGTATCTCCGTAAATAATGGAGATAGAGCGAAATAAGCCCTCATTTGAGATCATTAAATTCATTAAAATTTTTTTTTTAATTCCTGATTTGTAGACTCTGGCGATTGTTTAAAAATGATTTAAAAAAAAAATATCCTTTAAAAGCTCCTTTTGTTACTAGGGACCGATACAAAGCTATGGGATCGACAAATATTTAAAATAAAAGAAGCTCAAAATTGCCAAAACTTAAATCGCGCGTATCTCCGTAAATAATGGAGATAGAGCAAAATAAGCCCTAATTTGAGATCATCAAAATTTATTAAAATTTTTATTTTTGATTCTTGAGTTGGAGGCTTCGGCGATCGTTTCAAGAATGATTTAAAAAAAATAAATCCCTTAGGACAGCTTTTTCTGTTACTAGGGACCGAAACAAAGCTATGAAATCGACGAATATTCAATATATAAGTAGCTAAACATTGCCAAAACTTAAATCGCCCGTATCTCCGTAGATAATGGAGATAGAGCGAAAAGAGCCCTAATTTGAGATCAGTTAGTCCATCAAAAATTTTTTTCTAATTTTTGATTTGTAGGCTTTGGCGATCGTTTCAAAAATTAATTAAAAAAAAAATATCCTTTAGGACAGCTCTTTCTGTTACTAGGGACCGATACAAAGCTATGGGATCGACGAATATTCAATATATAAGTAGCTAAACATTGCCAAAACTTAAATCGCCTGTATCTCCGTAAATAATGGAGATAGAGCGAAATAAGCCCTAATTTGAGGACATCAAAATTTATTAAAATTTTTATTTTTGATTCTTGAGTTGTAGGCTTCGGCGATCGTTAAAAAAATGATTTGAAGAAAATAAATCCTTTAGGACAGCTCCTTTTATTACTAGGGACCTATACAAAGCTATGGGATCGACGAATATTCAATATATAAGTAGCTAAACATTGCCAAAACTTAAATCGCCCGTATCTCCGTAAATAATGGAGATGGAGCGAAAAAAGCCCGTATTTGATATCATCAAAATTAAAAAAATATTTTTTTTTTTTAAATCTTATGTTGTAGGCGCTGGCAATCGTTTCAAAAATGATTTAAAGAAAAAAATATCCTTTAGGACAGCTCCTTCTGTTACTAGGGACCAATACAAAGCTATGGGATCGACGAATATTCAATATATAAGAAGCTATTAATCGCCAAAACTTAAATCGCCCGGATCTCCGTAAATAATGGAGATGGAGCGAAAAAAGCCCTTATTTGATATCATCAAAATTAAAAAAATATTTTTTTTTTTTAAATCTTATGTTGTAGGCGCTGGCAATTGTTTCAAAAATGATTTATAGAAAAAAATATCCTTTAGGACAGCTCCTTCTGTTACTAGGGACCAATACAAAGCTATGGGATCGACGAATATTCAATATATAAGTAGCTAAACATTGCCAAAACTTAAATCGCCCGTATCTCCGTAAATAATGGAGATAGAGCGAAATAAGCCCTAATTTGAGATCATTAAAATTCATTAAAAATTTTTTTTTTTAATCTTGAGTTAAAGGCTTCGGCGATCGTTTAATAAATGATTTAAAGAAAATAAATCCCTTAGGACAGCTCTTTTTATTACTAGGGACCTATACAAAGCTATGGGATCGACGAATATTCAATATATAAGTAGCTAAACATTGCCAAAACTTAAATCGCCCGTATCTTCGTAAATAATGGAGATAGAGCGAAATGAGCCCTAATTTGAGATCAGTTAGTCCATCAAAAATTTTTTTTTAATTTTTGATTTGTAGGCTCTGGCGATCGTTTCAAAAATGATTAAAAAAAAAAAATATCCTTTAGGACAGCTCCTTCTGTTACTAGGGACCGATACAAAGCTATGGGATCGACGAATATTCAATATATAAGTAGCTAAACATTGCCAAAACTTAAATCGCCCGTATCTCCGTAAATAATGGAGATAGAGCGAAATAAGCCCTTATTTGAGCTCATTAAATTCATTAAAATTTTTTTATTAATCCTTGATTTGTAGGCTCTGGCGATCGTTTCAAAAATGATTTAAAAAAAAAAATATCCTTTAGGACAGCTCCTTCTGTTACTAGGGACCGATACAAAGCTATGGGATCGACGAATATTCAATATATAAGTAGCTAAACATTGCCAAAACTTTAATCGCCCGTATCTCCGTAAATAATGGAGATAGAGCGAAATAAGCCCTAATTTGAGATCATTAAAATTTATTAAAATTTTTATTCTTGATTCTTGAGTTGGAGGCTTCGGCGATCGTTTAATAAATGATTTAAAGAAAATAAATCCCTTAGGACAGCTCTTTTTATTACTAGGGACCTATACAAAGCTATGGGATCGACGAATATTGAAAATATAAGAAGCTCAAAATTGCTAAAACTTAAATCGCCCGTATCTCCGTAGATAATGGAGATAGAGCGAAATGAGCCCTAATTTGAGATCAGTTAGTCCATCAAAAATTTTTTTTTAATTTTTGATTTGTAGGCTTTGGCGATCGTTTCAAAAATGATTTAAAAAAAAAATATCCTTTAGGACAGCTCTTTCTGTTACTAGGGACCGATACAAAGCTATGGGATCGACGAATATTCAATATATAAGTAGCTAAACATTGCCAAAACTTAAATCGCCCGTATCTCCGTAAATAATGGAGATAGAGCGAAATAAGCCCTTATTTGAGATCATTAAATTCATTAAAATTTTTTTATTAATTCTTGATTTGTAGGCTCTGGCGATCGTTTCAAAAATGATTTAAAAAAAAAAATATCCTTTAGGACAGCTCCTTCTGTTACTAGGGACCGATACAAAGCTATGGGATCGACGAATATTCAATATATAAGTAGCTAAACATTGCCAAAACTTAAATCGCCCGTATCTCCGTAAATAATGGAGATAGAGCGAAATAAGCCCTAATTTGAGATCATCAAAATTTATTAAAATTTTTATTTTTGATTCTTGAGTTGTAGGCTTCGGCGATCGTTAAAAAAATGATTTGAAGAAAATAAATCCTTTAGGACAGCTCCTTTTATCACTAGGGACCTATACAAAGCTATGGGATCGACGAATATTCAATATATAAGTAGCTAAACATTGCCAAAACTTAAATCGCCCGTATCTCCGTAAATAATGGAGATAGAGCGAAATAAGCCCTTATTTGAGATCATTAAATTCATTAAAATTTTTTTATTAATCCTTGATTTGTAGGCTCTGGCGATCGTTTCAAAAATGATTTAAAAAAAAAAATATCCTTTAGGACAGCTCCTTCTGTTACTAGGGACCGAAACAAAGCTATGAAATCGACGAAAATTCAATATATAAGTAGCTAAACATTGCCAAAACTTAAATCGCCCGTATCTCCGTAAATAATGGAGATAGAGCGATATAAGCCCTAATTTGAGATCATCAAAATTTATTAAAATTTTTATTTTTGATTCTTAAGTTGGAGGCTTCGGCGATCGTTTCAAAAATGATTTAAAAAAAATAAATCCCTTAGGACAGCTTTTTCTGTTACTAGGGACCGAAACAAAGCTATGAAATCGACGAATATTCAGTATATAAGTAGCTAAACATTGCCAAAACTTAAATCGCCCGTATCTCCGTAAATAATGGAGATAGAGCGAAATAAGCCCTAATTTGAGATCATTAAAAATTATTAAAATTTTTATTTTTGATTCTTGAGTTGGAGGCTTCGGCGATCGTTTAATAAATGATTTAAAGAAAATAAATCCCTTAGGACAGCTCTTTTTATTACGAGGGACCTATACAAAGCTATGGGATCGACGAATATTGAAAATATAAGAAGCTCAAAATTGCTAAAACTTAAATCGCCCGTATCTCCGTAAATAATGGAGATAGAGCGAATTAAGCCCTAATTTGAGATCAGTTAGTCCATCAAAAATTTTTTTTTAATTTTTGATTTGTAGGCTCTGGCGATCGTTTCAAAAATGATTTAAAAAAAAAATATCCTTTAGGACAGCTCCTTCTGTCACTAGGGACCGATACAAAGCTATGGGATCGACGAATATTCAATATATAAGTAGCTAAACATTGCCAAAACTTAAATCGCCCGTATCTCCGTAAATAATGGAGATAGAGCGAAATAAGCCCTAATTTGAGATCAGTTAGTCCATCAAAAATTTTTTTATAATTTTTGATTTGTAGGCTCTGGCGATCGTTTCAAAAATGATTTAAAAAAAAAAATATCCTTTAGGACAGCTTCTTTTGTTACTAGGGACCGATACAAAGCTATGGGATCGACGAATATTCAATATATAAGTAGCTAAACATTGCCAAAACTTAAATCGCCCGTATCTCCGTAAATAATGGAGATAGAGCGAAATAAGCCCTAATTTGAGATCATTAAAAATTATTAAAATTTTTATTTTTGATTCTTGAGTTGGAGGCTTCGGCGATCGTTTAATAAATGATTTAAAGAAAATAAATCCCTTAGGACAGCTCTTTTTATAACTAGGGACCTATACAAAGCTATGGGATCGACGATTATTGAAAATATAAGAAGCTCAAAATTGCTAAAACTTAAATCGCCCGTATCTCCGTAAATAATGAAGATAGAGCGAAATAAGCCCTAATTTGAGATCATCAAAATTTATTAAAATTTTTATTTTTGATTCTTGAGTTGGAGGCTTCGGCGATCGTTTCAAAAATGATTTAAAAAAAACAAATCCCTTAGGACAGCTTTTTCTGTTACTAGGGACCGAAACAAAGCTATGAAATCGACGAATATTCAATATATAAGTAGCTAAACATTGCCAAAACTTAAATCGCCCGTATCTCCGTAAATAATGGAGATAGAGCGAAATAAGCCCTCATTTGAGATCATTAAATTCATTAAAATTTTTTTTTTAATTCCTGATTTGTAGATTACGGCGATCGTTTAAAAATGATTTAAAAAAAAAATATCCTTTAGGACAGCTCCTTCTGTTACTAGGGACCGATACAAAGCTATGGGATCGACAAATATTTAAAATATAAGAAGCTCAAAATTGCCAAAACTTAAATCGCCCGTATCTCCGTAAATAATGGAGATAGAGCAAAATAAGCCCTAATTTGAGATCATCAAAATTTATTGAAATTTTTATTTTTGATTCTTGAGTTGGAGGCTTCGGCGATCGTTTCAAGAATGATTTAAAAAAAATAAATCCCTTAGGACAGCTCCTTCTGTTACTAGGGACCGAAACAAAGCTATGAAATCGACGAATATTCAATATATAAGTAGCTAAACATTGCCAAAACTTAAATCGCCCGTATCTCCGTAAATAATGGAGATAGAGCGAAATAAGCCCTAATTTGATATCATTGAGTCCATTAAAAGTTTTTATTAAATCTTAATTTGTAGGCTCTGGCGATCGTTTTAAAATTGATTTAAAAAAAAAATATCCTTTAGGACAGCTCCTTCTGTTACTAGGGACCGAAACAAAGCTATGAAATCGACGAATATTCAATATATAAGTAGCTAAACATTGCCAAAACTTAAATCGCCCGTATCTCCGTAAATAATGGAGATAGAGCAAAATAAGCCCTAATTTGAGATCATCAAAATTTAATAAAACTTTTATTTTTGATTCTTGAGTTGGAGGCATCAGCGATCGTTTAAAAAATGATTTAAAAAAAAAAATATCCTTTAGGCAGCTCCTTCTGTTACTCGGGACCTATACAAAGCTATGGGATCGGAAAATATTTAATATAGAAGTAGCTAAACATTGCCAAATCTTAAATCGCCCGTATCTCCGTAAATAATGGAGATAGAGCGAAATAAGCCCTTATTTGAGATCATTAAATTCATTAAAATTTTTTTATTAATTCTTGATTTGTAGGCTCTGGCGATCGTTTCAAAAATGATTTAAAAAAAAAAAATATCCTTTAGGACAGCTCCTTTTGTTACTAGGGACCGATACAAAGCTATGGGATCGACGAATATTCAATATATAAGTAGCTAAACATTGCCAAAACTTAAATCGCCCGTATCTCCGTAAATAATGGAGATAGAGCGAAATAAGCCCTAATTTGAGATCATTAAAAATTATTAAAATTTTTATTTTTGATTCTTGAGTTGGAGGCTTCGGCGATCGTTTAATAAATGATTTAAAGAAAATAAATCCCTTAGGACAGCTCTTTTTATAACTAGGGACCTATACAAAGCTATGGGATCGACGATTATTGAAAATATAAGAAGCTCAAAATTGCTAAAACTTAAATCGCCCGTATCTCCGTAAATAATGGAGATAGAGCGAAATAAGCCCTAATTTGAGATCATCAAAATTTATTAAAATTTTTATTTTTGATTCTTGAGTTGGAGGCTTCGGCGATCGTTTCAAAAATGATTTAAAAAAAACAAATCCCTTAGGACAGCTTTTTCTGTTACTAGGGACCGAAACAAAGCTATGAAATCGACGAATATTCAATATATAAGTAGCTAAACATTGCCAAAACTTAAATCGCCCGTATCTCCGTAAATAATGGAGATAGAGCGAAATAAGCCCTCATTTGAGATCATTAAATTCATTAAAATTTTTTTTTTAATTCCTGATTTGTAGATTACGGCGATCGTTTAAAAATGATTTGAAAAAAAAATATCCTTTAGGACAGCTCCTTCTGTTACTAGGGACCGATACAAAGCTATGGGATCGACAAATATTTAAAATATAAGAAGCTCAAAATTGCCAAAACTTAAATCGCCCGTATCTCCGTAAATAATGGAGATAGAGCAAAATAAGCCCTAATTTGAGATCATCAAAATTTATTGAAATTTTTATTTTTGATTCTTGAGTTGGAGGCTTCGGCGATCGTTTCAAGAATGATTTAAAAAAAATAAATCCCTTAGGACAGCTTTTTCTGTTACTAGGGACCGAAACAAAGCTATGAAATCGACGAATATTCAATATATAAGTAGCTAAACATTGCCAAAACTTAAATCGCCCGTATCTCCGTAGATAATGGAGATAGAGCGAAAAGAGCCCTAATTTGAGATCAGTTAGTCCATCAAAAATTTTTTTCTAATTTTTGATTTGTAGGCTTTGGCGATCGTTTCAAAAATGATTTAAAAAAAAAATATCCTTTAGGACAGCTCTTTCTGTTACTAGGGACCGATACAAAGCTATGGGATCGACGAATATTCAATATATAAGTAGCTAAACTTTGCCAAAACTTAAATCGCCTGTATCTCCGTAAATAATGGAGATAGAGCGAAATAAGCCCTAATTTGAGGACATCAAAATTTATTAAAATTTTTATTTTTGATTCTTGAGTTGGAGGCTTCGGCGATCGTTAAAAAAATGATTTGAAGAAAATAAATCCTTTAGGACAGCTCCTTTTATTACTAGGGACCTATACAAAGCTATGGGATCGACGAATATTCGATATATAAGTAGCTAAACATTGCCAAAACTTAAATCGCCCGTATCTCCGTAAATAATGGAGATAGAGCGAAATAAGCCCTAATTTGATATCATCAAAATTGAAAATATTTTTTTTTTTAAATCTTGAGTTGTAGGCGCTGGCAATCGTTTCAAAAATGATTTATAGAAAAACTATATCCTTTAGGACAGCTCTTTTCGTTACTAGGGACCTATACAAAGCTATGGGATCGACGAATATTGAAAATATAAGAAGCTCAAAATTGCTAAAACTTAAATCGCCCGTATCTCCGTAAATAATGGAGATAGAGCAAAATAAGCCCTAATTTGAGATCATCAAAATTTATTAAAATTTTTATTTTTGATTCTTGAGTTGGAGGCTTCGGCGATCGTTTCAAAAATGATTTAAAAAAAATAAATCCCTTAGGACAGCTTTTTCTGTTACTAGGGACCGAAACAAAGCTATGAAATCGACGAATATTCAATATATAAGTAGCTAAACATTGCCAAAACTTAAATCGCCCGTATCTCCGTAAATAATGGAGATAGAGCGAAATAAGCCCTCATTTGAGATCATTAAATTTATTAAAATTTTTTTTTTAATTCCTGATTTGTAGACTCTGGCGATCGTTTAAAAATGATTTAAAAAAAAAATATCCTTTAGGACAGCTCCTTCTGTTACTCGGGACCTATACAAAGCTATGGGATCGGAAAATATTTAATATAGAAGTAGCTAAACATTGCCAAAACTTAAATCGCCCGTATCTCCGTAAATAATGGAGATAGAGCGAAATAAGCCCTTATTTGAGATCATTAAATTCATTAAAATTTTTTTATTAATTCTTGATTTGTAGGCTCTGGCGATCGTTTCAAAAATGATTTAAAAAAAAAAATATCCTTTAGGACAGCTCCTTTTGTTACTAGGGACCGATACAAAGCTATGGGATCGACGAATATTCAATATATAAGTAGCTAAACATTGCCAAAACTTAAATCGCCCGTATCTCCGTAAATAATGGAGATAGAGCAAAATAAGCCCTAATTTGAGATCATCAAAATTTATTAAAATTTTTATTTTTGATTCTTGAGTTGGAGGCTTCGGCGATCGTTTCAAAAATGATTTAAAAAAAATAAATCCCTTAGGACAGCTTTTTCTGTTACTAGGGACCGAAACAAAGCTATGAAATCGACGAATATTCAATATATAAGTAGCTAAACATTGCCAAAACTTAAATCGCCCGTATCTCCGTAAATAATGGAGATAGAGCGAAATAAGCCCTCATTTGAGATCATTAAATTTATTAAAATTTTTTTTTTAATTCCTGATTTGTAGACTCTGGCGATCGTTTCAAAAATGATTTAAAAAAAAAAATATCCTTTAGGACAGCTCCTTTTGTTACTAGGGACCGATACAAAGCTATGGGATCGGAAAATATTTAATATAGAAGTAGCTAAACATTGCCAAAACTTAAATCGCCCGTATCTCCGTAAATAATGGAGATAGAGCGAAATAAGCCCTTATTTGAGATCATTAAATTCATTAAAATTTTTTTATTAATTCTTGATTTGTAGGCTCTGGCGATCGTTTCAAAAATGATTTAAAAAAAAAAATATCCTTTAGGACAGCTCCTTTTGTTACTAGGGACCGATACAAAGCTATGGGATCGACGAATATTCAATATATAAGTAGCTAAACATTGCCAAAACTTAAATCGCCCGTATCTCCGTAAATAATGGAGATAGAGCAAAATAAGCCCTAATTTGAGATCATTAAAATTCATTAAAAATTTTTTTTTTTAATCTTGAGTTAAAGGCTTCAGCGATCGTTTAATAAATGATTTAAAGAAAATAAATCCCTTAGGACAGCTCTTTTTATTACTAGGGACCTATACAAAGCTATGGGATCGACGAATATTGAAAATATAAGAAGCTCAAATTAGCCAAAACTTAAATCGCTTGTATCTCCGTAAATAATGGAGATAGAGCGAAATCAGCCCTAATTTGATATCATCAAAATTGAAAATATTTTTTTTTTTTAGTCTTGAGTTGTAGGCGCTGGCAATCGTTTCAAAAATGATTTATAGAAAAACTATATCCTTTAGGACAGCTCTTTTCGTTACTAGGGACCTATACAAAGCTATGGGATCGACGAATATTGAAAATATAAGAAGCTCAAATTAGCCAAAACTTAAATCGCTTGTATCTCTGTAAATAATGGAGATAGAGCGAAATAAGCCCTAATTTGAGATCATCAAAATTTATTAAAATTTTTATTTTTGATTTTTGAGTTGTAGGCGCTAGCAATCGTTTCAAAAATGATTTAAAGAAGAAAATATCCTTTAGGACAGCTCCTTCTGTTACTAACGACCGATACAAAGCTATGGAATCGACAAATATTTAAAATATAAGAAGCTATTAATCGCCAAAACTTAAATTGCCCGGATCTCCGTAAATAATGGAGATGGAGCGAAAAAAGCCCTTATTTGATATCATCAAAATTAGAAAAATATTTTTTTTTTTTAAATCTTATGTTGTAGGCGCTGGCAATCGTTTCAAAAATGATTTAAAGAAAAAAATATCCTTTAGGACAGCTCCTTCTGTTACTAGGGACCAATACAAAGCTATGGGATCGACGAATATTCAATATATAAGTAGCTAAACATTGCCAAAACTTAAATCGCCCGTATCTCCGTAAAAAATGGAGATAGAGCGAAATAAGCCCTAATTTGAGATCATTAAAATTTATTAAAATTTTTATTTTTGATTCTTGAGTTGGAGGCTTCGGCGATTGTTTAATAAATGATTTAAAGAAAATAAATCCCTTAGGACAGCTCTTTTTATTACTAGGGACCTATACAAAGCTATGGGATCGACGAATATTGAAAATATAAGAAGCTCAAAATTGCTAAAACTTAAATCGCCCGTATCTCCGTAAATAATGGAGATAGAGCGAAATAAGCCCTTATTTGAGATCATTAAATTCATTAAAATTTTTTTATTAATTCTTGATTTGTAGGCTCTGGCGATCGTTTCAAAGATGATTTAAAAAAAAAAACATCCTTTAGGACAGCTCCTTCTGTTACTAGGGACCGATACAAAGCTATGGGATCGACAAATATTTAAAATATAAGAAGCTCAAAATTGCCAAAACTTAAATCGCCCGTATCTCCGTAAATAATGGAGATAGAGCGAAATAAGCCCTAATTTGAGATCATCAAAATTTATTAAAATTTTTATTTTTGATTTTTGAGTTGTAGGCGCTAGCAATCGTTTCAAAAATGATTTAAAAAAAAAATATCCTTTAGGACAGCTCTTTCTGTTACTAGGGACCGATACAAAGCTATGAGATCGACGAATATTCAATATATAAGTAGCTAAACATTGCCAAAACTTAAATCGCCTGTATCTCCGTAAATAATGGAGATAGAGCGAAATAAGCCCTAATTTGAGGACATCAAAATTTATTAAAATTTTTATTTTTGATTCTTGAGTTGTATGCTTCGGCGATCGTTAAAAAAATGATTTAAAGAAAAAAATATCCTTTAGGACAGCTCCTTCTGTTACTAGGGACCAATACAAAGCTATGGGATCGACGAATATTCAATATATAAGTAGCTAAACATTGCCAAAACTTAAATCGCCCGTATCTCCGTAAAAAATAGAGATAGAGCGAAATAAGCCCTAATTTGAGATCATTAAAATTTATTAAAAATTTTTTTTTTTAATCTTGAGTTAAAGGCTTCGGCGATCGTTTAATAAATGATTTAAAGAAAATAAATCCCTTAGGACAGCTCTTTTTATTACTAGGGACCTATACAAAGCTATGGGATCGACGAATATTCAATATATAAGTAGCTAAACATTGCCAAAACTTAAATCGCCTGTATCTCCGTAAATAATGGAGATAGAGCGAAATAAGCCCTAATTTGAGGACATCAAAATTTATTAAAATTTTTATTTTTGATTCTTGAGTTGTATGCTTCGGCGATCGTTAAAAAAATGATTTAAAGAAAAAAATATCCTTTAGGACAGCTCCTTCTGTTACTAGGGACCAATACAAAGCTATGGGATCGACGAATATTCAATATATAAGTAGCTAAACATTGCCAAAACTTAAATCGCCCGTATCTCCGTAAAAAATAGAGATAGAGCGAAATAAGCCCTAATTTGAGATCATTAAAATTTATTAAAATTTTTATTTTTGATTCTTGAGTTGGAGGCTTCGGCAATTGTTTAATAAATGATTTAAAGAAAATAAATCCCTTAGGACAGCTCTTTTTATTACTAGGGACCTATACAAAGCTATGTTATCGACGAATATTGAAAATATAAGAAGCTCAAAATTGCTAAAACTTAAATCGCCCGTATCTCCGTAGATAATGGAGATAGAGCGAAATAAGCCCTAATTTGAGATCAGTTAGTCCATCAAAAATTTTTTTTTAATTTTTGATTTGTAGGCTTTGGCGATCGTTTCAAAAATGATTTAAAAAAAAAAATATCCTTTAGGACAGCTTCTTCTGTTACTAGGGACCGATACAAAGCTATGGGATCGACGAATATTCAATATATAAGTAGCTAAACATTGCCAAAACTTAAATCGCCCGTATCTCCGTAAAAAATGGAGATAGAGCGAAATAAGCCCTAATTTGAGGACATCAAAATTTATTAAAATTTTTATTTTTGATTCTTGAGTTGGAGGCTTCGGCGATCGTTAAAAAAATGATTTGAAGAAAATAAATCCTTTAGGACAGCTCCTTTTATTACTAGGGACCTATACAAAGCTATGGGATCGACGAATATTCGATATATAAGTAGCTAAACATTGCCAAAACTTAAATCGCCCGTATCTCCGTAAATAATGGAGATAGAGCGAAATAAGCCCTAATTTGATATCATCAAAATTGAAAATATTTTTTTTTTTAAATCTTGAGTTGTAGGCGCTGGCAATCGTTTCAAAAATGATTTATAGAAAAACTATATCCTTTAGGACAGCTCTTTTCGTTACTAGGGACCTATACAAAGCTATGGGATCGACGAATATTGAAAATATAAGAAGCTCAAAATTGCTAAAACTTAAATCGCCCGTATCTCCGTAAATAATGGAGATAGAGCAAAATAAGCCCTAATTTGAGATCATCAAAATTTATTAAAATTTTTATTTTTGATTCTTGAGTTGGAGGCTTTGGCGATCGTTTCAAAAATGATTTAAAAAAAATAAATCCCTTAGGACAGCTTTTTCTGTTACTAGGGACCGAAACAAAGCTATGAAATCGACGAATATTCAATATATAAGTAGCTAAACATTGCCAAAACTTAAATCGCCCGTATCTCCGTAAATAATGGAGATAGAGCGAAATAAGCCCTCATTTGAGATCATTAAATTTATTAAAATTTTTTTTTTAATTCCTGATTTGTAGACTCTGGCGATCGTTTAAAAATGATTTAAAAAAAAAATATCCTTTAGGACAGCTCCTTCTGTTACTCGGGACCTATACAAAGCTATGGGATCGGAAAATATTTAATATAGAAGTAGCTAAACATTGCCAAAACTTAAATCGCCCGTATCTCCGTAAATAATGGAGATAGAGCGAAATAAGCCCTTATTTGAGATCATTAAATTCATTAAAATTTTTTTATTAATTCTTGATTTGTAGGCTCTGGCGATCGTTTCAAAAATGATTTAAAAAAAAAAATATCCTTTAGGACAGCTCCTTTTGTTACTAGGGACCGATACAAAGCTATGGGATCGACGAATATTCAATATATAAGTAGCTAAACATTGCCAAAACTTAAATCGCCCGTATCTCCGTAAATAATGGAGATAGAGCAAAATAAGCCCTAATTTGAGATCATCAAAATTTATTAAAATTTTTATTTTTGATTCTTGAGTTGGAGGCTTCGGCGATCGTTTCAAAAATGATTTAAAAAAAATAAATCCCTTAGGACAGCTTTTTCTGTTACTAGGGACCGAAACAAAGCTATGAAATCGACGAATATTCAATATATAAGTAGCTAAACATTGCCAAAACTTAAATCGCCCGTATCTCCGTAAATAATGGAGATAGAGCGAAATAAGCCCTCATTTGAGATCATTAAATTTATTAAAATTTTTTTTTTAATTCCTGATTTGTAGACTCTGGCGATCGTTTCAAAAATGATTTAAAAAAAAAAATATCCTTTAGGACAGCTCCTTTTGTTACTAGGGACCGATACAAAGCTATGGGATCGGAAAATATTTAATATAGAAGTAGCTAAACATTGCCAAAACTTAAATCGCCCGTATCTCCGTAAATAATGGAGATAGAGCGAAATAAGCCCTTATTTGAGATCATTAAATTCATTAAAATTTTTTTATTAATTCTTGATTTGTAGGCTCTGGCGATCGTTTCAAAAATGATTTAAAAAAAAAAATATCCTTTAGGACAGCTCCTTTTGTTACTAGGGACCGATACAAAGCTATGGGATCGACGAATATTCAATATATAAGTAGCTAAACATTGCCAAAACTTAAATCGCCCGTATCTCCGTAAATTTTGGAGATAGAGCAAAATAAGCCCTAATTTGAGATCATTAAAATTCATTAAAAATTTTTTTTTTTAATCTTGAGTTAAAGGCTTCAGCGATCGTTTAATAAATGATTTAAAGAAAATAAATCCCTTAGGACAGCTCTTTTTATTACTAGGGACCTATACAAAGCTATGGGATCGACGAATATTGAAAATATAAGAAGCTCAAATTAGCCAAAACTTAAATCGCTTGTATCTCCGTAAATAATGGAGATAGAGCGAAATCAGCCCTAATTTGATATCATCAAAATTGAAAATATTTTTTTTTTTTAGTCTTGAGTTGTAGGCGCTGGCAATCGTTTCAAAAATGATTTATAGAAAAACTATATCCTTTAGGACAGCTCTTTTCGTTACTAGGGACCTATACAAAGCTATGGGATCGACGAATATTGAAAATATAAGAAGCTCAAATTAGCCAAAACTTAAATCGCTTGTATCTCTGTAAATAATGGAGATAGAGCGAAATAAGCCCTAATTTGAGATCATCAAAATTTATTAAAATTTTTATTTTTGATTTTTGAGTTGTAGGCGCTAGCAATCGTTTCAAAAATGATTTAAAGAAGAAAATATCCTTTAGGACAGCTCCTTCTGTTACTAACGACCGATACAAAGCTATGGAATCGACAAATATTTAAAATATAAGAAGCTATTAATCGCCAAAACTTAAATTGCCCGGATCTCCGTAAATAATGGAGATGGAGCGAAAAAAGCCCTTATTTGATATCATCAAAATTAGAAAAATATTTTTTTTTTTTTAAATCTTATGTTGTAGGCGCTGGCAATCGTTTCAAAAATGATTTAAAGAAAAAAATATCCTTTAGGACAGCTCCTTCTGTTACTAGGGACCAATACAAAGCTATGGGATCGACGAATATTCAATATATAAGTAGCTAAACATTGCCAAAACTTAAATCGCCCGTATCTCCGTAAAAAATGGAGATAGAGCGAAATAAGCCCTAATTTGAGATCATTAAAATTTATTAAAATTTTTATTTTTGATTCTTGAGTTGGAGGCTTCGGCGATTGTTTAATAAATGATTTAAAGAAAATAAATCCCTTAGGACAGCTCTTTTTATTACTAGGGACCTATACAAAGCTATGGGATCGACGAATATTGAAAATATAAGAAGCTCAAAATTGCTAAAACTTAAATCGCCCGTATCTCCGTAAATAATGGAGATAGAGCGAAATAAGCCCTTATTTGAGATCATTAAATTCATTAAAATTTTTTTATTAATTCTTGATTTGTAGGCTCTGGCGATCGTTTCAAAGATGATTTAAAAAAAAAAACATCCTTTAGGACAGCTCCTTCTGTTACTAGGGACCGATACAAAGCTATGGGATCGACAAATATTTAAAATATAAGAAGCTCAAAATTGCCAAAACTTAAATCGCCCGTATCTCCGTAAATAATGGAGATAGAGCGAAATAAGCCCTAATTTGAGATCATCAAAATTTATTAAAATTTTTATTTTTGATTTTTGAGTTGTAGGCGCTAGCAATCGTTTCAAAAATGATTTAAAAAAAAAATATCCTTTAGGACAGCTCTTTCTGTTACTAGGGACCGATACAAAGCTATGAGATCGACGAATATTCAATATATAAGTAGCTAAACATTGCCAAAACTTAAATCGCCTGTATCTCCGTAAATAATGGAGATAGAGCGAAATAAGCCCTAATTTGAGGACATCAAAATTTATTAAAATTTTTATTTTTGATTCTTGAGTTGTATGCTTCGGCGATCGTTAAAAAAATGATTTAAAGAAAAAAATATCCTTTAGGACAGCTCCTTCTGTTACTAGGGACCAATACAAAGCTATGGGATCGACGAATATTCAATATATAAGTAGCTAAACATTGCCAAAACTTAAATCGCCCGTATCTCCGTAAAAAATAGAGATAGAGCGAAATAAGCCCTAATTTGAGATCATTAAAATTTATTAAAAATTTTTTTTTTTAATCTTGAGTTAAAGGCTTCGGCGATCGTTTAATAAATGATTTAAAGAAAATAAATCCCTTAGGACAGCTCTTTTTATTACTAGGGACCTATACAAAGCTATGGGATCGACGAATATTCAATATATAAGTAGCTAAACATTGCCAAAACTTAAATCGCCTGTATCTCCGTAAATAATGGAGATAGAGCGAAATAAGCCCTAATTTGAGGACATCAAAATTTATTAAAATTTTTATTTTTGATTCTTGAGTTGTATGCTTCGGCGATCGTTAAAAAAATGATTTAAAGAAAAAAATATCCTTTAGGACAGCTCCTTCTGTTACTAGGGACCAATACAAAGCTATGGGATCGACGAATATTCAATATATAAGTAGCTAAACATTGCCAAAACTTAAATCGCCCGTATCTCCGTAAAAAATAGAGATAGAGCGAAATAAGCCCTAATTTGAGATCATTAAAATTTATTAAAATTTTTATTTTTGATTCTTGAGTTGGAGGCTTCGGCAATTGTTTAATAAATGATTTAAAGAAAATAAATCCCTTAGGACAGCTCTTTTTATTACTAGGGACCTATACAAAGCTATGTTATCGACGAATATTGAAAATATAAGAAGCTCAAAATTGCTAAAACTTAAATCGCCCGTATCTCCGTAGATAATGGAGATAGAGCGAAATAAGCCCTAATTTGAGATCAGTTAGTCCATCAAAAATTTTTTTTTAATTTTTGATTTGTAGGCTTTGGCGATCGTTTCAAAAATGATTTAAAAAAAAAAATATCCTTTAGGACAGCTTCTTCTGTTACTAGGGACCGATACAAAGCTATGGGATCGACGAATATTCAATATATAAGTAGCTAAACATTGCCAAAACTTTAATCGCCCGTATCTCCGTAAAAAATGGAGATAGAGCGAAATAAGCCCTAATTTGAGATCATTAAAATTTATTAAAATTTTTATTTTTGATTCTTGAGTTAGAGGCTTCGGCGATTGTTTAATAAATGATTTAAAGAAAATAAATCCCTTAGGACAGCTCTTTTTATTACTAGGGACCTATACAAAGCTATGGGATCGACGAATATTGAAAATATAAGAAGCTCAAAATTGCTAAAACTTAAATCGCCCGTATCTCCGTAAATAATGGAGATAGAGCGAAATAAGCCCTTATTTGAGATCATTAAATTCATTAAAATTTTTTTATTAATTCTTGATTTGTAGGCTCTGGCGATCGTTTCAAAGATGATTTAAAAAAAAAAACATCCTTTAGGACAGCTCCTTCTGTTACTAGGGACCGATACAAAGCTATGGGATCGACGAATATTCAATATATAAGTAGCTAAACATTGCCAAAACTTCAATCGCCCGTATCTCCGTAAATAATGGAGATAGAGCGAAATAAGCCCTAATTTGAGATCATTAAAATTTATTAAAATTTTTATTTTTGATTCTTGAGTTGGAGGCTTCGGCGATTGTTTAATAAATGATTTAAAGAAAATAAATCCCTTAGGACAGCTCTTTTTGTTACTAGGGACCTATACAAAGCTATGGGATCGACAAATATTTAAAATATAAGAAGCTCAAAATTGCCAAAACTTAAATCGCCCGTATCTCCGTAAATAATGGAGATAGAGCGAAATAAGCCCTAATTTGAGGACATCAAAATTTATTAAAATTTTTATTTTTGATTCTTGAGTTGTATGCTTCGGCGATCGTTAAAAAAATGATTTAAAGAAAAAAATATCCTTTAGGACAGCTCCTTCTGTTACTAGGGACCAATACAAAGCTATGGGATCGACGAATATTCAATATATAAGTAGCTAAACATTGCCAAAACTTAAATCGCCCGTATCTCCGTAAAAAATAGAGATAGAGCGAAATAAGCCCTAATTTGAGATCATTAAAATTTATTAAAATTTTTATTTTTGATTCTTGAGTTGGAGGCTTCGGCAATTGTTTAATAAATGATTTAAAGAAAATAAATCCCTTAGGACAGCTCTTTTTATTACTAGGGACCTATACAAAGCTATGTTATCGACGAATATTGAAAATATAAGAAGCTCAAAATTGCTAAAACTTAAATCGCCCGTATCTCCGTAGATAATGGAGATAGAGCGAAATAAGCCCTAATTTGAGATCAGTTAGTCCATCAAAAATTTTTTTTTAATTTTTGATTTGTAGGCTTTGGCGATCGTTTCAAAAATGATTTAAAAAAAAAAATATCCTTTAGGACAGCTTCTTCTGTTACTAGGGACCGATACAAAGCTATGGGATCGACGAATATTCAATATATAAGTAGCTAAACATTGCCAAAACTTTAATCGCCCGTATCTCCGTAAAAAATGGAGATAGAGCGAAATAAGCCCTAATTTGAGATCATTAAAATTTATTAAAATTTTTATTTTTGATTCTTGAGTTAGAGGCTTCGGCGATTGTTTAATAAATGATTTAAAGAAAATAAATCCCTTAGGACAGCTCTTTTTATTACTAGGGACCTATACAAAGCTATGGGATCGACGAATATTGAAAATATAAGAAGCTCAAAATTGCTAAAACTTAAATCGCCCGTATCTCCGTAAATAATGGAGATAGAGCGAAATAAGCCCTTATTTGAGATCATTAAATTCATTAAAATTTTTTTATTAATTCTTGATTTGTAGGCTCTGGCGATCGTTTCAAAGATGATTTAAAAAAAAAACATCCTTTAGGACAGCTCCTTCTGTTACTAGGGACCGATACAAAGCTATGGGATCGACGAATATTTAATATATAAGTAGCTAAACATTGCCAAAACTTCAATCGCCCGTATCTCCGTAAATAATGGAGATAGAGCGAAATAAGCCCTAATTTGAGATCATTAAAATTTATTAAAATTTTTATTTTTGATTCTTGAGTTGGAGGCTTCGGCGATTGTTTAATAAATGATTTAAAGAAAATAAATCCCTTAGGACAGCTCTTTTTGTTACTAGGGACCTATACAAAGCTATGGGATCGACAAATATTTAAAATATAAGAATCTCAAAATTGCCAAAACTTAAATCGCCCGTATCTCCGTAAATAATGGAGATAGAGCGAAATAAGCCCTAATTTGAGATCATCAAAATTTATTAAAATTTTTATTTTTGATTTTTGAGTTGTAGGCGCTAGCAATCGTTTCAAAAATGATTTAAAAAAAAAATATCCTTTAGGACAGCTCTTTCTGTTACTAGGGACCGATACAAAGCTATGAGATCGACGAATATTCAATATATAAGTAGCTAAACATTGCCAAAACTTAAATCGCCTGTATCTCCGTAAATAATGGAGATAGAGCGAAATAAGCCCTAATTTGAGGACATCAAAATTTATTAAAATTTTTATTTTTGATTCTTGAATTGTATGCTTCGGCGATCGTTAAAAAAATGATTTAAAGAAAAAAATATCCTTTAGGACAGCTCCTTCTGTTACTAGGGACCAATACAAAGCTATGGGATCGACGAATATTCAATATATAAGTAGCTAAACATTGCCAAAACTTAAATCGCCCGTATCTTCGTAAAAAATAGAGATAGAGCGAAATAAGCCCTAATTTGAGATCATTAAAATTTATTAAAATTTTTATTTTTGATTCTTGAGTTGGAGGCTTCGGCAATTGTTTAATAAATGATTTAAAGAAAATAAATCCCTTAGGACAGCTCTTTTTATTACTAGGGACCTATACAAAGCTATGGGATCGACGAATATTGAAAATATAAGAAGCTCAAAATTGCTAAAACTTAAATCGCCCGTATCTCCGTAGATAATGGAGATAGAGCGAAATAAGCCCTAATTTGAGATCAGTTAGTCCATCAAAAATTTTTTTTTAATTTTTGATTTGTAGGCTTTGGCGATCGTTTCAAAAATGATTTAAAAAAAAAAATATCCTTTAGGACAGCTCCTTCTGTTACTAGGGACCGATACAAAGCTATGGGATCGACGAATATTCAATATATAAGTAGCTAAACATTGCCAAAACTTTAATCGCCCGTATCTCCGTAAATAATGGAGATAGAGCGAAATAAGCCCTAATTTGAGATCATTAAAATTTATTAAAATTTTTATTTTTGATTCTTGAGCTGGAGGCTTTGGCGATCGTTTAATAAATGATTTAAAGAAAATAAATCCCTTAGGACAGCTCTTTTTATTACTAGGGACCTATACAAAGCTATGGGATCGACGATTATTGAAAATATAAGAAGCTCAAAATTGCTAAAACTTAAATCGCCCGTATCTCCGTAAATAATGGAGATAGAGCGATATAAGCCCTAATTTGAGATCATTGAGTCCATTAAAAGTTTTTTTTAAATCTTAATTTGTAGGCTCTGGCGATGGTTTTAAAATTGATTTAAAGAAAAAAATATCCTTTAGGACAGTTCCTTCTTGTACTCGGGACCTATACAAAGCTATGGGATCGGAAAATATTCAATATATAAGTAGCTAAACATTGCCAAAACTTAAATCGCCCGTATCTCCGTAAATAATGGAGATAGAGCGAAATAAGCCCTAATTTGAGATCATTAAAATTTATTAAAATTTTTTTTTTAATTCCTGATTTGTAGACTCTGGCGATCGTTTAAAAATGATTTAAAAAAAAAATATCCTTTAGGACAGCTCCTTCTGTTACTAGGGACCGATACAAAGCTATGGGATCGACAAATATTTAAAATATAAGAAGCTCAAAATTGCCAAAACTTAAATCGCCCGTATCTCCGTAAATAATGGAGATAGAGCAAAATAAGCCCTAATTTGAGATCATCAAAATTTATTGAAATTTTTATTTTTGATTCTTGAGTTGGAGGCTTCGGCGATCGTTTCAAGAATGATTTAAAAAAAATAAATCCCTTAGGACAGCTTTTTCTGTTACTAGGGACCGAAACAAAGCTATGAAATCGACGAATATTCAATATATAAGTAGCTAAACATTGCCAAAACTTAAATCGCCCGTATCTCTGTAGATAATGGAGATAGAGCGAAAAGAGCCCTAATTTGAGATCAGTTAGTCCATCAAAAATTTTTTTCTAATTTTTGATTTGTAGGCTTTGGCGATCGTTTCAAAAATGATTTAAAAAAAAAATATCCTTTAGGACAGCTCTTTCTGTTACTAGGGACCGATACAAAGCTATGAGATCGACGAATATTCAATATATAAGTAGCTAAACATTGCCAAAACTTAAATCGCCTGTATCTCCGTAAATAATGGAGATAGAGCGAAATAAGCCCTAATTTAAGGACATCAAAATTTATTAAAATTTTTATTTTTGATTCTTGAGTTGTAGGCTTCGGCGATCGTTAAAAAAATGATTTGAAGAAAATAAATCCTTTAGGACAGCTCCTTTTATTACTAGGGACCTATACAAAGCTATGGGATCGACGAATATTCAATATATAAGTAGCTAAACATTGCCAAAACTTAAATCGCCCGTATCTCCGTAAATAATGGAGATAGAGCGAAATAAGCCCTAATTTGATATCATCAAAATTGAAAATATTTTTTTTTTTAAATCTTGAGTTGTAGGCGCTGGCAATCGTTTCAAAAATGATTTATAGAAAAACTATATCCTTTAGGACAGCTCTTTTCGTTACTAGGGACCTATACAAAGCTATGGGATCGACGAATATTGAAAATATAAGAAGCTCAAAATTGCTAAAACTTAAATCGCCCGTATCTCCGTAAATAATGGAGATAGAGCGAAATAAGCCCTAATTTGAGATCATCAAAATTTAATAAAACTTTTATTTTTGATTCTTGAGTTGGAGGCATCAGCGATCGTTTAAAAAATGATTTGAAGAAAATAAATCCCTTAGGACAGCTCTTTTTATAACTAGGGACCTATACAAAGCTATGGGATCGACGATTATTGAAAATATAAGAAGCTCAAAATTGCTAAAACTTAAATCGCCCGTATCTCCGTAAATAATGGAGATAGAGCGAAATAAGCCCTAATTTGAGATCATCAAAATTTATTAAAATTTTTATTTTTGATTCTTGAGTTGGAGGCTTCGGCGATCGTTTCAAAAATGATTTAAAAAAGATAAATCCCTTAGGACAGCTTTTTCTGTTACTAGGGACCGAAACAAAGCTATGAAATCGACGAATATTCAATATATAAGTAGCTAAACATTGCCAAAACTTCAATCGCCCGTATCTCCGTAAATAATGGAGATAGAGCAAAATAAGCCCTAATTTGAGATCATTAAAATTAATTAAAAATTTTTTTTTTTAATCTTGAGTTAAAGGCTTCGGCGATCGTTTAATAAATGATTTAAAGATAATAAATCCCTTAGGACAGCTCTTTTTATTACTAGGGACCTATACAAAGCTATGGGATCGACGAATATTGAAAATATAAGAAGCTCAAATTAGCCAAAACTTAAATCGCTTGTATCTCCGTAAATAATGGAGATAGAGCGAAATAAGCCCTAATTTGAGATCATCAAAATTTAATAAAATTTTTATTTTTGATTCTTGAGTTGGAGGCTTCAGCGATCGTTTAAAAAATAATTTGAAGAAAATAAATCCCTTAGGACAGCTCTTTTTATAACTAGGGACCTATACAAAGCTATGGGATCGACGATTATTGAAAATATAAGAAGCTCAAAATTGCTAAAACTTAAATCGCCCGTATCTCCGTAAATAATGGAGATAGAGCGAAATAAGCCCTTATTTGAGATCATTAAATTCATTAAAATTTTTTTATTAATTCTTGATTTGTAGGCTCTGGCGATCGTTTCAAAGATGATTTAAAAAAAAAAATATCCTTTAGGACAGCTCCTTCTGTTACTAGGGACCGATACAAAGCTATGGGATCGACGAATATTCAATATATAAGTAGCTAAACATTGCCAAAACTTCAATCGCCCGTATCTCCGTAAATAATGGAGATAGAGCGAAATAAGCCCTAATTTGAGATCATTAAAATTCATTAAAAATTTTTATTTTTAATCTTGAGTCAAAGGCTTCGGCGATCGTTTAATAAATGATTTAAAGAAAATAAATCCCTTAGGACAGCTCTTTTTGTTACTAGGGACCTATACAAAGCTATGAAATCGACGAATATTCAATATATAAGTAGCTAAACATTGCCAAAACTTAAATCGCCCGTATCTCCGTAAATAATGGAGATAGAGCGAAATAAGCCCTCATTTGAGATCATTAAATTCATTAAAATTTTTTTTTTAATTCTTGATTTGTAGACTCTGGCGATCGTTTAAAAATGATTTTAAATAAAAATATCCTTTAGGACAGCTCCTTCTGTTACTAGGGACCGATACAAAGCTATGGGATCTACAAATATTTAAAATATAAGAAGCTCAAAATTGCCAAAACTTAAATCGCCCGTATCTCCGTAAATAATGGAGATAGAGCGAAATAAGCCCTCATTTGAGATCATTAAAATTCATTAAAAATTTTTTTTTTTAATCTTGAGTTACAGGCTTCGGCGATCGTTCAAAAAATTATTTAAAGAAAATAAATCCCTTAGGACAGCTCTTTTTGTTACTAGGGACCTATACAAAGCTATGGGATCGACAAATATTTAAAATATAAGAAGCTCAAAATTGCCAAAACTTAAATCGCCCGTATCTCCGTAAATAATGGAGATAGAGCGAAATAAGCCCTAATTTGAGATCATCAAAATTTATTAAAATTTTTATTTTTGATTTTTGAGTTGTAGGCGCTAGCAATCGTTTCAAAAATGATTTAAAGAAGAAAATATCCTTTAGGACAGCTCCTTCTGTTACTAGGGACCAATACAAAGCTATGGGATCGACGAATATTCAATATATAAGTAGCTAAACATTGCCAAAACTTAAATCGCCCGTATCTCCGTAAAAAATGGAGATAGAGCGAAATAAGCCCTAATTTGAGATCATTAAAATTTATTAAAATTTTTATTTTTGATTCTTGAGTTGGAGGCTTCGGCGATTGTTTAATAAATGATTTAAAGAAAATAAATCCCTTAGGACAGCTCTTTTTGTTACTAGGGACCTATACAAAGCTATGAAATCGACGAATATTCAATATATAAGTAGCTTAACATTGCCAAAACTTAAATCGCCCGTATCTCCGTAAATAATGGAGATAGAGCGAAATAAGCCCCCATTTGAGATCATTGAATTCATTAAAATTTTTTTTTTAATTCTTGATTCGTAGACTCTGGCGATCGTTTAAAAATGATTTTAAAAAAAAATATCCTCTAGGACAGCTCCTTCTGTTACTAGGGACCGATACAAAGCTATGGGATCTACAAATATTTAAAATATAAGAAGCTCAAAATTGCCAAAACTTAAATCGCCCGTATCTCCGTAAATAATGGAGATAGAGCGAAATAAGCCCTTATTTGAGATCATTAAAATTCATTAAAAATTTTTTTTTTTAATCTTGAGTTAAAGGCTTCGGCGATCGTTCAAAAAATTATTTAAAGAAAATAAATCCCTTAGGACAGCTCTTTTTGTTACTAGGGACCTATACAAAGCTATGAAATCGACGAATATTCAATATATAAGTAGCTAAACATTGCCAAAACTTAAATCGCCCGTATCTCTGTAAATAATGGAGATAGAGCGAAATAAGCCCTCATTTGAGATCATTAAATTCATTAAAATTTTTTTTTTAATTCTTGATTTGTAGACTCTGGCGATCGTTTAAAAATGATTTTAAAAAAAAATATCCTTTAGGACAGCTCTTTCTGTTACTAGGGACCGATACAAAGCTATGGGATCGACGAATATTCAATATATAAGTAGCTAAACATTGCCAAAACTTAAATCGCCTGTATCTCCGTAAATAATGGAGATAGAGCGAAATAAGCCCTAATTTGAGGACATCAAAATTTATTAAAATTTTTATTTTTGATTCCCTAGTTGTAGGCTTCGGCGATCGTTAAAAAAATGATTTGAAGAAAATAAATCCTTTAGGACAGCTCCTTTTATTACTAGGGACCTATACAAAGCTATGGGATTGACGAATATTCAATATATAAGTAGCTAAACATTGCCAAAACTTAAATCGCCCGTATCTCCGTAAATAATGGAGATAGAGCGAAATAAGCCCTAATTTGATATCATCAAAAGTGAAAATATTTTTTTTTTTGAATCTTGAGTTGTAGGCGCTGGCAATCGTTTCAAAAATGATTTATAGAAAAACTATATCCTTTAGGACAGCTCTTTTCGTTACTAGGGACCTATACAAAGCTATGGGATTGACAAATATTTAAAATATAAGAAGCTTAAAATTGCCAAAACTTAAATCGCCCGTATCTCCGTAAATAATGGAGATAGAGCGAAATAAGCCCTCATTTGAGATCATTAAATTTATTAAAATTTTTATTTTTGATTCTTGAGTTAGAGGCTTTGGCGATCGTTTAAAAAATAATTTAAAGAAAATAAATCCCTTAGGACAGCTCCTTCTGTTACTAGGGACCGTTACAAAGCTATGGGATCGGAAAATATTCAATATATAAGTAGCTAATCATTGCCAAAACTTAAATCGCCCGTATCTCCGTAAATAATGGAGATAGAGCGAAATAAGCCCTAATTTGAGATCATCAAAATTTATTAAAATTTTTTTTTTTGAATCTTGAGTTAGAGGCTTTGGCGATCGTTTAAAAAATAATTTAAAGAAAATAAATCCCTTAGGACAGCTCCTTCTGTTACTAGGGACCGATACAAAGCTATGGGATCGGAAAATATTTAAAATATAAGAAGCTCAAAATTGCCAAAACTTAAATCACCCGTATCTCCGTAAATAATGGAGATAGAGCGAAATAAGCCCTAATTTGAGATCATTAAGTCCATTAAAAATTTTTATTCAATTCTTGATTTGTAGGATCTGGCGATCGTTTTAAAAATAATTAAAAAAAAAAATATCCTTTAGGACAGCTCCTTCTGTTACTAGGGACCGATACAAAGCTATGGGATTGACAAATATTTAAAATATTAGAAGCTCAAAATTGCCAAAACTTAAATCGCCCGTATCTCCGTAAATAATGGAGATAGAGCGAAATAAGCCGTCATTTGAGATCATTAAATTTATTAAAATTTTTTTTTTAATTCTTGATTTGTAGGCTCTGGCGATCGTTTCAAAAATGATTCAAAGAAAATAAATCCCTTAGGACAGCTCCTTTTATTACTCGGGACCTATACAAAGCTATGGGATCGACGAATATTCAATTCATAAGGAGCTCAAATTTGCCAAAACTTTAATCGCCCGTATCTCCGTAAATAATGGAGATAGAGCGAAATAAGCCCTCATTTGAGATCATTAAATTCATTAAAATTTTTTTTTAAATTCTTGTTTTGTAGGCTCTGGCGATTGTTTTAAAAATGATTTAAAAAAAAAATATCATTTAGGACAGCTCCTTCTATTACTAGGGACCTACACAAAGCTATGGGATTGACGGATATTCAAAATATAAGAAGCTCAAAATTGCTAAAACTTAAAATGCTCGTCTCTTCGTAAATAATGGAGATAGAGCAAAATAAGCTCTTATTAGAGATTATTAGGATTTATTAAAATTTTTTTCTATGGATTTTTAAAATTTAGGCTTCGGCAATTGTTCGAAAAATGTTTTAAAGGAAAATATTTGCCTTTGAATAGCTCCTTTCATTACGAGGGAACTTTACAAAGCTATGGGATTGACGAATATTCAAAATATAAGGAGCTAAAAATTGCCAAAACTTAAAATGTCCGTATTTCCGTTAATAATGGAGATAGAGCAAAATAAGCCCTAATTTGAGATCATTAAAATTTATTAAAATTTTTTCTTTATTCTATTCTAGAGTTGTAAGCTTTGGCGATTGTTTGAAAAATTTTTTAAAGGAAGAATATTTTTTCGGACAGCTGCCTGTATTACTAGGAACCTATACAAAATTTTGCCATGAAAAAAAATATAAAATCGAAAGAAAAAAAAGTTGCCGAAATAGAAATGCCCGTATTTCACGAAATAACGTATCAATTACAAAATAAGCGATAATTTGGGACCAAAAAAATTTTTTTTTCAGTTGCGTTGACTAAGCTCCTGCTAACGCTTGTATAACTTTCACAGCGATTAAATATACCTTGCAGTCAGTCTTAATTATTACCTCCTTCGATTTTAAAACTATTGCAACATTGCAAAATTAAAATTTTTTGATTAATAAATGGCCAAAACTTTAATATCTTTAATAAATAACGTTTATGTCGCGAAGTAAGGGATGACGTGGAATCAAAAATATTTAGAAAATTTTTTTTTTTTTGCGTTGGCCAAGCCCTAGCTAACGCTTGTAAAATGATAACCGCAACTAAAGTAACATTCTAGGCAGTCGATTATATATTGCTATTTACGATTTTAACACCATGGCATGATTGAAAAATTTAAATTTTTAGATTAAAAACTTCTTGAAACTTGAAACGCTTGTATTTCTGTAAGTAACGTATATATTGCAAAATCAGCTATAATTTGGGATCAAAAAAATTTAGAAGAATTGAGAAAAATTTTTTTTTTATATTTGCGTCGATTAAGCCCTCGCTAACGCTTGTAAAATCAGCAATTAAATATACCTCATAGACAGTCTGAATTATTACCATTAACAATGTAAACGCTATGGCATGACAGAAACATTTAAATTTTTGAATTAAAAAATTGCCGAATTTTTAATCGCTCGTACAATTTGGGATTTAAAAGATTAAGAAATTTTTTTTTCTCAATTAGAGTGGACTAGACACGCACACTGTGTGAAAAACATAGATCACCTTCATACTCAGTTAAAAAATTTTTTTTACTATTAATAGACGATTTCTAAGCTCTGACAAAATTATCAGGCACTAGCATACATTGGTCGTGCCTAAAATCATACAGAGTCGTGCAGGCGGGCAGCTTGTCTGAAGTCCTTAAGCAAGATAAGATGAGTAGAGTACACATTTACGTTTTTTTTTTTTTGTTTTTTTTCGGACCTTTTCTTCCTCCTATGCTTACTTCTTTGCTTTCTTTGACATTCTCCCAACTCGTCATCGCCGGTCTGTACCGTACTGTATATTTTACTGCCATACAGTGAACGAACGCTAAAGAATGCGGGTTTACGTAAAAAATATACTTACCAATTTTACATGCACCTACTGCTCGTGACATATGTATCTACCCATCAGGCGCACATTATTTTGTTGTTGTTGATTGATATACACGTGTATTATTCAAAACTTTTAGATAAAATTTTGACTCACCTCTTGATACTTTATGTATACTGTTTATATGATATTTACTGTCAAAAGATAATCTTTGATTTTTGTATCTTGCCCACCAAAAATGAAAATAACTGCCCTATGTAACATTTTATTTAAAAATCACACGAAAATAATAAAAATTAGCGCTATGTCGCATTAGAGTTTCTTTAAACAAATAGATATAAGATTGAGCTCCCAAGTACCCTGCCTGAAACACAAAATGGAAATTTATGGATTTTACCCAGGTAATTCTCTGTAATTTTTCAAATAAAATACGGGCGTTATAGTTTACACACTTTCTCTCTTTGTATATTTTAGTACTTAATGTAAATTATTGAATTTCAACTGCAAACACTTTACTAGTAATGCCATCTCACAGTTGACGCTCACAATTACACCAGTCTCTGGGTAATGAAGAAATCTTCACGCGAAAAAACTAAAAAACCTTTGAGATAAAAATATCATTCATGTATACCTACAACAGATACTGATATAACAATAAAGGATACATAAGTTCATCAATTTTCTTTACTTTTGGGAAATCTTTTTATGCTTGTTATGTTATGCATCATTTATATATCTTTATCATTAAAAATATACTACAGAATCATCATCGTTACCAACATACGTCGTTACTTCCACTTATGTTTCTTTTTCTTTTCGTATCATATCTGATCAAATGAATATTTGTTTGTATCAAAATGCAAAATAATTTTCACTGATTCTGTTATAAATAATTTTTACGATTTCATCATCACAAGATAACCGAGTGATTATTTGTAGGGATAACGATTTCATATTTTAAGTGATAAAAGTTTGGCATTTCTTGGATAAAAAAAATTAGGTTTAATTTTTCAAATGAATTCTAATTATTATTTGCAGTATATGTCAAAATTTATTGCATGAAATACATTACTAAACATCAATATCAATAAATAAATTATAGTATTTTGGTAGAACAATAAATACTACGAGAGCTCATTGTTAAAAAAAAACCTATTTTTTTTTAAATCTTTGTGTATTATATGTGTCACGTCCTACCACCAACGAAATACGAGCTTATCTAAGCGTTAAAAAAAGAAATCAAGGAAAAGCTGTACATTTTTTCCTAAAAACACGAAAAAAATAAATTTAGAACCCCGTAGTTGTGAGTATAATAATTACACAAATAATCGACACAAGGAAAATCAAACGCATAATAAATGAGGACAGGTGTGTAAGTGCGGATGTAGAACAATAATGTAAGATATTTATAATCGTATCGCTATTCGTGTCATACTAATAAAAATATTGTTCCTAAAGTAAGAGTCGTATAACAAGTGTGAACTGAGTTCCACACGAATTCCGAGTCTTGCCGCTAGCAAACTCAATTGGTGCCACGAGTGTTGTACACGCGGCTCTTGCAAATATTTTTTTTTCGACCCCAGTGTAACCTTCGTTTCGCAGATCGGTATAGATTAACATCGGATCTACCAGAAACGAGGGAATTTTATCAGATGGCTAGAGCAAAATATAAAGCACCTCCGTGCAAACTGATCAGCTCAGAGATTCAGACAGCGAGCAGCCATGAAGTCCTTCACGACAACCATCGTAGCTGCCCTTTTGGCGATGGCCTATGGTCAGTATTCCATTACATCATTTATATATTTATGTAACTCATAGTAATCATTTCACGATAGTAACAATAAAGTGTATAGTAAATATAAAAAAAAAAAAAAAATAAAAAAATAAAAATAAAATAAAATGAATAAAACAAACAGGCGAGGTTGAGATCAACGTCATGAGCAGCCGCATAGTTGGAGGCAACATTGCTGAGATCGGAGCTTTCCCACACCAGGTATCCCTCCGCCGGCTGAACGGTAGGCACTTTTGCGGTGGCTCGATCATAAACGACCAGTGGATCGTAACGGCGGCCCATTGCCTGCAAAAGTGAGCATTTGTTGTGTACGCAGGGCTTGTTGTAATGAGACAATGGCATCACGATCCTCTTCAAAACATGTATATTTTTGCACGCCAGAATGGGTGACAGAGACATTACCGTCATCACCGGGACCAACAGGCTGTCAGAGGGCGGCGTCGCTTACCGATCCGAGAAGGTTATCCCGCACCAAAAATTCAGCATGATGTTTTTTGTGAGAAACGACATCGGCCTCATCAAGGTCAACCGAACCATCGAGTTCGACGAGGTGACCAAGCCCATTCCCCTGCCCACCACCAACATCAAGGAGAACAATTACCCCGCGGTCGTCTCCGGCTGGGGTCTCGTCAAGGTGAGTCCCAAAATTGCCCTTCCCCAACTTAATTTTCACACGTACAACCATGTAAATGATGGTGGTGTTTGCAGGGCGGTGGCACCTCCGCCGACCTTCCCGACGAGCTCCAGTACCTCAACACTTTCCTCCTGAGCAGGTGGGCCTGCTCGAAGAAGACCCTCTTCCCGATGTTCAGCTCGTCAAAGATCTGTGCCTTCACCAAACAGAACCAGGGAGTCTGCAACGTAAGTATATAATATATACACTCAGCTGCGCGCAGGTAATTTTACGTTGATGCCTCGGTGAATTTTGTTTAGGGAGACTCGGGTGGTCCACTGATGGCTGACGGCAACCTCGTCGGTGTGGTCTCGTACGGTATCATGGGATGCGCCCTTGGACTGCCGGACTTTTACACGCGCGTCTACAGTTACCTCGACTGGATCGAAAAGACGACCAGCAGCTCGTAAGGAGCTGGCCTTTACTTTCATTTCTTCAAGACTGAGTTTATCGACGATCATCAAAGAAAATTTGCTTCAACTGACTTTACGTGCTTACTTTTCTGTACATATTAATAAATAATTTTCAATCCATCGAAACACTCCATTTGTCTGCCACTTACAATGTACGTACACGCATGCCTATGTAACTATACTGCTATATTACATAGTACGTATGACGATAAGCACCGAGGGACTGTCCACGGGATTCAAAAGATTTGAATCTTTATTTAAATCTCTGTTGAATCTTGTATCATTTTTGAATCCCTAATAAAATTAATGTGAAATTGGCCTACGATATATATCTAATAAAATGGTATAATTGTATTAGAAACTTTTTAAGATATTGATGTTTAAACATCGTTTTGGTAATATCACATGACACAAAAATCGAACGGTGTAAAAATACTAATTAAGGTAGCTCCCTTGCGAAACCCTACGGAATGAAGTATGTTTCATTCAATATATTTTAATCCACTGAATCCAACGGTGTCCTTGTTTATACCCCAAGTGGAGCCAAATCTCGAGATATTTTAGCTTAAAGTTAAATATTTTAACACGAGCTCAAATGGCAGAGTATAAAAATATCAGCTTTACAGGCATTTCCTAACACATCACAATAAAAAACCTGAGCAGACAAATTATGATGCACTTGTAGAAAAATCCCTGTTCTTCTCAATCCTGTCATGTAAAATGCTGGTAATGAGGCATTTTTCAAAGATATTTGCCAAGGACGATGTAAAAATCAGCTTCATGGTTATAAATGACGGTAGCAGAATACGAACACTGATGTACGTATATACGTATACATACACAAGTGAAACTCACCTACTTGACTAGAGCAGTAGGCAAGGGAGCTACCTTAATAAAGAAACCATATTTACCTTGATTTTTACATTAATTCAGTTTCCTTCATTTCATGAAATGATCAAATAATTCTTATTTTCAATAAAACTGAACATTCATATGAATCTAATCACGGCTCATCGAAATATTTTTTTTTTTCTCAGCGTGTTATACCCATACATTTACCAACATTTTTCTTTCAAAATTCGAGATTCAAAAGGTATTCAAATGAAATTCAATTGCGATTCAACCACCATTAAATGGTGATTTGAATCTTGAATCTATCAGACTACAGATAAAGGCCCCATTCACTCGAACTGTTACTTATAGCGATAAATTGCATTTTTTTTTTCTTCATACCCAAACGAGGTAAAATTATATGCATGTACATGTAATTTGGCTGGATAAACTTCAGCAGCAGAGTAGTCAAACACGGTGTACGTTAGTAAGTATATTGTAATGCAAGCAACAGGCGCATACCTATACATAACGTAAGATGATGCAACATGTGGGTCATAGATTTTAGCTGGCGCTAATGATATTGCGCCTCCCATTCGCGGCACCTCTTTATCCGGAGCTTAATCGCGTTACGCTTGGCTCCGTTAATGACGTTTGCGAAGATTAGCAGCTTCAATATTGTGTTAGGCGCTGCGAAATGCCCCAATGGGATATTGCGATTCCTTCTGTTGTCCTCTATTACACCCGATGAAAGTAGTATATATTATATTGGAGCTAGGTCCTCTCAAGCGACACAACACCCACCACCTCCTTCCATTCGAATTATCGACTCTCCTTCGACAAACGAATCTAAATCGAAAAAATTGTAAAAAACACACAGCTTGAGCGTAAGTCAACAACGTCACGATGCCCGCCTATCACATGACAGCTGTAGCTTGGAAAGGTTCGCGCAGATGCGTTCGGATCCCACTACCACCACCACCACCTTCGCAACATTATCGAATATTATTAATAATTTGTTTGTCGCCTTGTCGTTTCGACGATTATCGAGCGAGCGATTCAAGTTTACATTTCATTATGCGATTGATCGACAACCTGTACCAGTTTATGATACATGATGAAAACGCGGAGACTTGAAAAAAGTTTCCTGCGTGAGTTGCGGTGATCCATCTGTCCGTATCTGCATGTATTGTATGGTTCGTCCCTCCCGACATATAAGATTATGTTGTATGTTATTCCACGGGAACGGCATGTTCGACGCGGTGGGTATAGGTATAATATCACCGCGCGGGATAACACGAGCAGGAGAAAAAGGGCCCTGCCCATGACGAGAGAGCCTCTCTCCCCTAATCTTATCTTCGGCTCGCGGTGCTGATGATGGCTGGTGTTGTGTTCATCCTATACCTTCGTATAGCCTCATCGTTGTTCTCCTTCCATTACCTCCGGGACTCTGTGTAAACGCTCTGTTTACTTGTTTGCTCTGGCGGCGGGCTTATAACTTATTTCGATGGGGGCCGAGAGGGACGGGCGCGTGACGCATCGCCGCCCAAAATTGCAGCCTCGCTTGGACTATAGTGTACAATAGCATTCTGAGCCTTTTTTTCCTTTCCTTTTCTTTTCTAACGGACTTTTTCTCGATTTTCGTCGGTCGCATTTTTTGGAGATTAGGTGGTCTATGCACGACGTAAGTCAGCTTCAAAGTATGGAGAGAGCGAGCCGATCAGTTAGGTACAATTTTTGTGCAGAGACCATCGTCATCTCAAAAACAAAGGGAAATAATTTATTACGCTTTTTTCACATTATGACCGTGCATATGGCATTGCTTTTATGACGAGTGTACTTACAACATGACACGTATAGTGCATACAAGTATATAGGTGGTAGGTAGGTATACGGAGGCGAGGAGAAACTCAGCAACTGTACGACCTTCCGACACGCGGCTAACGAACGCTTAGGGTCAATTTGTCTATTATCCAGTTTATTTGGTTACACTTCCAATCGTCTCTCTCTCGTCTTGTAACCCCCATGGAACCACATGTGACTTTACTTGCTGGCTCGTCTCTGCTCGAGATTATATATGCTATAAACTGTATGGTGTCTATATCCATACCCAGCACCTATCATTATTTTTCTCATCGGCACAATTTAACGATTTTCGATGACATTGATCGTTACTTCGTTTCAAGCTACAACTTTTGAAAAATTTTTAGGAAATCTTTGGGCTCGAACAATCGAGGGTGAGTAAGTGGGTACACTTTTCGTAGTCCCCTCCCCAGAGCGGGCCATCCGATCCCGAAGCGAGGGCCGTTTCAACGATAAGTAGGTACACGGAACCAACAACGACAGTGCCTATAGAGCCAAATCGGCCGCAAAAGTAGGAGGGGAGATAGCAGCGGAAAACACGCAGGGCTCGGCTGCCGGCAAAGCCGGCCGACAGTCGTCAGGCGCGAGGCTGCCGCGCCGCCAGCAGACCTCCTCCGTTCGCGCTTCTTCCTCTTTTAGTTTTTTTTTTTTTTCTTTCTCGATCCTTTCTTTTTGGCACTCCAATTTGATTTTTAGAAACAAAGTCACCTTCACCATACCGTACTTGTACATATATTACTGCACTGTTTATTTTATTGCGCAAAAAAAAGACAATACCCATTGGTTTGGTTTTGTGTGATTAGGCAAAATTTGGCAAACTGCGCGTGGATACAGGATATACTCGTGTGTAGGCGAGGTGAGTATTACTGGCTGTAAAAGAGTATACTTATATAGTTATAGGTATTGGACAAAGTGTACCTTCGTGCTTTATCATATTATGTGCTGTTATCTGGCATAACTGTTTTACTTGTCATTTAAATTTGCATGAACATACATATTTGCGTGGCACAAGCTTTCACGTGCTTAACTTGATGCCTCCTAATACCTATCTATGTATCTAAAATTGTTTTGTTGCCTTCATACATTGTAATCCTTCGTCCAACTAACACTAGAAGTAATGCTAATTTATCAGGAAGGCAACTTTTTTTTCGGTAAAATTAACTTGATAATTGCACATTCCTTTAGTTTTTTTTTAATTTTTGTGCAAAATTTCTTTAAAATTGCTCGTACTTTATTTTAAAAATCTATGTGGCCCGCTATCACACGACCTCGCACCGTGAGGATCGGTAAATTCGTGAGAATGAAATTTTTGCTGGCGAGATGTTAAAGAGAAAAACCATGAGCGATTTTACAGCACCAGTCCAAGAAGAATCGGAATCTAAATAAAAGGCACAGTTGCATACATATGAGAATCGGCAAGGAATAGATGATGATGTGAAGGCTAATTGGTATCGAAAACCAGGTGCATCGCACAACAGCAGCGCGGTGAGAATAACATGCTGGAGAGCAGCCGGTTGGGAGCAGCGCATCACGAGCCGTCGACGAGGACCATCGATAGCTTCGGTGCAGCCCCTGCCGCTGGTGCCGTTGTGACACCAAAGACGGCGATGACGACGGCCTCGCTCGCGCTGCTGTCGCGGCGGCTGGCTAGGCCGAGCACGTGATTAATTAAAGGTGCACACAGGCGCGGCTCTCGCGAGCGAGCAACAAACCCGACTGCCTTCGGCCACTTTTCGGTGAGCATTTTTATTTACCTGATGCAGTTGTACCTACTTACACTCGATTCGCGCCTTTTTAACTAGAAAAAAAAAAAAAAAAAAACCATATCTTTACAAGAGGAGGATACCTTTATTTTCTCAAAATCCGTTTTAGTGATTAAGCTCACTCACGAGGACGGCTTACGAATAAAATCCATGTTAATCTATAAATAAGCGTGTGCGCGTGGATATAGACTTTTTTTTTTTTTCTACATATCACGTTGGCGCGTACAAATGTTTGCGTTCATTATCTTACCCGAGTATGTGTACATTGATCTTTTGGTATCAGCCAGGAATGATGATAATTCCGTGTATCCAATCGGTCGCGATGAGTCACGAGGTAACCGATCAACAGGGACTTTGTGTGGTAATACAATCGTTTGATTCAATTTTATCCTCGGTTAAAATTGGCACGACTCGACGGTACAGCAAAAAAAAAGAAAAAAATCATACTTTCCCGAGGCCCTCGAAATCGAAGTACAATTCAAATCTGAGCACAATAACCCCTATATTGTAATCATTGCACGCGTGAATCTTGACTAATGTAGGGTGTCGAATACGTGACTGAACTGGACTCGGTGCCGAAACCCACGTAGGATAACATAAATAATATCGCGTGACTGGGTGTCCAATGGGCGCGCGTACAGACAGCTACCGATCTTCCGATAGGTACTCCGGGCCAATAAGTCACGTTACTCCGCAAGATAAATAAAAAATGGAAAAATTTCGCGTCATTGTCCGGCAATCGATGCGTGCGAGGTATATTATTAAAATTAAGGCAAGTCACGCTAGGACAGAACCACGATGTCAGGGGGGGGGGTGCAAATAGGATCGTCTCCTCTGCGTGCAGTCATAGTTGCGCGTAGGCCGGCTAACGTGATCGCGATACCATCACTGATTTTTTATTTTATTTTATTTAATTTTTTTATCCAAATAGCCAATACGTGTTGGGATCGCTCCCTAAACGTAGAAGAGATCGAATGAAACGCGTGACAAGAAATTCTAAATTAATATATGGTGACGAAGATTATATATATAAATAACCCAACGGATCCGCGTGGTTACCTGTGGAAATTACATCAAAATGATCCAGCGAGCAAGTTCAAGATGGTATGAAGGTTCGAGCGAGTTTACAGGAGGTACCCTGTGCCTATATCCGTACTCATCCATACGCCAAGTGCAAAAGAAAGAAAAAGTAGAGCAGGCGTGTGTGTAGAGATCACGCGACAGAGTTAAAAGCTCAGCTATATAGCGCCGCTCGATACATCGAGCGGCCCACTCTTTTCCCTGTATTCGCATGATATTATTATACCTGCAGCTATTAGCTATTAGCTATAATAAACATAGCAACTGCATGTATATGGGTTATTGGGTGTGCAGATGTAGTACACAGAAGCTTGGAACAAAAAGTTTTGTGCAGCCCTAGAATATTTGTATACACGTGCAGTAATTTTCAAGTTCAGGAGACAGACACAGGCTGGTTCAGTGCTCTCATTGAGTGTAGGTAGCAGTAGTGGCCGATCCATGCGGGTGGCAAACGACATACTTGCATCATTTATAATTTGCGCTTAGCTTGATAAAAATCAGCTTTATATAGCTCGAAAGTAAGGCACACATGTGGATTTGTGATGCCAACAGGTGTCGAAGCTTATTTTCCCCCCCAAGTCGTAAAGCTTCGGGGGTGGAGGAGGGGAATCTGAGCACGAGTTAACGAGCTTTCAACAGTAGCAGAGTTGGTTTATGCCATCATCGTTGCCTGGTGTGCTGCTGTGTAATACAGAGAGAGAGAGAGCTGCTGGGAGACAAGACAATTGAGCCAGCCCGCGCACATCCGCCGCCGCCGTCGAGCTGCTGCTAATGCTTCGGCGAGATGAGGAGCACAAGAGAGAGAGAGAGAGAGAGGCTTCGAAAGTGTGATCCACGCGTAACGCGTACCTACATTACAATATATGGTACATCCAAAGTGCCGGTGCTGCCGCAACCAAGCAAGGACATCCTCGTCGTCTCCTCGTGAATTGTAAACGAGAGCTCCAACATTTAAGCTCATCAGATGTACAACTTATGCGCTCCAAATCGCGGAGTGATCGGTATGGATCGGTATTCGTTGGCAATAATAATAATTGTAGGTACACCTCGCACGCCCCCATAAATTCAAGTTGGACGGATTTGGGAGAAAAAAGAAAAAAGGTACATAGATCCCTCTACATGTGGGGGTTCTCTGGGCGCTAACGACTTCCTTCTTTGCGAGAGATTCTTGGTCATGAACGGCCGTCCCCCATTAAGACTACGCGTACGCGCTCCCATACAACGTGTACCTATATACACACATGCATATAGTGAGCATACACACACTACTCTGTGCGGCGATAGAGCTTACAACTCGATATACTTTATTGAGAGAGAGAGAGTGCCTTCCCTTCCTCTCCCTTTGTTACCATCTTTCATCGCTCACGTGCTCGGTGCAATAAAACGAGCCTATATATTATTATTATTATTAGTCCTTATTATTTTGAGTCCGTGCAGTGCATGTAGGCACAAAAGCACATTGCAATATACATGTGTGCAAACTTTAGTTTCGAAGAGCATACCCATAGGCGTGTAAATAAACCGATGGTTTGTTAGTAAGTACCATACAAGTATACTACAAAAGCCGACATAAATGACACGATGGTGTGTGGTATTAATTAGGTAGGTGTAACATTAATACTAAAACTGTTGGTTGCCAAGTTAAGTGTTCTGCGAACCGTTCGTCCGAAACGTACTTGAGAATCTAATCTTCATATTCAATTGGCCTCTCTCTCTCTCTCTCTCTCTCGGTTACCATTTAATTTATAGGTATACGGAAATTAGCGTGACGGTTGTACGAGTATTCCGAGTGACCTCTCAATTACGCTCATTCACTCATTCACCGAGGATTTCTCGAGGAATAAAATCCTTACTCCATTCATTACGTTATTCAATGGGCCGAAGGGCTCCATCTAATGATATGATAAAATATCGTCGAGTGATAAATTTTTGTCGTATCCGTATAGTTTGCTTCTTTTTTTTTTTTTTTCCTTTTACACGGCCAAAGCGATACGCGAAATGAGAGGGCTCGGTGTCTTTCGTTAATCCCATGCACGCGAGAGCGAGACTTGGCGAGCCATAAAATGTTATTGACAAATACCCATCGCAAGGGAAGAATCAACAAAAGGCGCGCTTTTAACGATGTATACCTGCTATAGTTATAATGTGTACAGCTTGCCCCGGAAGGAAGCTCCACGTGCGCGTTATCATTTGCCTTTTTTATTGCCAAGGGTTTCGCGGAACAGGTCGCAGGCGCGTGTCCCTACGCGGGCGTGTCTCGAATTTAATGGGCACCAGGCGCCTCGTGTGTGTATCATCGTCGAGCCTTTTTGTCATTCCACGTACCGTCTCATGACACGCGACTGGTACCTAATGATGTGCCGACCGATGATGCATTGGTGGTCAAAACATCAAACGATCCAAGTTTAATCCCCAACAAAAGAAAAGTTATTCTTTTATTTATTCACACAAAATTGAGATGGTATCTTTTTATACATATTTCTTGCTAGCCGAACATTTTTTTTTTTTTTTTCCCAATACGGCAAATGAAAAAATAAAATTTACAGTGTGGTCTGATGACAATGAGAAAGAAAAGTAAAAAAAAAATTCCTACCTTCATAGACGAGCCAGGAGTTTCGCGAATAAGCCGCATCGACGAATGATCATCCGGCATCATGGGGAGGACGGAGCAGTGGGTCCTCGGAATCGTCGCGGCCACGAGTCTGCTGTGCATCGCCAGCTGCCTCCGGTCCAACGAGAGGGACCTCGGCCTTACCTCGAACGAGGAGGAAGAGGAAGAGCAGGAGCTAACCACGAGTCCCTCGACGATCCTACATTCGTCGGCGTCGTCCCCGAGCACGGCCCTACAGTCGATCACGGCTTCTCCCACGGCCACGGCAGGCGCAGCTCCCGCGACGCCGGTGTGGCGCGACCTGCCCGACCGGTGCTTCGTCAAGACCGAGCACGGGCCATGCAAAAACTACGTGCACAAGTGGTCCTTCAACAAGACCGAGGCCAAATGCCACACCTTCGTCTACGGCGGCTGCCTCGGCAACGACAACCGCTTCAACACCGAGGAGGAGTGCCTGCACCACTGCGTCGGCGGACCTGATCGTACGTATATAACAATTACTCTCTCACCTTATATATAATAAAATGGGAAAAGAAAAGAAAAGAAAATCTCATTTTGTACGCTTCACTTACCAAAGATACTCTGCCGCCGTACATGGTGACCAAGGGTAGCGTGTTCGTGACGACGAGCGCCACGGTGACGAGCACCACGTTGTCGACGACGACGTCGACGACTCCCGTTCCCACTTTCACGCCGACGAAGCCGACGAGGCCGCCGGTGCCCAAGCACAAGAGAGAAAAGGTCAGTCCACGCGCGTCGCTTGCATTTCTTTTCTTTTTTCTCATGCATGCCTCAGTTAAGTATTGTCGCATCTTCCAGGAGTTGACTTTCATGGAGTCCGGCTACGAAAAGACTTTCATGTTCGCGCAGAGCAACACCTTCATCCAGCTGGACGGGCCCGGCATCAAGACTTTTCAATTGAGGTTCGCGCGTTCCAATCAAAATGAAATAAACTGCAACAAAAAAACAATAGTGCCCATGTAATAAATTGATGTACAATTAATGTGATGAATTATAGGCTGTGTCGCGAGATCTCATTTAAATTCCGGACGAAGCTGCCGCATGGGCTGCTGGTGTATCACAGCGTGAAGGACCGGCCGGAGCGGCTGGAGCCGTACGCGCTGTACGTGATAGTGGAAAAGGGCCAGCTGAAGGTGGTCCACGTGTTTGGGAAAAACTCGACGAGCCTGACCGTCGGCGAGGGTCTCAACCGGGACGAGTGGCACAGCGTCCTCGTGAGGATCGACGTGCACGGGGCTAAGCTGATCGCGAGGGTCGACGACAAGCAGGCCGAGACATCCGTCGAGGTGCTCGAGCACATCGTCAACTACGGCGTCTCCGAGGAGCTAGCCTCTGTCGTTCTGATCGGAGGTTTGTCGGGCCCTTTTTTATTTCCCTTCTCTTCGCATACTTCGGGTACATCCTATATACTATGCCGTATTTATTTATTTGTAAGGCTTGAGCTCGGAGGAGAGACTGCACGGCGTCAAGTACATCATCGAGTCGTTCGTGGGCTGTATACGCGACATGGTGCTGAGCTCGGGAAAATCGGCGAGCGATCTGCTGCCCATTAGGCCGCTCATCGCCACCAAGCACGAGAACGTCAAGGAGGGCTGCATCGACAAGTAACTTTCTCTTTTTTTTTTTTTTTTTTTTTTTTTTTTTCGCACCTTTAACTATATGTATCTTTGTCGAAGCAACATTGATGATGATAATTCGCTATAGTGTTAACTCAACTATGTATACAGTGAACGGACCGCTGATGATTGCCATTTAAAATTTGTTTGTTCTTTCTTGAGGTGCAAAACGAGGGAGAACCTGTGCTTCCTGGGCAGCCAGTGCGTTAACCATTACAACAGTCTGACTTGCGACTGCTTCGGCACAAAGTACGAGGGAGAAAGGTGCGACGTTTACAGTAGGTGTCAATTGCCCCAACGACAACTGTACATTAATTATTGCGATGTACACCGATGCTGCACACGTACATACCTGTAAGTGAAAACGGGCCAAATTAAATGCCACCGTTTTATTTTTAGCTGCCACCATATTGACGCTTCGTGGCTCCTCGTACGTCTCCTTTCGCGTGTACGACTGGAAGGATCGCGTCCACTCGTCGGTCAACAGAATCAGCCTCGCGTTCAAGGTGAGATGACAATTACTGGTTGAATGAAAATAACAAAAATTTTAATTCCTTTTTTCGGTCCAACTCAGACGAAATGGGACGACTCGGCGCTGTTCTACGCCTCGGGGGAGATAGACGGGACGGCGCACTACGTCGCCGCGTCCATACTGAACGGCACGGTCGTCGTCGAGCTCGACTTTGGCCACAACTCCAAGATCCAAACGGCCCTGGGGCACCACGTGAGCATGAACTACTGGAACAACCTGACGATATTCCACAAGGTGTCGCTCGTGTACATAAGCCTCAACGACGAGGTAAAGATGCTCGAGGTGCCCGGGGACAACTACAACATGATCATAGACCCGGAGATATACATCGGGGGTGGGCCCGAGCTGCACAAAAAGGAGGGCCTCGTGTCGAGCAACAACTTTGCCGGCTCGCTCAAGTACGTCTTTTTCAACGACAAGTCCATCATCTACGAGCTCAAGCGTTCCAACCCGATGGTCCACTACATCGGCGTCCTCGAGCCGGAATACTACGAGGACGACGTCGAGGTCGTGCCCATAACTTATCCATTCGCGGGCAGTCACATATGGTGGCCCATATACAACACCGACTATCTGAAGCTCAACTTTGACTTCAAGAGCTCGAAGCCGATAGCCGTGGTGGCCTCGGGGGACGTCAAGAGCGAAAACGGCCCTGGGTACTGGGAGCTGCGCGTCGTCAACGACGAGATCCGCTTCCACTTGGTTCCCGTGTTGGGGGAAAACGTCACCGTCACGGTGCCCGTCAAGTTCCCCGCCAACACGTCCTGGCACGCAGTCGAGCTCAACTACACCAAAGAGGAGCTCAGCATACTCGTCGACTATCGGAACAAGCAGAGCAAGCTCTTCCAGATGAATCTCGAGCTGGGCGACCGGGTCATCATCGGCAGTGGCAAAGGGAACGCCGGTACACATTTTTTTTTTTTTTAACCCTCCCCTTCATCAGCAACAAATATTGGGAATGATTACAGGCTTGGTCGGATGCATGAGGGAAATAATGGTCAATGACCAGAGGATCGAGCCCAGGTTCATCATAAACACGGAAAAAGTTGTGGGGGAAGTGGCGCTCGACAATTGTCAATTTGTCGATCCGTGCAAGAGGCCGAATACCTGCGAGCACGGGGGCAAGTGCTCGGTCAAGGAGGACAGGATCACCTGCGATTGCACGGATACCGGATACATAGGGAAAAATTGTCACTTTGGTAACATAATTATAGTATATTAGTTTTATCGAGTATAAGCTTGATTGACAAACGCTATACGATACTACTCCACAACAGCTCAGTACAGAAAAACGTGCGAGGAGTTGGCTCTGCTGGGCTACACCAAGGACGACGTGTATAGGATCGACATTGATGGAAACGGGAGATTCCCACCGGCCCTGGTCAAGTGTGAATTCCAGTCGATCGAGGACTCGACCAAGACCATAGTCGAGCACAACCTACCGTCCCAAGTGGACGTGCGCTCGATCGCCGAGTCGGACTTTTCCTTCAACATCACCTACATACAGTTCACGGCGGAAATGCTGCAGGAGCTGATATCTCACTCGCTCTACTGCAGCCAGTACGTCAAGTACGACTGCTACAAGGCTCCGCTGGAGCTCCACAGCGCAACCTGGTTTTTGAGCTCGAAGGGCACTACCGTCGACTACATAGGCAACGTCAATCGCGGCTCATGTCCCTGTGGTGGTCTGTCATCCTACATGCTACGTCACTTAATGTACCCTACAACGATAATAAATTTAATATTTTGTTGTTTGGAATTGTTACAGTCAATAGAACTTGCGTCCACTCAAACTTGAGCTGCAACTGCGACGTGTCGGCCGGCAAGTGGCTCTCCGACGAGGGCTACTACGAGACCCCTGAGTCCCTGGGCATCACAGGTATGGTTTTTCTCCAGCAGAGGGATCTCGAGGAGGACGCGCTGGGCCGCTTGACGCTCGGGCCCCTCGAATGCGTTGAAACGAGTAAATATATAAATACACGTACAACTACACAAATCTCATCAACTTTTGATTCGCTTGGTGGTAATTAACACTGTGTTACGTATATAGACACGCAAAAATACGTGGTAACTTTCACGACCTCGCAGTCGTACATCGAAGTGCCGGGCTGGAGGAAGGGTGACATCGCCTTCAGTTTCCGGACTACGGGCGAAAGGGCCATTCTCCTTTACCAGCCGCCCATCCGCAACAACTATCCGTCCTTCATGGTGGCACTAGCTTCCGATTACAAGCTGACCTTCAATTTTACCCTGAACACGGGAACAATACGCGAGCTCGAGGTCAAGAGCCGCAGGAAACTCAACAACGGAGAGTGGCAGAAGATATGGATCGACTACAACGATTACCACGTGAGGTTCATGATAAACACGGACTTTCAGATGGTCGACCTGCTGCCCGAACAGGAATTCGGTCCTTTCGAGGGCTCGATGTTCATTGGCGGCGCTACCGCGTAAGACACACAATCAACAACAAACAAGATATTATTATTTAATTACATGGCGCAAGTATAATATACAGAGTGCGCTTAGCTGTAAAATACGTGTAAACATTTGTGTTCAAGGGAGCACTTGAAGACGTCGTCGGTGAAACAAGGACTGATCGGTTGTTTCCGAGGTCTGGTGGTCAACGGGGAGATCCTCGACATCCACAGCTACATGTCGGTACACCTGTCGGAAATCATAAAGGACTGCAAGCCATCGTGCCAGCCGAACAAGTGCCAGAACAATGCCCGATGCGTCGAGCTCTGGAGCAACTTTACGTGCGTGTGTGAAAATCGCTGGGCCCACTTGGGCACCTACTGCGAGACGAGTGAGTAGCTATAGGGAAAACCATGTGAATGTTTTTCATTTTTCCTTCCTGCATGGATGTGTATAAGGTGACGTTTGTCCTATCGCAGACATCAACAACAAAGCTCTGACGTTCACGTCACCCGGGGCCTTTTTGAAAAAGAACTACTTCAGCTCGAGCGAGGAGGAGGAGGAAAAGGTCCTCTTGAAGAGCATGCTCGTCAAGAACATACTGATCAACCTGCGGACGTACGACACGAACTCGCTGATACTCTACGCCAACGATCACTTGAACAACTTTGCCCACCTGTACCTGTCCAACGGCACGAAGATCGTGTACCTGTTCAACGCCGGCAACGAGATAAAGAACATAAGCATCGACTACCCGGCCGCCAATACGGGCATATCCGTCCAAATCGCGATTATCCGTACCGAGAAGACAACAACGTTGCACGTCAACGATCACAACATAACCCTCGACGCGGTGCCCCTCCTCCTCGAGGCGTACTCCAACAAGCCCTGGATCAATCCCGAAAAAGAGATCCTGGCGCCTCAGAGGCCCCCGGCCCCGCCAACCGACTACTTCCAGGTGAACCTTGGAGGCTTCGATCCGGACAATTTGCTTCGCGTGGGGACGGTCGGACACCTGATCCAGGGCTACGTGGGCTGCCTGCGGGGCCTCATGATCGGCCAGTACCTCGTCGATCTGCCCAACTTGGCCAGCCAGGCCAATCACGAGGGCAGCAGGGGCGTTCTGCCAAATTGCCACATGAAGTGCGACGCCGTGCCGTGCAAGAACCAGGGCATCTGCACCGAGGATTTTGGCAAACAGGAGGCCTACTGCAACTGCGAGCTAACCTCGTACTTTGGGGAGCACTGCGCCGACGGTGGGTCGTTCAGCCGTGTTGTTTGTTTTTCTATATTTTACATGGCTATAGCCTATACTCATTTGATATCGGATGCTATATTTACAGAAAAGGGAGCCGACTTTAGCGGCGAGAGCGCCCTGCAGAGGGACTTTGACCTTGACGGCGAGGTCAACCAGATAAAGGTACAGCTGGCGTTCTCGACGATCGACCGGCAACGAACCTCCGCTCTACTGCTCGTGCAAACGGAAAACAAGTAGGTCGAAACGTACAATTGATTTGTATACTTGAAATTTAACGCACTCAAAACACACTGACCTCGATTACTTATTGTTGTTGTCGATGCCCATCACAGGAGGAGCTACTACCTCCTCGTGGCACTGACGTCCGAGGGCCAGCTGATCTTTGAGGAGGACCGGGAGGGCTCGGCTTTCGGTGTCCGGCTCAACGACAGAACTTTCTCAAACGGTGCTCGGCACAGCATCTACTACGTCCGGGACAACAACACGGCGACTCTACTGATCGACCGGGAACCGATACAGCTCAAACCCCTACCCGCACTTAACGCCGGTGACGATCCGCCCGAGGATGGGGAGGGCGGCGAGGACGACGACGGTCCTGGCACCACGGAAATTCAACTCGGCGGACTAAACACGACTGACAAGAGGTTTCGCGCCTACAAGGGCTACACCGGCTGCCTGAGCAGTACGTATGAGGGATGAGGGCCCTACGATCCGACTGATGGCGTACTGTAGCTAAGAGAGAAAATCATCTACACCAAGTATACCTATATCTACAAGTTATTGAGTTATTGTTAAGTATATACATATATACTTGTTGGAGATTTTTATTATTAATTTCGTTTATTGGCGTCGAATTGAATATACATAAGCCAGTACACTACCTACTGGAGACATTTGACAGTTACAACTTGTTGGAGATTTTCTCTTGGCTACACGGTTACAATGCGCCATCTGTCGGATCGTAGAGCCCTCAGCCCTCATAAATTTGCCGGCAAGGTTAGGCGCGAATTTTGAAAAAAAAAAAAAAAAAAAAAAAATAGCTTAGAAAAGATAAGAATATGATATGGTATTGTCGCGTGTTAAACGCATGATTTTCACTGTGGCGATTAGACGTAGTTGTGTCGATAAACGGACGAGTGGGCATGAAGCCTCTCGAGGAGTACATGCTATTCACGAAGAAGGGAAGCGAGACGGTGCGAGTGATGGCCCCGGCCGGCGTACGCAGCGCCCAGTGCGCGGTCTTTCACACGCAACCCCGGGGCCTCGAGCCACCCAAGAACGACAGCGTCGTGAGTGTTTTTTTGTTTATTTTCATCAACCCTGACATAATATGTATATAACCATGGTTAAACGGGGTTGCAGAGCCGCGAGCGCTCCTGGGGCGAGGACCCGCCGAAGCGCGTGCTCTACAAGTCCTTCTACTCGGACGAGACGGAGGAGGAGCAGGGGGCGGGCACGTACATCTTCATAGCCCTGGTGTGCGTGTTCGCGGTGGCGGTGATCGGCTGCGGCTACGAAATGGTTCGCAGCGCGCGACAATCGAGCAGGAGGCGCAAGCAGCAGCAGCAACGCTCGCGCTCGGGCTCGGCGGGCTCGGGCTCCCAGCGTTGGCCGGGCTACGGGCTGGAGGTGGGGGGGCCTCCCGGTGGCAAGAGCGTCGGCTTCAAGAACCTTGACGGCCCGGTGGACGACAAGCGACCCAACGGCACTCACGCGCTCAAAGCTGCGGCCCCGAATGCCAAGGACTACAAGCCCCTGCCCGGAGCTGAGCCCACTGCCACTAACAACACCAACGACAAGAGAAGTCTCGCTAAAGGTTATTCCACCCCAATGCTCATACATACATACGTACAACTTGTTTCTGTTTTTTTTTTGTTTTTTTTTCTCCTTCAATAAACAATACGGCTGGTGATTTTCTAAAGATGCGTTTTGTACAACATTTGTTTTAGACGAAGAAGCCGAGAAGAAGGAACTCCTCGGGGTAAATACAGGACTCGTGACTAAACCTACCGTGAAACTCAATCCATTTGTAAAGACTTTTCGTTTTTTTATTTGCTCTCCCCATTCCCTCTCTCTTCACCCGTTATACTCTTGCTCGATCGTTTTATTTGGATTCTGGGCTTTCGAGGTGCTTTCGTTCTACAGCATGCCCTTTTCAAAACTTGTTTTGAACTCCTCCGGTACTTCGTTTGACCTATATAAGTAGTATGTGCGAGCTGTTGCATGCACGCAAGCTCTGTACTAATGGATATAATTATTGCTCGTTACAAATGGAACATATATATATATATTTAATAATCACCGGTAGAACTGCACATGTTTAATATAGTAATCCACTGCATTTGCACTCGTTTGCTTCAAGCACGTAATCCATGTATTGCGCATACAATACACCTAACATTGACAGAAATGTTCCGCCTAACTATTATACAGGAAAATGCTTACGTCTGCTCTTTTATCCCAAGAATTGAATGAAAAATCGTTGGGAGGAAATCGGTTAAACAGTTCGTTTCGTGTTTTAGTCGATGGAAGATCTGAGGGAAGAGCCGGAGCTCGAAGAGGAGGAGCAACTGGAACAGCACAAGGACGATGAGGACGAGAACGGAGAAACGGACGAGCAGGAGACCAAAACGGGGAGTGCGAATGGACATCAGCAGCAGCAACCGGTAAGAAGCAGCAAAGACAAAGGTGGAGTGTCGGTGCCTCTGCTTGGCACGAAACCAAAAAACGGGGGGAGCAGGCTACCGGGGCGCAGGGCTCTTCTGCAGACAAATTTTTCGGTGACGGGCCTCAACGAGATCCGGACCGAACAGCTCCAGTGCGAGGACGAGGACCGGATCGTCCTGCAGTGCGATATCGCGGCCAGTGGTGCTGGCGTCCCGGATGACTACCGCGACGGCAACTTGCCTCCCAGCAGGCCCGTGAGCCTCCACCTTAACAGCACTTTTACGACCTTTAAGCCGCAGTCGCGACCCCGCCCTGGCAGCATGATAGTCGAGAAAGTCACCGCCAAGATGCTCGACTCGCCGAGCGCCGATTGAGCTTTTATTCCATCCCCATCGTATCATTACGTACAACCCCCGTTTCAACCTTTGCTCGTCGAGTTTGATCCCCTCCTCGCCTCCTGCGTTGTCATCAGAACCCCTCGACTTTTGTCTTTATTAATATTCGTTATTCGTTTTTATTGTTCGGCCATTGTGCTCAAGGTGACAATTTATACCCACATACTCGTATACGTTGATGATCTTCCAATCATTTTTAACACACATCGACGCCCTGAAAACAATAATCATAATAATAATAATAATAATCACACTCCCATTACTTGCAATGTGCTTTGATATTTATTTATTTTTGTTTTTCAATAAAAGTAAATGCTTCATAATATTAACTTGTACCTAAGTATATAGTTTGGTTTTTCAAACTAATAATTATGATATCGTGGATACTTAAAAGTAAATTAATCGTTTTTTTGTGAAACATTTACTATACTTATTTAATAGAGTATACAAACGCACACACGTATTAACTTATGTATATGTATCTCCCGCTTATACTTTTGAAACATTTGTATAAATATTCAGTGAAATAACACGGCAAACTTTGTGTTAAGTTTACATGGAGCATTTCATGTTTTACGCATAATAGTTTTTACACTAATAGTAAGCACATATATATATATTTCCGTATGCGCGCGGGCGTCATAACACATAACATGCTTTGGTGATAAGTGCCAGATTCACAGAGCACTCGTGCAGCAGACTTATGGTAAAGTTCAGACGCAGCCTTAATTTTATTTTTTTTTTCCTACACATATAAAATTAAATTCACAAAAACATGGAGTTTTCGTGAAATTTGACGAAAAACACGTTTCAGATGAAAAAATCATCGTCTCTGACAAGTCTCGATGACAACGTCATTTGTTTAAAGTCAATTTTCACTAATCACGACGAATCAGATAACGCCAGTGATTGCTAAAGGTACACCCAAAAAAAGCATATTGAATACTTATTAAAAGACTTGAAGAAATATTATTTGCGAACAATAAAAAATACGAACAAACGTGCAAATGATTTTTCATGCGTATGCTGAATGTATATATGATAACCTGAAATGATAGTATATAGTAATTAATAAGAAAAAGCATGTTTTTATGGTAAAAATTTAAGGCTACAGAACCAATGAGTGTTATAATATACACGATCAAATTACTCGATAGTTTATAATACTTTTTTTTGTTCATATTTTGATTTCTCATTTTGACTGATAAACATATTCAATAAAATTAATTATGAAATTTAACATTTTATTTATTTTATTGCATGTCACGCTTCAACTGGCTGTACATATGTATGCTTAGAATTTTTGTTTCAATTCAAGAGGCAATTATTAACAAACCCTCGCTACGTAGTATGGTTGCACCACCAGGAAAATGCGTTTTGTTTTTTTTTCCTGTAAGATTTGCTTTTACACCAGCACAAAAACTTACACGTGATACAAATATTGTGAAAACGAGTGATAAAAAATTAAACAAGTCTGTATACTATGCTTGATGCTTAGGATCTGAAGAAAACTGGTGATACTCATCAACCAGCTACGTGGAGCAGCACGACAGGTTAGTTGAATTCAAAATGGATGAATAAATGTTGAAAGCAACGAACTAGTACCATTTTTCATATAACTTTCAAGCTGTAAACTTTGTGCGAAACTTGAGGAGCTCAAAGCCAGGATCAATATTTTTATCATCCGATCAGCGCACCTTCGCCAACCCAGTGAGTTACTTGGGCGGGCCGCTACTGCCTCAGTCCAGAAGCCGATCTTCGATAGAATCAGTAATGTCCCTCGACTAAAGGATTATTCGAATCCAGAATCGACACAGCGTCATACTTAAATATAAATAATCACTTTGGGACGTGATCTTTACGTTTTGTAAGTGAAGCAGAATCTCGTGGACAAAAACGAAAAACTCGGTCGGTTCGATTCATCTATAGCATTGCAATAAGAAAATTGTCAATTTAGTTTCAAAGAGCAAAAGAGCAATGATTTAGCAGTAGAAACGTTGAAAAACGAAATCGAAACGTTTCAAGCGAACTAATGGAATATAAGTACTAGTATTTTTTAAGACGTACAGTTAAAAAGTATTATTGTTATCGCCGTTGCGTACTGCAACTGTCTTTAAAAGCTACAATAACAGACAGTATTAAATTTTAGTTTTTTAAACTTAGGATTTTACCTCGTGATGAATTTTTTCAGACGACATTTATTATTATTATTATTATTATTATTATTATTATTATTATTATTATTATTATTATTTAATCTTCTTACATCTAGATAAAGCAGGATTGTCGAAGCAATAGGGCTATACAATAATACCTATATTCGAGCACAAGTTTTTGCTGGACACGTCAACCATGTATAAACGGTGTGATGTGGTACAACGATATCGTTACACACTGCAACGATTTGCTTTCAATGCGACGATTGTATGAACGATAGAGAAAAAAAATTTTACAACTAAGAATACGTGTTATCTACTGTTACGAGTGTATAGGTGTGAAAAATATAATAAAGCTCTGTTTTGTTTGAAAACAAATGCATGATTGTCCGATTTATTTAAAAAAATTTTTGGGCAAAATCGAAATTGATCTTTGCTCTTGACAATACTTTTGTACACATAAATATACATACAGGTGCATCTTACAATCGCATTATTTGTGAACAAATCAAGATTATCGTAAAAAATCTAAGCTTAAAAGCGTGTAATATTATTGGATGAAAAATCGAATTTTAACTATTGAAAGACATATTTCCTCTCCAAGGAACGATCGTGGACGAGCGCCGCCGATTCTGTAAAATGCAACATTTGTGTGGGGTTACATTTTTTTTTTTTTTTTTTTTTTTTAAATAGGTACATCAACACCAAGAGAAGAACTTTTACCGGCAGATGAGTGGACATTTGTTGTACTGGAGAATAAAAGATATCGCTCATGTGCTTTTCCCGACTTTCCAACTTTCCTCGCACCCTCGCGGGTCTGTCGTTTTCGTAAATGGTGTAAAGAACCGAAGGCATCAAACAGGTGATTATTACCAACAGTGTCAGGAACCAAATCGAAGGGGACAACAGTAGCCTCGGGAATACGTCAAGCATGTTCCCATCGAACGATCTAAAAGTTATTTGTAGATTAAAATGCATTAACTCGGTTGAAGTAGGGGACGCGTGTATTGGTAATAAAATAAATTTTAAAACAAAGCTCACACGTGAAATAAGCTATATACCAATGTGAATCCGACAAAGAATAATTCTGTTAGCGTTATGCTCAATAAATACGGAAAAGTCCAATATGAACTCAATACTAATAGCTGCAAATGAAGGAAAGAGTATTCAACTTGTTGAATTGTAATGTAGAAATTAAAAAAAAAAAAAAAAATTAATTGTTAAATAACAAACCTGTAAATTAATAACTAATGTGACGAGATGCATTATGCAGGTACAAAAACACCAGTGATCCGATGGTGTACTGTCGAGTAAATTAACTGGATTGATTTTCCAGTAAAAATAAGGAATGAAGTAAATCACCGTTGTTTGCCAGAACGCTGAAAAAAAACAACAACAATTTTTTCCAAAAGCGTTAAATATTATCAAACTGGAATATATGTAACAGAAACAGATACGTGCTTCACCTATAAACATCCATACGATGAATTGTTTGGCGGACAGTAAATAATTTTTCCTGTACAATTGATACAAGCGCGGATTGTCCAGCAGTTCCTTGTCTGAATAGTTTTGCTCGCAAATTCCGTAAACGACGATCGGAACAGCGGAGAAAAAAGCATTGAAGCCCATCAAAAATGTGCTGTCGTAAAGTGCCTGGGAGTTGTGATGATGATAATGTTCTTTTAGTGAAAAAATGCAATCCAAGGGGGGGAAAAAAAAAAAAAAAGCAACAGCTCACTTGACCAGAAAACCCATTGTGAAAACTAAAGAACAGTTGGGGCGTGATAAACACGACGTTCTTGTAAAAAAAGTACATGGTGAGTACTGCCACTCGCAGATAGTACCAATGCCCGTGAACGAGCAGTGCCCGCTGAAGGTGCATAAATCTAAAAACACACAATTTTTATCGTTTCAACTTTGAAGGAGAAAAAAAAAAAAAATGTTTTTCTTTTATTTTCACCTCGCAAAAGCATAATCTGCATTCATAGCCGCCTGTCGGCCCTCCTTCCCCATTATTCCCAAGCCCACGTGGGCCTCCTTAATCATGGAAACGTCGTTCCCACCGTCCCCGATAGCAGCCGTCATCGGTTTGCTCGGCGACCGCTTGACAAGCTGCACTATCTATCCACGAGAAACAACTGGTGATAATTTTTCTCCAACGAGCAATAAATTATTTCCCAAGCTGTGATTTCACCTGGCTCTTCTGAAGGGGAGACATGCGGCAGCAAACCACGGCATCGCAGGCCATTGCGACGTTTCTCAGTAAATACGGACAAGTTTTCAAGGCCATCGCTTGGCTGGCCCCGTCCATCAGCAGCCCACGCTGGACGCAGGGCTCAATCTTCATTTTCCGCCTTGGCATTCGCCGATTGACAGCAAAGACGACAACAACAACAACAACAACAACTATTATTTTCAAAGCGTGACTGTGGAAAAATGAAAAAAAAAAATGGTAATCATTACTCAAAACTCGTCAAGGTGCTGAAACAGGACTGGGCCGAGGGCAGGTTCATCATCCTCATGACCACCGTGCCCTTCTTGAAGTGCCCGCAAGAGAAGGCAATATTCTCGGCCGTCTCGGCCTTGTCGCCGGTCAGAACCCAAATCTATACGAAATCGGAAGCAAATGAAAGTTGGACGATGAAAGAAAAGCACAATAACAAAGGCAATAAACGCCACCTTGATTCCAGCTGCCTGGAGTCGCTCCATGGTTTCGGGGACGCACTCCTGCAACCGGTCCTCGAGCGCACTGACGCCCAACAGCGTCAGGCCGGTCTCGAGGTTCGCGTACGCCTGTTCGACTCGCTTCTTGCGCTCCGCGCCGATCGTCTGCCGTGCCTCGTTCATCTTGTCCCTGTGGCGGACGAATTCCGCCGGTGACAATTTTTTGTACCCGTAAACGAGGGTCCTCAGTCCCCTCTGGCCGAGAGTAGGAAAACAACAAAATAAATAATAATAACAAAAAACCAAAACGACTAAATTTTACACCGGACGAGCCATTTTTACGAACCATAGAAAAGTCGTTGACGCTCGTCTTGGCTTCTTCGGTTTTCCCTTCCACGATTAGAGGAAAAAGGGACGAGTCCGCCCCCTTGCAGTACAGCCTTACATCTCCGTCTGGGTCCTGGATCACGACGGACATTCGTTTTCTATCTATGTGTACGCGCAGATTGGGTGAAGTCCCACGTTAAACGTATGTAGAAAAAAAAAAAAGAAAAAAAAAAATTATAGATTACCCGAAGTAAACTCGAGGCTCTCGAGTTTTTCGAATCTTATGATCGTGCCCTTGAGGCTGACTTCGATTTCGTCGTCGTTCTTTTCGCCCAGAAATATCACTCCCAGCCGAGCGGCTGCCTCGACGAGGGATTTTTCGTCGATCGATGCTGCCTGGCCGTTAAATTCAACATTTTTGGAGGACAAGTTGAAAAATCTTGGAAAAACTAAATGACATGCAATGGTTACGGGGAATGAGTAAATGGCACCTCGTATTCCGGCAAGTCGGGGTCCATCATGAGGGAGCTGTTGATCCTCGCGTGTTTTTTCACCCTGAAGCTCTCCCGGAACACGGTGCGCAGCATTTTCGCTTTGGCCTTTTGGCTCGGGGGTGCTATGTGCGCGTCATGGCATACGGAAATGGCCAGCATGAACAAGTGCAATTCTCGCTTGAATGGGTATAAAATCATCATCAGAGTCGAAAATTCAATCTATCTCTTACATAGGTACAAGTGTACACAAGTGTAGTGTCGATGACTTACGGTCCAGTTTTTAATCCTTTGGGCGTCGGTGGCGCGCCCATCGGGTGGCAAAAGGTACAAATGGCCATCGCAGTCGTTTTCCATGTAAGAGTAGCCGTCGACGAAGCACCTTCGAAAAATCATGAGGTTTTCCGTGAGCGTGCCGGTCTTGTCCGAGAAGAGGTACTCGATTTGGCCCAGGTTTTCATTGAGATCCGAGGTATTGGCTTGCGCCGGCTGATCGCTCGACTCGTCGTACATTTTCAGGTCCCAGTTGAACAGGTAGGATCCCAAAAATTTCTGCATCTCTGCACTTGCGTACACGCGATACATATACAATTGGGTTATACACCTGCATACTTGTATAATTATATTTGCATTACAATTCAACTAACCTAACGTCACGTAAAGGGATATCGGTAGTATGTAGTTGAGGAGAACGATGAAGGAAAAGAAATTGTTCGTAAGACTCCCGAGCATGTCTTTGGTGTAATCTCCAAAGTAGTGGTTCCACTTGGCCTTTTTGTCGGTGGGTATCTTCATGCCGGTGCAAAATATCACTTCGGCCAACAAAAAAACGATAAACACCAGGAGAAACTTGTTTATCGAGCTTAAATAATAAATCGATGGAAATAAAGAAATCAGCACTCGAGTATACCCTATATATATTAATTAAATTATATATTATGTACCTGTCGGCGAGGGAGCTCTTGCGGGTCTTAAGGTTCGAGTTGAGCGAGAGTTTGGTGTCGCGTCCCGTGTACACGGCGCAACCGAGTATGTGGCACGTGTCCTTGAGGGTGGCCCCCCGAAGAAGCAAATTGTCGATGGTCAGAGGCCCGGTGCGAGTGACGCGCTCCCCGTCCGGTGGCTTCACGCTCACCTGGATCCGGCCCTCGAACCTGTACAGGCCGGCCATCGGGGACTGACAGGTGATTGTCCCCTTTGTCGACACGATGTCGCTCGCATCCTCCAGATCCGCCAGTACCTTTGGCACCTACATTTTTTTTTTTTTTTTTTCGAAAATTGACTCGTTAGGAAAAAAAAAAAAAAAAAAAAAAAAAAGGTACCTGCAAGGTTTTTAAATTTGTCTCGCCGTCCAGATTCGAAGTTGTGACGTAGCACCTGCCCGTGTCGACGCTGCTATACAAAATCACGAGGTCGCACGGCACCTCGTCGTCCCTGTTAACCCTGACTACGTCGCCGACCGCAATGTCCTTGCATCGGATTTCCTAGACGATGTGGGTAAACGGTACCACTGTGTATGCGTGTAATTATATAGAAGGTGCAGGGTATGAAATGTAATGATATCCGACCTGGACTCCCGAGCGCCGAACGACGGTGACGGGCAGATTGTTGACCCTCCGGTCGGATCGGTAGCGCTTGAGATCCTCGTAGCCTTGCTTGCAGGCGGACACGAATATGACAAACAGAAGGGGTAACCAGCTGGTCAGCGGCGACACCGGGGACTCTATGACGGTCGCGATTACCGAGCTCACCAGAAAGTAAAAGTTTCCCACGCGACGGAACTGCTCGAACAGGTTCTTCGGCAGGAAGTTCCATAACGTGTACTAAAAGTTTTTTTTTTTTTTTTTCTTTTTTTTTCATTACGATTACCCATTATTTCGATAATCATGCTTTGAGGATGTATACAGTACACAACTTGACATTTTTGGCACTTAATGTAGGTACTTATCAATGCAAGTGCTTTTAAACGAAAAACTCTCGAGCCATTCCGTCACCGATTTCAAACTCGTTGTTTTTCATTGATTCGTTTCGAAAAATCTTGCGGGTTTCTGACTTTTTTTAACGATCGTTGATAACGGGTGTTTGAAATTCTTTCTTAATTTTGCGCGCACCTGAACTGTTAAAGAAAAATCGGGTACAAGGACTTTTTTTTTTTTTTAATTATACGGAGTTCAATGTAGGCTCGATTTTATTTCGTTTTAAAAACAGTTGCAGATGTGTATTACTGTAATGCAATTATTGCCTTTCTCGTTGTTATTTTGTTGGAGGGGAAGAGACTGTTGATGGTTTTTTGCTTGAACTCGAGCTCGATGACTCTGTGGTCGGCCGACACGGAGCTTCCATCGTCCTGGAGGCAGAAATACAAATATATGTATACCGTAAAGCCACTCGTCGATACATGTATACATTGTTATCTGTATAGTTTTTAAAAAGCCGATCGATCGTTGTATCTGCGACAAGCCCATCCCAACGGTGAGTAAACATTGGGATGGGCGTCGCACGGGCGTTCGATTTTCAAGGTGTAGGTATACATTTATAAGTATATTATGGACATAGTAATGAATCACCTCCGAAGGAAGTTTGCTATTTATTCTATCAGTGAAACCTTTTTTTATCAATAATGACATTATACGACATACATTTTTTTGAAAAGTATTTTCACACAACGCAAAACTTCCCATTAGTTGTAGGTTGTTTTTTTTTAAGACAGTAATTCTATACTTATTCAACGTTTTTGTTTCTATTAACAATTGGTTAACAGATTGTTACAATAATCAATTGTAGACGAAAATTGTCCAATTGCTCAAATAAACGAGTTATGGTTAATTATTGCGATTTATTGAAAGACCGCAAGCACACCGTGGGCCACACATGTACGAATGGCCACAAATGTCTAGGATTCCCAGTTGTGTACTTAAAGTCCACGTGTTTGACGAGGCGTTCATTATATTCATTTCTCACGGTACATTGTAAGTAGTGCACCCGTAGCTGTCGTGTACGTTATCATCATCTCGCAATCTCTAGTTCAGCCTTTTTACGAGCGTAGCTCAGCGATAAGGAGTTTAAAAAACTCGCACAAAATGGCTTTTTTATGTTGCCATGAGAAGGCCATTTGAGATTAAAAAAAAATTTTCTATCAATAAATTGGCACAAAGCTTCCTTAAACTAATGTGTGCATTTTTTAATTAATTACTGTAAATCATTACATCATGGACTATTTCTACGTATTGCACCTTTTTTTTTACATAGCTTTAAAAAGCATTGAATGACAAAATTTATTTTTTAAAGAAACAAAACTTTTGAAAATATGCTATATCGTTTATTTACGATATTTTGTATCCCTCTGATCTATAAATGGATGGTACGTGAGAATTAATTAATCTTTTCTGGGCTAACAGTACATGTAAAAGTAATACCGTGAGTGTGAAAGCTATTTATGTCTATATTTTATCTTATCAAATAATCAATCATTTGATAAACATCACGTTTTGATGTATAAAATGGTTACTGAAAGTTAATAAATTAAAAAATTTTGAGTTTGTAAAAAAAAGTGTACCTACAGTCATCAATTCCTAATGAATTAGTAAAGAGACAAGATACGTCGTACCTATGTATATGCATATAGCCAACAATACCGTATCTATGGGACCGCAATGAGATGCCGCGCTCACGTATTCACGGGAAATTGCACAAGAGATCGATAGTTGCTCGATATTGCAATTACGCTATAAGCACACTATGCGTGATGAAAGGTGGATATTACGTTAGACGCCGAATTATTATCTCAAACCGTCAACGATAACGTTGACAACACATTATTACGCACACTTTCAATTAGTTTTAATTGAGTTACAAAAAGATAAAGATCAATCGTCTTCTTATATCAATGTCAGAGTAGAACCAAGAAAATCCTACAAGTCTCCCGGTATTTGACGGCAAAATTGTGAAAGATTAATTCGTTCAAAAATTGTAATATAGACGAAAAAAAACCACAAATAATGCCTGAACCACATAATCACCAAGAGAGACGAGTAGCGCCTCCGATGACTGCGATTGATTCCGAGGCGTCTTACTCTTCTCACTTTGCCGGCCAAGCAATTGTACAGGGGCACAATAAACGAAGCGCAACAACTGCTCCAACGAAACTGAATGGTATACACAATTGTGCTAAAGGTACAGCTTACTGCTCGTCAACGCGATGAGCGACGGTAACTGAGGATGATTCTAATGAAATTAACAGTCGCCGCACCTACGGTGTTAATTCACCTTGACAATTGTGTTCTTCGCTTTGAAGTGCGAATAATTTCAAAGAAAACGATTATCCGTTTACATTATATCTGCCGATGGATGATGGAAATTCATTTTTTTTTTTTTTTTATTGATTAGAAGCGCTATGATCATGTTTTTAATTGCGTTGGAAACTTATTACGTAGAGTTCCATCCCACTGTTGATGGATATTTTTACAATATAGATACCAACGAAGTGTATTTGAAAAATAATGAAGCAAATTAAAATTATTACGTGCGAATATTTTTGTCGCTTAATTATTTTGCCATAATGATGATGATTAAAATATTTTTATTTACGTACCATTTGTCTGTGCTTGCTCCAATCGGTTTTGGTAAGTTAAAAAGTGTATGACTTAAAAATCTCACGTTAACTACGGGAAGAGCCCTTGGGAATAACAAAAGCGTGTTTCCCGTTTTCGGCATAAATTCGACCAGCTTCGCGCGTATGCCGTGAAAACTGGTGACCGATTGGCGCTTACCGATATTGACGACTGCTGGTTTTTTTTTTTCTTTTTTTTTTTCATTCTTTATCCACGAGGAAGAGTTTAGCGATAACGTAGATTACGATTTAAGCCGAAACGGGTTTTATCGCGAATTGATAAACTGAGTCGAGAAGCAAACGTCAAAATGTGTATATATGTATGTATACATGCAATACCCATGAAAGGCGTACAATAAAATAATTAAAAATGACTCTGGAAAAGAGAAAATAATTTTTTTTTTTTTTTTTTTTTTTTCAATCGTGCTCAAATCGACTAGCTTGCTCGCTGTTAGTTTATTCATAACAAGATGACTTTACACAAGTATTTTACTTGTATGGAAAAAAAAAATGTATTTGAGCGCACCTATAAGTATACAAATTAAATAATAATTACAGCACAGTTCTTGTGTAAAAAAGCAGTATTAGAAATAATCTTCATGAACTATGACACATCACGACTGACGCTTCTTTTAAACGTCATCGAGCGAACTTCTGAGCTGGATGATTTACCGCTCTTGTATGTATTGGAACCACCCGAAGTAGGAGTTGGGCTTTGCGAAGGGGTCGATCTCTCCTCATTCCCCTTTTCTCTTTCCAATCGCTGTTTACTGAATTTTCCCATACCTGGTCGATAAATCTCCATGGCTGGCCGATCCTAAATGAAAAATATAGACGTTTCGTATGATTTTCAATAATGTCTGCTCATTTTATGATTAAAATATGGGACAAATGACTTTCCAAATACAGAGTTTTTTTGGCCAAAGCTTTCAAGTACTTGTTAAGTTTACGTACCTTGTTCCTGATCCGTCGTTCTAACCGAGGATCTTTTTTGTCCTTATCTTCCTTGTCCTCTGACTCGTTTTTCTGAAAATTGTTGTCATTGCCACCATCGAGTGACTTGTGACGCCTGAGGCACGAACTGTCACTCTCGCAGTCGCTAGCATTGCGTCTATCGGATGTTTTGCTGCCACTACCAGATTTACTTCCAGTACCACTATCGCCACCACTTTCCAGCGAACTACGTCTCTTGGTCAGCCTGGACTTTATATAATTTTTCTTCTCTTCGTTCCCTCTACCATCGTCTAAGTGGCTAGACTTGGCAACTTGTTGGTTAGTATCTTAAAGTAAAAGACACGTATTTTCATATAATATTTCCTCATCATTTGATTTTAATCTTCATGCAATTTAGTGCTTTTAAAATTTTACCTAGGCCATCACAGTCGACTAGGGACTTCGATTTTGAATTAGGTTCTTCTGTGCTAGAATTTGAGCGTGGTTTGAATGCACGTGACGCCTCGTTCGACTGATCTGCAGTATCAGTTTTACCACTATTCCTCAAGTTATCAGGATTTTTTTTAATTTTGTATTTTGGCCGATTATTATCGTCATTTGCCTCTTTCGTGCCTTTTGTGTAGTTATCTTCGTTACTCTCGACTTTAGGTCCATCGGTATTATAGTAGTAGTCATTCGGCTCATCTGACGGTATTTCAGAATATTGTTTTTTCTGTCCTTCAACGAGCCTCTTTTTCTCTTGACGCATTTTTTCATAACTCTTACCACGTTTTTCTTCCAGCTTACGTTCTTTATAATTATCTTCTTTTTCATTATTTCGATCGTCTTTGGCATAACTACCGTGATCATCCGTTTTGTGGTGGAACTTTCTATCTTCCTGCTTTTTATTGTGCTTGGTTTCTCTTTCTTTGGCTCGTTCATCCCTGTCCCTATAATTCTTGCCCAAAGGCTTAGCATCCCGATCTCGCATTGACTTATCTTTGTATTTTTCTTCTTTCTTGTTCCGGTTTTTGAGCTCTTTCTGAAATGGTCTGTCTTTTTCATCTCTAATTTCTCTGTTCGTTTCCCGATCTTTTTCTCTCTCTTTATCTTCCATATTTTTTAAAACCTGAAAATCACAAAAGAATCAAATTGTTCTTGATTAGAAAAAAAATAACAAGTACATGTATACATTTTGACAAGCCTAGCTTACTTTTGAAACTAAAGGTTCATCTTTAGTTTTCTTCCTTTCCATGTCTCTTCTACGTTTTTCTTCGCGTTTTTCATCCCTGAGACGTTGTTTTTCTTGCTTTCTTTGCTTCAAAAAATCTAATAAAGGAGTTGTAGTAACTTTCTTAGGAGTATCTGTGAAATGCCAAGACATTAGTATTTCAGTGCGATAATCGCCCAACAATCAAGCAGACATGTAAACGACACAAGAAAACATACGATCAGATGGTTGGAAGGAATACTCAGTTTTTGGCTGACTGTTTGTCACGTCTGCTTCTTGATTTTTCAAACTTTCCAAGAAATTAATGTAGTAAGGATCACTTTCGATAGTTCCGCACTTGGGATCTTTTTTCTTGCCAATACGCTTTTTAGGAACTCTCTGAAACGGAGCAAACTCGACCACAGCCGGGAACTCGAGACCTTTTCCATCGACAAACACATAATTGTCAAACTTTTCTCGAAATTCAAAAATGTCCTGCTGGTTGACAAAATCGACGTAAGCTCTGGAAAACGCGTGCTGCCCCAGCGACATGTCGGCTTTGGCAAAGTAAAAATAATCATACACTGGTAGCGGCGAGACTTGCTCCAGGAACTGCTCCTGGGTCATGGTGGGTGGCAGCCTCCTTACAACGACCTATAGAGCACGAACATGACGCATAATTTTTGATTGAGTGAAAGTTAGTACAGACTTCAGTTAAAAGAATGTAGTAAACAAAACACACACAAATTATAGAAAAACTAACCTTCGTCATGGGTCGGGATTTTTCTTTCTTTTCCTTGACTTTGCTGACTTCTGTGGTGGTGTTTGCTCCACTTTGCACCAGCTGCTGCTTCGCAGCCGGTGATTCCGTGGTTTGCTGCGTTTCTTCCGTCATGTTTTTACGTATTTTCAAAAACTCTTACGTCAACGGGGATTGAATACATCTAAAAAACCGATAGCTGCACTATACATATACTCTATAGCTATACACTGTCGCATAGTAAATGCAGACGACACTCTGTATGTGTGTATTGTATGCATGTACATGCATAAGGTTCGTTCAAGCCCCCCTTGGTTCGGTTCGGTTCGGTTCAGTCGGTTTTGGGACCAAAAAACATGAAAAACCACGCGCTCACGAGAGTTGGTTCCAGAATCCAGAACCAAAAACCAAAGGTCCGAGGCGGTCGGTTCTAGAACCAAACTCTCGTGAGCGCGTGTTTTTTCATGTTTTTTGGTCCCAAAACCGACTGAACCGAACCGAACCGCATCAAGGGGGGCTTGAGTCAAGCCGCTTGCATTACTTGAACAAACCTATAAATACATGTATATATACATATGTGTATGTGCACGAGAAAAGACCTAACTTTACCCAGCCAGCGTCGTTTCTTTATTTACACATACAACATCGATTGTGGTTGATATTTTTATTTTACCTATAGGTACTTAATATCTGTATTGGCTTAGCTACAAGAAATTTTTGTTATTTGTGTCAATTTTCGTGTAATGTATTCACTTTTCGACGACAATTAATAACAAGTTTAAGAGTTTTTCGTACAACGATACAGTACATGAGAGGTGGTAATACCAATTCAGCGAGTGAACCTTTTTTTGTTGTTACTTTTGTTTCAAGTGTATCATAAGTGTTTGGATCACGTGCCAAGGCTCAATATTTAAAACAAATTATTCAAAATCAAAAAGTAACTGCAGTTTTTGTTAGTAGCGAGGGATTTGTGCGCCCATGGGGGATGAAAAAGCCATAGGCATGGGAGATGCAGGTGAACAAGAGAATGCAGATCGTGGCGATGGCGAGAACAATAAGACCGATAAATTATTTACCTTAAAAAAGTGGAATGCTGTGGCTATGTGGAGTTGGGACGTGGAGTGCGATACTTGTGCAATTTGCCGAGTTCAAGTTATGGGTGAGTCGAGAGTTCCATAACCTATTGTAATTTTTTGTTTTTCCTCAATCTTTATGTTTCCATAAGTTAAGAAAAAAACAGAAAACTCTCCCAAATGTATGATGAACCATCATTCTGTTGTTCATTTTGTCTTCACACAATATTTGACAAATAATGTGGTCTTGCAGACATAACTCTAAATACATATAGTTTCCTAGAAATTTTAGGTTTAAAACATGAAAATAAGATGGAAACAACATTTTTTATAAAATATTTGTTCTTTTTATATCATATATTAACATTACATGTACATAATATATATTGTATGTTTGCTTATAAAATCAACTTATCATTACTATCTATTCGATAAATATCTAAAAATCATAACTATGTTTAATTGTTTGAACAGTATTTCTATAATGCTTCAATATTTAGAATTTTGTTACTTTGTTATCAAAGTTTCAACAGGTACATGCTTTGAAAAAAATCTCATTACTATAAATATTGGTTCGCAAAATTACTTTTATTAAAAAACAAAATAGTCATTGCTTCTTAAGATTACTAAAAATATCGATAGTTAAAATATAAAGTTATGCATTATTGGAATCATCAGATATCACGTTTTAACAATAATTCGAGATAGCGAATCTCGAATCGTAAGACAAAGAGGAACCAACATCTCAGATCCATATTTCATTTGTTAACTATTCCTTCTCTTCTCAAATTGCGTGTTGACTTTTCCGTGAGAAATGCTCTTTAAGATTTGTTCTCTGTAATTAAGTACACGCTGTGTATTTTCGTTCTGTACTTATATATTTCTCGCTTTTCATCAACTCAATTTTTTTCCATCCCTATTAATTCATTTAAAAAATTATAAATTACCTTACTCTCGTAACTATGATTACCTCTCTATAATATAAAAATGCCACACTTGGCTTTGAAAAATTTTTAAACGTACGATATACATATTTATTATCGCGCATTGATAAAAATAATGGGATAGCAACGAATTTCATCATTTCATTATGAAATATAAAACTATCTCTACGTGCGTGTTTAAATCTACATCTTTCGTCGTTATTTACAAACAACTGTTTACATTTCAAATGAAAGAAAAAAAAAAAAAAAAAACATTGCTCACTAAAAAGCCTCAGACTATATGTACAATATTTTCGCGTCCTGATTCTTTTTTTTTTTTTTTTTTAAATCGTGAGAAGCGCGAAAATTAAAAACTACTATCACACTAAAATCTACTTGTCGTAAAACAATAGGTTAACAAATGTCACGCCTTCATTCGTTGCACAATAACCACACGATAATATGTAAATAATTATACATACGGCAGCCTCGCATCATCCAACAACTGCACATAAGCGTTATATTATAATATATATATTCATCCAGCAGTTTGCACGCGCGCGCACTGGTACTAACGTTATGGTTATAGACTCTGTACAAACAATAACAACAGTGTCGTATTTGAATAGTACCTTTTGTCATTGGCTAAAAATTCCCCAAGTGCCCGAGACGCATCCGCCTTTGTTCCGTACGACACTTTGTACAGCCGTGATCAACAACATATTGAACAACGCAGTTGTAAGACAAGGGGGAAAAATATTGCTCTGTCTTGAGTTAACTTCAGGAACATTGTGTGGGTGTGTTCTCTCTTGAGATTCGAGAGCCGGGCGAGAGTTCGATCGCTTGAAATCGAATCGCGGAATGAAATGGCGAAGGGGTAAATAGTAAAAAATAAATTTGCAGATCCACGTGGACTTTCGCGCTTTGCAACACACAACCAGCGGCACATCGGTGTTGGCCTTTATTTATGTCATAAAAGGGAGGAAAAGAAGAAAAAAAAAGGAAAATGCAGCCGGCCTAACAGGCCATGGGGGTGGGTTTCATGTTGGCGACCGCGCTCATTCTCCTGACCGGGCCCGTCAGTCCGCGCTCGATCTCCTCGAGCGACCTGCCACTGGTCTCGGGCACGAAGCAAACCACAAAGACGAGCCCCACCAGGCAAATGGCGGCAAACAGGCAGAAGGTGCTGCCACAACCGATGTGATGTATCACGTCCTCGAAGATCTTGGTGACGACGAAGGTGCAGCTCCAGTTGAAGCTCGTGGCCACGCTGGCGGCGCTGCCGCGGATCTTGGACGGTAGGATCTCGCCCATCATGAGCCAAGGTATCGGGCCGAAACCGAGGGAGAAGCCAATCACGTAGACGATGAAGCTCGCGAGGGGCACGTACCCGGACACGCTCATGTGGAAGTAGTCCTTCATGTAAAAGTAGCCGCCCAGGGAGGCGAGCGACACCACCATCGAGACACTGCTCGTGTACAGCAACACCTTGCGCCCCAGGCGATCAATCAGGGCCGTCGCTACGAAGGTCGAGCAAAAGTTCACGATGCCCACTATAATGGTGCACAGGTTGGCGTCCATCGTACTGCCGGCGTCCTGCAACAATCCACAAAATTACATATTTTGTACGCGTGTATATATATATATTATGACAATATCGTGGTGACCTCTTACCGAGAATATCTGGACGGTGTAGAAGATGACGGCGTTGATGCCCGACATCTGCTGGAAGAACATGAGCCCCAGGGAGATGAGGAGGGGCTTGAAGTTGTTGCCCTTGAAGAGCTCGGAGAAGGTGCCCTGGGTGGCTTGTCTCTCGCTCTCGACGTGCGTCTTCTCGATGCTGGTGAGCTCGTCGGTCACGTCGGCCTGGGCCCCCCTGAGCCACTGCAGGGACTTGCGGGCGCGCTTCGTCTTGCCCTTCGATATGTACCACCTCGGAGTCTCGGGTATCGTGAGCATCAGCGCGAGGAAGGGCACCGGTAGGCACGCCCCGAACAGGGCCAGCACCCACCAATTCAGATAATTGCCCGCTATGAAGCACACCAATATCCCTGCCCATCGGACAAATTTTTTACAATTAACGTCAAGTCTCGGGTTAACCGGTAACGGGCATATTATGTGGGTATACAAGTTACGATATAATAATATAGAGACTTACCGATGTTACCGAAAGCGGTGGGCAAGAGTCCCAGGGAGCCCCGGACCTCGGGCTGAATGGTCTCGCCGAGATAGACGGGCAGCGAGAGGGAGGCTATTCCCACGCAAAAGCCGCTCAGCGACCGGCCGAACATGATCATGCTCACGCCGTTGGCCATACCGATCAACAGCCAGGCTGCAAGGGAGAAACACGCGTGTAAATACATGTATATACAGCAACATTGTTTTTTTTTTTTTTTTTTTTTTTTTTTTTTTTTTTTTTTTTTTTTTTCATCCATTCATCGATCAAAGAGGATGAACCTTACCCAGTATGAACGGAAAAGCAGTGAAGAGGATGGTGTTACGTCTTCCGACGTATTCGATCAGCGGCCCGCCAGCGATCCCGCCAAAGAGCGCGCTGAGCGGCATGATCGAGCCGATCCACGATCCCTGAAAATACATACTTAATATATAGATATCTATAAATAAACACAAAATCTCATTTAAATGGTTTCCCTGCTGCTTCTTTGCTCAAAAAAAAATCACCTGTACCACGTACGCCTGATGTACATTTTAGATGTATTATACCTAACAAGCAAAGCATGCTATACATATGTATTGTAATATAATTGTACTCATTGAAAAAACGGAAGAGCTTGGCAGTGCTTCCTTCCTACTCTAGTGTAATTGTATGTTTATGTGTACGTAGTAGCCGTCCTTCTCGCGTGGCGGTAATCGTAAGCGTCAATGTAATATATTATAATCTGTGCGCGTTTCGATGATGACGCGCGGAAGTATAAGTTGACCCTCTCCCCACCCACCCCCGCGCAGGTGTTGAAGGCTTTCCCGATCTCTTGAGTATGTAATGCGTATAAGGATATTATGTCCTTAACATCCCGGTCACGTGCCCGTCATCAACGAGTGTTTCATTGAACTCGCGTGCGCTCGCGCACCTCAAATTCACCGAAAAACCCAAATATACACATATCTTCTGTCTCGCGGAAGAAATACTTACTTATGGATATATCAAGGAGCTGAAATGCTGATTCATTCAAAGCTCAGCTACCCATCATGTGTATAATGTTAAGTATACACGCTTCGCGGTGTGTTTCCTTTCGATAAGGGATTTTTTATTTTTTTATTCAACAATCATTATGGCCTTTAACTTTGTTTGTGTGTTGACTCGATGTGTAAAATCAAAGATTATACAATAAATGTTTATATAGCTTGTTGTTGTTGTTGTTGTATCCGTCCTCTCTCACGGTATACCATATTATTTTATCTATTAAGTACGCGTGTAAATCTGATTTCCGGACACGCTGTTGCTTTTTTATACTTGTTTTCACAAGATACCGATTATGAATTTTTCAACGGATATCGAGCAAACAAGCCGATCCTACATATGGGTATACTCATCGCCGCCAATCGTGAACGTCCAATGTACTATTTTAAAACCAATCAAAAGTTTTTTTTCTTCCGATATTCCCGAACGATGATTATCAAAAATTCCAAGTGCTCGGCTTGACTGCGACATAAAAATATCGTTTATTTGATGTAGCACACGTATTTAGCTCTATACTCTAATTTCTTCGCAATTAATGTTATAAATATTTTTTGCTCTTAGCTCTGCCATAACCACTGTTATAATTAAATACACACGACATTTTAACACTGACAAGTTTATTTCCTCCGTAATTCCCGAATAATAATAATTACAAAAAATTCCCGCCTTCGGCGAGTGCTCGGCTTAACCGCTGCACAATAAAAGTGATGATTCATTCTTATAGGCTCGCGATCAAAAGAATAAACAACTTATTGATTTTTCAATCTTCATTCATGCCGCTCCGATGAAAATGCATCCGAGTTTATTGTTGTTGCAAGTTTAAACCGCCAAGTCGATTGAGATCGATTATGTTATTTGTTGAGACCTTCGAAATGGTGCGATGAAAAAATAGTAATGAGCGAGTGCTCGTGTTAGCGTAAAGGGGCGTATTTAGGGTGAAAATGTCCCTTGTCCATTCAATCGTCATAGGGTGTACACATGCACACGCCCAAGGGATTGCCAGGACGCCTCGCTGTACGAGCCCCTGATCGGTGGCTAGAGTGACGCAAGTTTGAGGTCAGGCTCCGTTAACTGTCCGATTGACCTGGCCGTGTACGTCGTGTGTAATTGTTCATGCTTGGACGCGAAGAAAAAATAAAATTCTCCAAAGCTACGCGTTGCTTGATTTTTCTATTTTGCCATCTGCGGAAAACGAAAAACCAACAACAACGTGATTAAACGATCGGCCATTGTTTTCATTTTTTCCAATGTACGGTTCGCGTCCGCGTGGAGTGTCGAAGCGAAAATTTTAGTTTTCCGACGCGAGTTCGGACGAGCGCAAATACATATTTTGCATCATTGCTGCAAATCAATAGATTTTATTGGCTCGCTATGCGATCTCGTTGAGGATAATAATCCGTCCACTTGCAGCTCCTCTCGCTCCCCCCTCGAGTTACCGATCGCTTAGATTCATGCGGTATTATCTAAACTTCTTTTTTTCCACTCGACGCATGTTGACAATTTCCTTTCAAAGATGCAATACTTTATATCCACGACACAACAATTACGTAAGCTTAATACGCGAAAACATAGACGGCACCGGTGCACTTGTCTAAGAGACTTTTGCAGCGAAGAACCGAGAAAACTCTCGGGTCAAGTTATTATATCGGTAACCGCGTCCATGATCCTGATTGCCCGGGGGCTATCAATCTGTATTTTTGTCGCGTTGACGCGTGTTGGGTGGTTAATGAGGAAGTGGCCGATAAAACAAAAATGGTCCTGGTGTTTATGTGACCGGGAACCCGAAAAAAAAAAAAACACAAACCTATAAATAGCACGTAATTTTTCGCGACGCCCCGACCCCACCATTATTTAATCCATCCCGATGAAACATAACAACTTTAAGTTTATGCACGGTTTTAGCCCTTTCGAAGATTAAACCTCCTCGGAGCACCATCTCGACGTATTTTTGACCAGTTGTCGCAATTTCGAGAGATTAATATTAATTTACTATCCTCACCCTCCTGCGAGTGTAATTTTTGAAGCAAAGCAGCAGCAACGGGCGACACCGCTTATCTTAATTTCGATCTGTTTCGGCGGCTATCTAAGAAGCACATCATCTTAGAGGTTGACTGCCGGAAGAGAGCGAGAAATGGTCCATTTTGACAAAGTGTTCAACAGACGATAGTATATATTTATGAAAAAGTAGAAAAATAATGTAGTGTCGGTATACTTACGGTAGCTCCCGAGACCTCGAAGGACGTGACGTTGCGGTCCTTCATGGACTCAAGGGCCGGCGAGGTATACGAGGATGTAAAGCCCACGACCATCGAGCCGAGCGAGACCGAGAAAGCGGCCAGCACCTGTAGCACACGAAAAAAATAAAATCAAATAAAATAGAGACCGGAAAACGTTTAGATGATCAATTGTTGCATCGTGTGTGTGTGTGTACACATATACACACGCGTTACGTGCACGCTGCGTGTGACTGGCGCAAAATAGGTACACATAATGTAATCGTAACGTGTGATCGCGGCGTTATGCGCGAATCATCGCGCGCATAACTGCGGTTTATCCGTAATTTATGAGCGGAAGATCGCGACCGTCGTGAGCGCAATTTTTTTTTCTCTCTCTTTATCATGTGGTATACATATATATATGCAGTGGTGGTACACGGGTACAACGCGTTATACTCCTAGGTGCGCATCGCCTCGTATCAATGACCAAAATCTATCGTTTGTCGTCGGCAGAGGCCACAAGTTTGCCTCGTGTCGTACGTGCGCCGCCTGTCGAAGGCGAAAAATCGCGCGCGCACCTCGGAGAATCGCATTTCCGAGGGGTATCACGTTCCTCCGGACGAGCGAGCCTTGACTCGCACAGCCGGAGATGGACAAGTAAACGAGTAAGTATACAAAAGAAAAAGGCAAAAAGTTTTCACGGCCAATAGCGGTGATGTACCTGGGAGAAGGTGCACTTGGCCACGGGCGCGTTTCCCGGAAGCTCGATGTTCACGTGGGTGTCCGCTCGCATGAGAATCTTCATCTTGCCGGCTGGTTATTGTCCCACCCTTTTGGGAGATGACGAAGAAGATAACTATATCTCCGCCTCCACGACTGTACCACTCTCGCACGCGACAACGGAAGCTCTGTCGCAACTGTACTGCCTGCACAACAAGCAAACAGGCTAGTGCTTTCTCGTTATCCTCCCCTGGTGGGCGAGGGTGGGCCGGCCGGATCGATGTCCGCGCAATAATCAATGGATGGAAAATTTTGGTACGCGCGTTCTCTATGGTACTATTGCTCGTACGCGTACGTAAAAATACGGGGGGGTACTCTTACTACCGGCCCGTCCGTCTTTTTGCACTACTCTTGTTTTTTTTTTTTTTTTTTTTTTTTTTTTATACGTATGCGGTGGTACATGCCACTTCCACTTGGTGGACGCTCGTACTCTTCTGGTGGATCCTCTCGGCTTCTCTCTTATATAGGAGGAAGCTTCCGACGAGCCGTGGCGGACCCCTTCTCTCCATTTTCCTCCTCCACCACCACCTCTTCCTTCGATCGCGATCCTCGCGTCACTTTATTATTCCTCTCCTTCTCCCGCGGTACACCCGCGCGCATTGTCCCCCAACAGTACCATTCGCAGTACAATTCGCACACATTGATGTACTGTAAGCCGCCCTCCCAGCTGATCTCCTCTTTTTTGTTTTTGCTCTTCCACGTTTCCTGGTCAAGTACACACCTATACGTGTACACTCACCCAATCCTCTTTGCGTTCGCGACTTTTACACAAACTGCCGATAATTTTTATGTACGGATACTTGGACGAACCAAATTTTCGTTGGATAACTCAGTATATGTTCGCACCTGCTTCTGGTTTTCACGAGTAACTATATACTTGATTGCTCTTATCGGATCGATGTGATGCATGCTTTTATCATTTGTGTCGCTTTATTCATCGATCGAGCTATTTCCAATTTTTAGTGTTTCAACGTGTATGATATAGTCAAACAGATTGCCATTGAAAATTAACATTACTGCGTTGTTGCAAGAAAAATTAACAATCATTACAACGAAAGCGTAAACATATATTATCACCTTGATGCATTTGTAAAAAATTAAGATTTTTAAATGTAAAATCAGTGACGTCCGTGCGCATCATGTTTTTATTTTTTATGTTTCTCCGACCTCTGCGCCATCGCCACGCTTATTGAAAATAATAATATATGTTGTACCTATACGCGTAAATTATCTCACGTGTTACATATATGTACACATATACCCATGCCACGTTCATTTATTGCCGGTTCTCCAACATTTATCGATCTCTCGGGTGGATGATGACGACAAAAGCGTCACGTCGCTTCGCCTCTTTTTTTTCCCTAACTCATACGCAATATCGGCATACATTGTTACTATTGTTATTAAATAGGAGGAGAGCATAAGTTTCTACTCAGCGCTACGGTGCAACAAGACAATTGTTTTAGGCTTAGTGGCGACGATTTGACTTTTTTTTTTTTTTTTTCTTCTCTGAAACAGATGTCTGTGCTATATGTACCTATATATTGCCGAGCTAGAATATTGTAGCCATTGCCTCGTGTAAGTGACATTACAGTCCAGCGGAAGGCTGAATCGAGAACAAGGACAGATTTTCACTATTTGTTTCGTCCGATTCTTGTACTCTCTGCTCTGGTCAAATAATAATTGCACTTCCTCTTACTATGTCGCGAAGCATCATCTCCTCCTTCGGTCTAATCCACCGCTACATACTTTCAGTATATCCATTCGTGCGTATTGTATGAACTTGAAAAAAAAAAAAAAAATCTCTGGTGACGTTGATCTTACTTTAAAAGTAGGCAATATCAAATCCTTGATTTTCGGAGAAACTATTTTTTAATTTGCCTCAAAATTAAATTGTAACATAAATTGAGTTTAAATCTAATGTTTTTGTTTTTGTGCCTAGTAATACATCTAGAAGAAAAAAAAATATATGTTTTGTCGGTGAAACGGATGTAACAAAATAAAACATGCGTATTTGAGCTTTACGGTCGATAATGATCGTATTTTTCATCGGTGTCTGACTTGATGGCGCGTCATACACAAAAGTCACGCGTCTTTCTCTATTCAGCTCACATTAATTTATGCGACAAAATTCTGGCATTCACTAAAAAGTAGATTATTAAAACGTGCACGTTTCATCCCATCACCACCGGTGCAAAGATAATGGGCGCTTTTCAATTGGAATAGTTTTTCAATAAATAAACTTATGTAATAACCGAATGCTAGACAAAATTACATAGTCAGCTATCTGACAATTAATGCAATTGTTCTTCCAATTATTCCCAATATACGTACTATAAGGCAAAATTTTATTTTTATTTATCATTCAATAAACTTTGTTTCTTCGACTTTTACTAAATAATTTCGTTAACATTAAATAAATCATAAAATAAACAATAAATAAATTTCGTTAAAATCAAATAAAATTGCGCTCACGTCGTTGATATTATTGCATTCTTCATATTATCCGATCATATTAAAAAAAAAAAAAAAAAAAAAATTCACATTCTTTTTTCAATGCATTTTGGTGAATTGAAATTTGTCGACTAGTGTTACGCAATCTGATTGTGTAACGTCTTATACAGAAAAGTCACAATGATTGTACCATCCAATTTGCAAATTCAAATGAAAACTTTGAATGAGATCCCGATAAAAGGCGATAAAAAAAATGTTCCATTCATTCTTTCTCATTGAAGCGTGGTAAAAAAAAAAATTACAAAATTTGTGGAAAAATGTGTAGTGTAAACGAGTATTTCTTGTTGGCCGATCATACCCACGGTCATTCTACTGCGTGTGCTCACAAGTAATAAGTTTGCGTAATTTTCACTGGATACGTGTTTTTTTAGCACAGTTTGTTCAATAATTTAATTCAAGTATATTTCTATTCAAATGTGTGCTTTAATTTTAATAGTACTATACTTTTGCACTTGTATTATTATACCACTTCAACAAATACAAATTAAATTTTTACACACAATTTTTATTGGTGTACTTACTTAAGACGATGATATTTAAAAAAATAATTAAATGAATGAGTAAAAGAAAAATAGCTCATTATTGAGTTTAGTACAAAATTATTAACTATGAGACTTGATATTTCAATAGATGCCCTCTTTTGCAGAAAGATATCTTGACAATTGAGATTAGGACTTGAAGTTTGTATTATAATTTCAAACGATCCTTATCGCCAATATTTTTACTTAACTTTTAATTTATTTTATCAGTAAGAACAAATGTACAATCGCGCCTGCATACTGCATACGTCTGGCGAATCGTCAGTATTAATCATCTGGTAAACATATGCGTATAAAACTATTTTCCTCGCGCCTCACAGCTCAACATTTTTTCAAATAGGTACATTCGGTCAGTCAACGCATTATCATTAAAAAAAAATGTATATATATTTCCGACCTACTTCCTGTCATATACACTACCCAACTATAATTGTTATTCTTTTCACTTTATTTCAAAGATACGCGTTTTTGTAAATTTTATCAACGCTTTTTTGCGGGATCGTGACTGTGTTCCATAAAAAACCGCGGTCGTCCGACATCAATCCTTGAACGCAATAAAAGTATTGCATGCACAAAATGAGTCTTTTGTATTATTCCACGCAGTAAGTTTCATTGTCGCTTTAGAAACAAGGAAGTGTCATTGCCATGACCCAATGGAATGTAAGTTCGAAACTTTCTCACGACGCTCGGTTATATATATTATATTCTGTTAGAGGTTTTAAAGCATATGGAAAAAAAAAAAGTGTACCTGGGTCCAATAGTATGCGGGCCTTGCATTCGCTTTTTCAAACTGGAAGACGGACATCCTGACGACCGCCTCGGGCTTTTTAAAGTCTTGCGAATCCATGAGAACTCTGGTGTCAGACGCGGGCTCGTCCTTCCTCAGCAGAGGGTCCAGCTGTTTGTAGTCGAGCCCGTGGTCCTTGCGCAAGGGGTCGTAGATCTGGGAGCCGTTCAACGTCCTGTGGTGATTGTTACGCAAGTTTTCCGCATAGTAGTGCTGCTGGCCCGATCTGGCCTCCACGAGCTGCGCTGCCCTGGCCTCGAGCTCCTCGTCGCTGGACCGTGGCCCGCTGCCCGACGGCCGCCTCTCCGCGACCAGGGCGACCTGGCTGTTGAATGGGCTGGTGTTCGTCAGTAGGGTCGTATTCGAGGCGCACTCCTGGGCCAGGCTCGAGCTCGCCGTCGAGGAACGTGCGATCGATGGCACCCTCGTGTAATGCTTCGGCAGGATGCCTCGCTCCTGAAAATTATCATCATCATTTTCATCTGATCCTGTGGTTTGTTCACACTCCGTTTCCAAATTACTCAACATTTTTTGGATCTTGGGCTACACTCGGTACATGGCAGAGGGTGATGGTGCAATACGCTCGTCGGATTTAATCGTACGAGATCAGGGACAAAATTACATCATATTCTAGTCATCTACGAATTTTAATCACGATAACCAGTTGGTTATCCAGGGGCTAAATGTATGGGATTAAATGAGAATGAAAAAGCTCATCGACCTTTGATTCGATTTCCCAATGACAGTTGATTAATAATGTTAATGATGTTTACGTACTTTGTATCGATTAAAAATTGTAACGGGCGCTTATGAGTTGGTGACCCGATTTCTTCAAGACCACGTTTTTATCTCGTTTCTCCTACTATCAATATTTCATGCTTTTCCCCTTTTAACCTACAACTATACTCGTGACTACTATCTCCTCTTCGCGAAGGGTTTCGGGATGAATCTACATTAATACGATAAGACTGTTTCATAAGTTTTCATAAAGGAAGTACGGCACTGTCGTATTATCACAGTTATGAAATGAAATTTCTCATAACATAATATTTTATGTTTTACATATATATGCATATATTTGTAGTTACATGTTTGACATTTACTCTATTTTACGTACTGTTGTTCGATTATACAACGACAATCGCGACCAACGCGGGAATGCGCTCATTGAAAAACATTTATTGTTTATTGTTACAAGAATTTATATAATTGAAGTTAATTTGATATTACCAACGGTGATAATAATAATAATAATAATAATAATAATAATAATAATAATAATAATAATAATAATAATAATAATGATAATGATAATGATAATAAAAAGCAATAATGAGTGATGAAGAAACATAAATCACGTTGGAAGATCCTGATCAATAAAAATATATCTTATGATGGCACAACAAGTTCTTTGTTGTTAGATAGAGTATTTTTAATGTATATTGCGACATCTCCACCAAGACAATCAGAATAGCCGAGATTGTTGTACAGTATATCTCAAGGACTCTTTCTGTCATCCTGGGTGTCCTTCCAGGAGAAATAAAGTTTGAAAAAAAATCTTTATGGAATATTTTGTACTTATCGGGTTAAACGTGCAATTGCGCAAGTCATTTTGCAATATTAAAACTATAACGATTATTTTCGTCCATTTCAACATAAAGCAGAAAAAAAAAAAAAAATCGTATGAAAGAATCAAATAAATGAACGTACCCGTGAATGAACCACTCTTACTCGAGACACTTTACATAAACATTGGTTTGAAGGCAATTTCGAACGCGTACATCACACCAAGTCACCCGTACTTTTAAAGGGAGAAATTACCAGAGTCGGACTATTTATAAGAGCGAGATTTATCTGTCTTGTAGCATATTGGGGCGATCGGAGATCTCGAAGCCAATAGGGGGAAAGAAGACGAGAAGTCGGACTGGTCCGCTCATAATCTTTTGTATTTAGATGAACTTTTATCCCCGAACTCTGATAACTTTTCTTTACGTCAGCGTATACTTGTGCACTTGTACGTGAGTGAGTACGAGTGATTTCAATATGAAATATTCATGTTTTTCTCCAGATTTCTGACAAATACTATCCTCCTCTCCGCTGCGCAAAGTGATTTTTTACTTTCCGATTTTTTTTTTTTTTTTTCAAGTAGGCATAAATTTAATGTAAAACTTTTCCAAAATGTTAGACTTATTTTAAAATATTAATTATCATTGACACAACTTTCTTGTTTACGTTATTTTACAAAAGTTTTTGATTTTGCTATGTTGCAGGTGAGTACATAAGAATAGGATACCGCTAGTACATGTTTCAAATTCCTTGTCTAATTATGTAAGTAAAATTATATTTAGTTTAATAAATTAGAGATGATCCTCATTTAGTGATATCAATAAATGGTTTAGTCTGAGTCCACACATCTCATCAACAATTACATAATGATCGCGATTATAGACACAACATAAAAATTATGCGCAGTATCATCTGCTTGATGAGACTTTATCACGTGGCCTCGTGATGCATTCGCTTGAGAAAATATGATCATCAAACAATTAGGTCTTTTTTAATCAGTTTATTTTCCCAATACGTAAACAATTTATCTAAAGATTTTTTTTCACTAAAATTTTAAAGAAAAAAAAATAAAATTCTAACAGCTGTAAAAAATGTAACTAATGAGACTTAAGTTCAATAACGCTTCTGAAACAAACATTACGTAATTATAATTCATTGTTCCCGCGGGTATGAAAATTGTATCAATTCACCAATTGTTTACTCGAATTTTCGAAACATTAGATACTACAAACGTAGTTGGAGTGCTCATGAGACGCATTTTATCGCCCCTTGCTGTATCGCAACACGCTTGTAAGCCACGCAAGAAATTGGTTGTGCGGTAGGCGCCTTCAGATTGAACCGGTGTATACATAAAGTATGATCATCAACTACAACGTAGCTTTGTTATTTTTTTCTCGGCATTATAAAAATTTTAAAAAATCATTGCCTTGAAATTTTGTCATCATAGTAAAAAATCGTACTCCATATGAATTTGATTTAATCCTTTAGCCAGTCATGTAAAATAGTTCTTAGTTACAATGGATTTCGATCACTTTCCGTCGTAAAAGTCCAAAATTGAAATGTAAATAATTTTTAGTGCCACAAATGATGTTTAATATTAAACGTATTGATTAGAAAAGTTGCACACCCACAGCTACATCAATCTGTCAATTTCATTACCGTTTATTACTCATTGACTAACATGCATAAATAATGCATACCACTCGTACACACCAATTAGGTGGTATACACACGTTCAAGGAAACAAAGTGAGAGTAGGAAACTAGTCGAGAGTAAAAATTATCGTTCACAGATACTTAATGAGTATGCAAGTTCTAAATTTAAACTCTTCGTTTGAAGAACAACCTGTGCCGATCTCTTCGCCCCACTTTTCTCTTTCTTTTTCCTCTGATTCGTTCGATCCTAACCAGACATTTACCGCATTCTTTGCAATTACGAGTTTTATAGTAACCGATCGCTATCTGCCTTGGCGTTTAGTAATTTTTCACTGTCTACACTTCACGTTTACGATGTAAAGGCTCATTGAACTTTTTATCTTGGCGTGATACTTCTCACATCATTTGTATATTTATTTATTTTTATTCGTGCAGCGTATCAAAATATCAGTATATGCTTGGTATCGTCAACTGTTGCCCGATACGCGTCACATCTCCAAATACTCAATTACATCTGAACTTTGATGCCTTCATTCATGTTAAAACATTTGTTATTTTCCGTTCCCTCGTATACTGCAAAAGTTTATGAATAAGAAAGAAAAAAGTTTAAGCATGCCTGTATATACATGATTGCGAAGTCTTTAATTTTAACTACAATAAACTTTCACAAGTTCTTCCGATTTTCAAGCAATTTAAGTAATGGAAAAGGAGATAATAGTATACATTTGATAATTTGGATAGTAATTTACAGTCCTTCAAAACTAATAAACTATATCCAAAGGATAATTATGTATCCGAACAAAAGTGGTCAAAAAACACGATGGACAAAATCTAAATTGCTTGATGGCTCGAGTGTAATAGTACCGATTGACTTTGTTTTAATATCCCTGTTCGAACAAGTCGTCTCGTCAAGTAAAGATTGAACCTCAAAGACAACAATGACAATCTATTTGTAAGTATTTTACGATACATTAAATACGCTAAAATATGAATAAAGTACCACAGTGGGAAACGCATCTTTGATGTAGTCTTATTACAGCTGCATTCATTAACAGATGGTAAAAACCATAACAACAATGAACGTTTGGTTAGAGGATGCAGGAGAATAAACTCATGTTTTTCTCCTTTTGTGACTTTATAATTTTCATCATAGCATATAAATATGTACGTGATGTAGATACAAAGAATATAATAATAACAACCTTTCTGCTATAGACAAAGCGAACTAGAGCAGTTTACAAAAAATAAATATAACTCTACTGCGTATTTAAATTTTTACAAAAGCACAATTTTTTGAAACCGTTCGTCTTATCGCTTCTTCTAATTAATATTCATGTATATTTATAATTTGTAAACAACGATAGACGCGCATAAAAAGTGCCACTGATTGTGAGTTTAATTTAAAAACTATAGCAATTGAAGCTCGTGCGTCAAAAAATTTATCCGCGTAACGCGTGATCCAATGAGATCTTAGGAAAATCACACCGATAGAAACGAGCGTTGATCATTCTAAGCATTATCTATCTGAAATTTCACGAATCTGGCTGCCTCTGAAGTTGATCTGAAAATTTTACTACGGATGCAAACGTGTTAAAAAAATATTCGCCTGAATCAGTTAAGTTGGATCGAGAATGAAAATCAGATTGAGCAGTTTGTAACAGTATTAGTCACGATTTGCCTCTCACGTAAGATTGTCAATATTTTCTCAGTTTCCGAAATCTAATTGCAAATGGCTAAATGCCTATTTTTACAAATTTTGGCTGCTTTTGAAACAACGTCAAAGTGGAAGGAAATTATGTTTGAGAGTAATTTCATTTGATCAAGGAAAATTTACATAAAACGAAATCCTCTATCATAAAAAAAAAAAAAAAAAAAAAAAACCTCAAGTGGTAGCGTATAAAAACAATGAGAGTTATAGGTGCTTGGCAGCATAATATACGAGTCATAAAAATGTAAATTGTTTGCAAACATCTGTTACGACCCGTCAGACCGCCGCATTCCATTTACATTGTAGATCCCACGCAGACGTATCGAAAGCTGAGATTACGAATATAGACGCGATTGCGCAAAAGTGTCCCGCTCGACTCGATAATCGGCGCCGGCGCACGTAAGTACACTCACCGAGGATAGGTAGTACAGGTAAAAAAAAAAAAGCGCGCACGAGCCGACCATCTGTTGCTACAGCCGCCGCTGCCCCTGCTAATGCTGACATTGTCGCGACAACTCGATCAATAACCGCATATGCCGATAATGGCCCGGGTGCTCGCGAGAGTTCCATCGATATTCCAAGATCTTGGATTCAATCCGTGCGTGCGGTGTCCGCGTAAGTCCGAATGCCCAACCAAGTGACCGAATCCTTTGTAGAGAATAGCCGGACAAAAAGAGAAACTGTGCAGGTGTTGAGTATATAGATAAGCCCGCGAATACGAGATAAGAGGAGTAACAGAGGCGTGTATCCAAAAATAGATGCCATGCGCTAATGCTCGGCTTCCCCTCTTCCGTCTTGCAACGTCAGACAACGTTTTTGGGCCGATTCTCGAGGGTTTGGGATACACGCAGTCGTCGTCACGAGTCGTCATTTTCAAGGGGAAGAGTCACGGCCGTGCATTCGTTGCACTATACATCGCAACCCACTGCGTTGTTCCTATTTTTTAAGCTTCAATCCATTACTTTTTTTTTTTTTTTTTTTTTTTTTTTGTCAGTAACACGTTCTCCAACTAGATTGTAACCGAGTTTCATGTCTTTATCGCAAGTTTATCCGAGTTTATCGGGTTGTGAAAATTTCTTTTTTATATTTTTACACTTGGTTGTCGGTATACAATCGCTTTTATTTTTTTTATTTTATATCCGTCAGTATATGCGTGACGTATCGATCGAATAAAAAATTAACCGGAGATAATTATGATATTACGACTAAAAAATTTATATAGGGTCATATCGATCGCTTCTTGCAGTTTTCTTTTTTTCTTTTTTTCACTCAAGATAATAATTGTAATCAGCTTGAAGAAAAATTTTATTCTTTAAATTACGGGTGAAAAACAAATTTTTTCGTGGTGAAACGGTCCAGTTACTACAACAATAGAATATGGTAAAAACAAACTTGATGATTCAATGTCTGGTGGTTCCTCAAATCTGATTAATCTGAAAAACTAGCTAACATGAAATGACGATGAAGTAAAGCAGAAAACGATGCTGGAGTCGTGCGGTTAAGTCGATAGTTTTTTTGCACATTTCTGTTTTCTCTTATATTTTTTCAACATCTGGTCACTACAAACAAGATGCACAACACCTGTATGGTTCGATGCATCAATGAAAATTTTCCGGCGTTTTTTCACAGCCGTTGCGGATTCTCTTGAACCCATATACAGTGAACCTGTTTTGCCGGTTAGTTCTATTCATGTTCCGCTCTCATCCCAGTCAAATCAATTTACACATATTTTCCGTTCATTCGGATTTTTTTTTTTTTTTTTTTTTCATTTCAACTCTCCTTGCACGTTTTCATACATTTTAATCGTGCTTTTATTCGTTAAATGACCTAATGTGCATGGCAATTTGGGGAAAAGGGTTGTACGTTATTTCAAATAACTGTTTCACATGATATATGTTCGGTGCCGGCTCTTGTTTCGGTTCCAATGAAATGGAATGAAATGGCACTTTAAAATATTCATTCAGTTACTGCAAAAAAAAAAAAATTATTTTTTCAATGTTAATAAATAATTTAATTAATTTTTTTCGTCCTTCGTTATAATAGTCCGGAAATATAATTCAAATTCAAACTTAAAAGTGTTTCGTGACAAAGCAAGCATAATTTATGTTCTCTGGGAAAATATTTACTTTGCAGCAAACAATATGCCCCAAGTTTTTGGGAATATTCCACAATTTTTTATTTTCAAATATTCGAACACAAAAAGTGACATTTCATTTCCGAATTAATTTTATGTTTTAACAGTCAATCTTTGTTGATAAGCACATAGTAACTTCGTATTGTTTTAGTTTTTTAAATCACAATTCCTAATGAGACACGGTTGCAAAACTTAACAAATGAGATTTTATATACAGCTGAAATTTCGACTCTGTCCGAAGCGATATTTCGTTTAATTTTTTCTTTTTTGCGGGCTGCGCCAAAAAAATTGTTCTCGCGTGCAGCAAAGAGTAACGAAGACGATAGACGGTGAATCTGTAAAAAACCAAAGGAAAGCAAACGAGGAAGGAAAGGAGAAAAGACGTGAAACGCGTGTAGGCACCGAGCAACACAAGGTGCCTGGTCTACCGCAGCCACGTGAGCCAGGAATCGGGTAGAGGGGCAGCGGATGCGTGGAACTTTCCAGAAGCAAGCGGCTCTCTGCTCCTCCGGGCGGCTTTGGCCGCCTGTATACGAGTAGTACGTGGAGGACAAGCCTCCTCTAGTTGGCACCTGTACTCGCGCATTTTTTTGTACTCGTTTGTTCGTCGCTCAGAGATAACGCGTCAAGCACATGCTCATTGGAAAAGAAAAAAAAAGAAAATAAAATAAAGTAAAACAATGGTGCGTGGCTCCGAAGACTACAGCCTAGCTACGCGTTAGTATAGACACTGTATGGCCGCATGGGTGAAGTTAGTTTGGGCTTAGGCCACCATTAAGTGTGGATATCCATCAGGTGGGCGTGATTAGTTTTCAGCAAAGTTTAATTATTAATTCCACCATTTCTCAGACTATTTTCCACGCAATGGCACACAATGTTTGTACTTTTTGTCTCCTCGCTAAGTCGTATGGTCACACATTTTTTTTTCAACGATTTTTACTTTTACAAAATATTTCCTTCCGTCTAAATGTGGGTATTTGTGGTCTATGATCGGACTACATGTATAGGAATCTAACAGTCTGTTTTAATGATTTTCTGGACTTTAATCTTCTACTTTGTGTACAAGAGAACGCAATTGAATCAATAAATATTACGGAATTTTTTTTTTTTATTCATTAATTTTCGAATAAATAAAAGTCAATTATGTATTTTTTGAGAAATTATCTTTAATTTTTCATAACTATTAGAAACTTTTTTTTCGAATTTGAGTGTTTGATCTAGAACTTAAACGGAATAAAAATTTAAAAAAATTTTTTTAATTAACAAAATAACTTTAACTTCTGTTTAAAAAAAAATCGATCTATTTGATAAATTACAATATACAGTTGAGACATCTGATAATTGGAACAAAATTTTTTAATGATGTATATTAATTAGGTCATAAATTATTGTAAATTTTTACCGTTAATATTTGTAGCTGTCAATCAAAGTATTGGGAATCTACATATAAAACTGTTGGCAGCAGTTTTTTTTGAATTAGTAATTAATTTTTAAGAACGATGAAATATACACAGGCAAATTGAAAAAAAAATACTGTTAAATGTTTTTACGGAAAAAAACATACTAAAAGTTTTTTTTAGTTTGGTCGGCTGAGTGGTAAAATATGTATAACATACAACCGAATAGACTACAGTTGAAGAAAAATATGACAGTACAATGAAATTGTATAACAAAAGGAAAAAAAAATGACCAAGAGATTCGAATCTTATTTGAGCTCCCATGTAGTTGTTGCAATGCACGCTATTCGCTTCATTGGAGCAGACTTTAAATCCCACACGAACATTTATCCGATTTTCCATAAAATTTATTCATCATTAAATTACTCGTTTATTCTATCAACATATACATTTTTAATATTCCTAATCCATGTATAAATTATTTTATTTAAAAAGTTTTTAATAATCATTTTGTTTAGTAATTTGAGTTAACTTTTAAAGCCGATGAATTCTATAAGCTACGTGGTTGTATAAATAACTAAGTGATTCGAGACCTAGACAACTTTGCGATTGCATGGAACAATTGTGACGTCACAGTGTCAAGTTTCTGCGCCGAAAGGATAGGACCGTTTTAGTTATAAAAAAATCGGTAAAGCTGTACAGTTGAGCAAAAGAAGTCGATGCATCACAGGACTGTAACGTGAAAGTCGGCGACTCGTGCGTGGAAATTTCCGCCCGCCGAACTGTTGAATTGTTTTTTGGTGAACGCGCGTGAAAAAAAAAAAGAGTCAAGCGCTCGAAACATGTGGTGTCCACAATGCTGTACGCATATGTGTTGACATTTTTCACGACGAAAGATAAAAGTACAGTGCCATTTTTTCGTGATCTGAGCCATTGAGATAAGGTTGATGGCGCAAAAAATCAACATTTTCCCGTACTCCAATCACCTTGGGCATCGCGTGACTTTGGATTACCGCTGCGTCTTTTTTTCACCCCGAATTTAAAAACGCCGAAACCTATTGGTTTTGTATCAGGACTAGGGACACGAGTTCCAGTGACACACCGGTGAATAGCCACCACGTAATATTTCCTCGCGGAATATTCTAGAACGTGTGCTTCGCTTCTCTTCGTGCCAGCATCAACAGCATAGTTTGGCCGCACGCGCATGCAACGGAATATTTGCACTTGGCATTTTTGAACCACCGATTTCCAATATCTACTTGTGTATATGATATAATCGGGCACCACCGATCCGTCCCGCCATCAACCGAATTATTAAACCTTAGAAAAATGTCACGGTGCGGATTCGACAATAATGACAATGAGAGGAGTAGAGCGCGGAAGAAAAAAAAGGGCACAAATTAGAAGGCCTCGGAAGCATCGGGTGAACGTGTGTTGCCGGGGGTTGACTCACCTTGGCTGAGTTGCCGAAGGGGATCAAGCAGAGAGGCCATGGCTGCATCATCTGCCTCCTGCTCGGCCCGGACGACGACGACGACGGCATCTTCGCGGCTCCGGTGAGGAAACAATCCAAAGTTAGACCGGTCGTGCCGATCAGCGGCGCACGTGCTTCTGTTGTGACAATTGAGCGTGTGTGGCTAGCCGAATACTCCTCGGTCAGCTGTTGCTCGCGGTGAGCGTCTTTATCGGCTCTGTTGTCCGGGTGGCGCGGCCGGTTGTGCTGTTTCGAGGCTCGAGCGCCAACTGCCGGCGCCTCGGGTGAAAACGAGCGCGACTTGCTCACCGACCGAGAGGCGCCCTCCCGACGGGCCAAGGGGAGTCCAATCGCGGGTGCGAACTTCTTTTTCGAACAACCGCCTCGTTATCGCGCGCTCCTCTATGATACAATTATCAATATCACACAGCGCGAGACAAGTCTGCGAAACGACGCGTATGGGTGTACGAGTTGGTTGGCTGCAGCTTCAAAGGCTGCAGGCTGGCTGTGCGGTTAATCAGATCGCGCGCGGCCGGCTCTTGTCTTTTATACGTAAGAGACGGGCCGCGTGTGCACGAAGGCACCGCCTACCCGCGCAATCTGTCGTGCAAAAGCTGGCGCTGCCACCGAGGAGGTGATATGCTGCTGGTGGTGGTGGTGGTGGTGGTAGTAGGGATGGAGGACTCCGTCTGGCTCATGTAGCTCGAAAAAAAAGGGGCAACTGTGGCAGGAGGAGGAAGAGGAGGAGGATGATGATGCTCCTTTTTGCATCTCTCGGACCGCGGGCGACGCGCCAGGAGCTCGAGACTCTCCCCTCAATTGTTACACTCTGGACAGTGACGAGCCTCCGAATGGACCGAAGGAATTATCATAGGGGTTTCGAGTTCAACGTCAACTGACATGCTAGGAGGCAATAAATTTTTCTGTTTACCGAACGCTACTCCGAAAATTATACATACACATAATACACAGCCTCTCTGGGATTTTGCACATCATGTCATTGCTCGACTGCAGATTGCCGCTGTTAAGATGTTTGTGCGCACATATGATAGCTTGGATGATGCACTTATTTCTAGCATTTTCCAGATTAAGTAACTTGTAGTACAGTGTCACTCGATGATTTTTTTTTTTTTTTTTTTGTTATCGCTCAACAAATTAAACAGCTGCAACGATTTATGATCTTCTTCTGAAATTACTTTACAACTTGTTTCATTTTACTTTTTTTTTTTTTTTTTTTTTTTTTTACCATTATTACCGTCTTGATTATCATAGGTACATTCACCATTTTTCTCTTTGCATTCTGCTAGTTGAAAAGAAAAACATATTTTTGGCAAATCTCACAAACACGTTTTTAAGTAGGTACCGTTCCGCTGTTCAAATCCTATAATAATAAATAGAGATGACTTAAGGAATCGTCAACGTACGTTGAATCAAAAACTAAAAATCGATAAATCTCTTACCTGAGTTAGCGTAAAATTCCGCAAAGTTATAAAAATAATAAGTCGATAAGCCCGTGCTCGTGCAACAGATAGTAACATTAGTTATTAGTTTTACACGTCTACGCATCATGTCAAAGCAAATCGATGAATTAATTTGTTTAGCGAAATGATAGCCACAGTTTCATTCGTAGTTATTGAATCTAATCTAAAAATAGCCCGTAAAAACGACGACGCAGGTGTTATTATTATTTATTTGAGGGATCGAACGAGACGATATTAATAATAATAGGGCGGGCAGTGCTTACATTGGGATCCATTGAATAAGTAGCGCATGATTATTCTATTTAGTTGGAGGGATGAGTTTTTGGATGGGCATCGGTTCAATTTGCGTTACTCGTGTAAATCTCTGTACCGCGTAGCAATAAGCGTACCACGTTCGGCGCATCGTGCATGAGCATCCTCCTCCTCCCGGCGCGAAGGTACATTGACACTCTAGAGGCGACGGAGATGGAGGAAAAGTTTCGTCATTGCGGCTAAAAATAAGCCCCAGTGGTCCCTCAATTGGATAATGGCTGATGGGTTTATTTTTACAAACGTGCACGAGGTGCACGTACGTGCGTTATACCTACGCACCATCGTTTCAAAGTGTCACATGCGGAGCCTAGACATGGACACTGTATACCTATACCTACTCAATATAACATATCATAACGGGTGGCACTGCACGTACACCCGTGCAAATCTAGATCGGAAGCTTTTAACCTCTGTGCAATTTATCGGCAACTTCCCTTCCTTAGCCCCAATACAAAATGAATATTGGTAATTTTTTTTTTTTTTTTTTTTTTTTTTTTTTATGATGCTTCATATACTTAACAGAGAATTAGCTCGTCACGCGGGTGCTTTGCTTCAAGGGAAATCCCAACGCACCTTTGATTTCAAAGAGATTATCATCGCGCATCTGTTATCTGGAATTTAATGCCGCGATTAGCAACCTGTGACTAAAGTGTCGTGTAATGTATATATATATAAAGTGATGCCTACTTTATATTTTCCTGGTATTGTATTTGAATTGTTTGTTAACTTGTCGCTCGTTGGTCAATAGATCGATGGATCAAAAACTTTTGCGTCTCTTGTATTATATTCATACTCAGCATAATTCCGCTAGTCACGATATTTTTCACTTTTTTTTTTTTTTTTTTAATTGCTAGCAAAGACATTTCAATTGTCATGTTTCAGCACTTTTCGAATGGTCGAGCAAATTGCAATCCAAAGTTTTGGTATACACGTATGCTCATTTTAAACGAAGAGAGGAAAAACTTTCTCGATGATCGCAAATTCGGGGATCTCAACGCGTCTACGTGTATCATCGTTACGTAAATAAATGTAACAGCTGAAGCCTCAGCAGCCGTGAACTTGTCGTCCCACGCAACAAAGGGGAAACGACGATTGTACCGGATTGTACATAATCATCAGCTACTCCCGCAACAGTCGTGCACGATGCCTTGCGAACCCACGACTCGGTCCCCTTGTATACCTATAATATACTTAAGCGTTGTATACGTATTGTGTGTCATTTACGGCGTCCCTGACTTTGAGGAACGACGCGCTTCTTATCCCCAGACTACGCGCGTGCGATAAGTGCTCGGCGATCGTCCCCTGCGATGCGATCCTCCCGTGCGAGGCACGTGAGCCGCGATAACAAAGCGGACATTGTCTTTGCTCCGGAATGCTTTTTTTTTTTTTCCTAATATAGTTACTGATACTTGAACACTGCTACCTTTGCTGAATTGGTTTTTTCCGCTCGCGTTACCTCGTTCGATCGGTAGCTTTTTTTGGCTGACTCGATTTTTTTTTTACGATGAATTTCATGATTCTGATATCAATAGATTACACTTTTATGAACCTTATTTCAATTAAGTAATATTTTAAAATATCATTTGATCTCCATCAACCGTTTTTTTTTTCATTTGCTAATTGATGATACAATTGATAACGTTATACGTACAGTTTATAATTAATTGATAACAGACACCGTATTATACATACGCACAAACCTACATCGTTTGTTTCAGTGACGATTCCTATTATTTTTTTACGGGCTGCAAGCGATGGGTTTTACCATAACTTACAATTTATGTGTAAAACTACTCACACGAGTAGTTCAAATGATTTATATAGAATGTTTTAAAAGAACAATCAACGTTTCTAATTCGTAAGGGTTTTTTTTTTTTTTTTTTTTTTTTTTTTTTATATAACATAAAATTACAAGAAAGGACATAGGGTCATGTTTATTGTTAAAAAAATTTTTAAAAAAAGCGTAAATAGTACCGAATGGCAGGAAAAAAAAGTAAGATCAGAAATAAGTTGGAGGAAAAGTTCAATGTTAATTGCACACTACTAGAGGTTGAAGATTGCGTGGATAACGTGTTTATCGAATTGGTGAAAGCAGCCAGGGAGAAAAAAAAGAAAGAAGCTTTGGTTTAAGTGGTCCGAAGCGAAAAGAGTCACCGCTTAAAATTGAGGCAGGATTGACTTTGATACTAAATAACTCAGACGCGTCTTCTTTTGGATGACGCGTTTTGGTTCGTAAATCATAATCCCTCAAGAGTTGCATAATGTAGCAAAAACACGCGGTTCCAGCTATGTTGTTGATGTTACAACATCGTATCAAATTGCATCCAGAAAAGCGCAAGAGTAGGAGTTTTTTTTTTTTGTATTTAAAACATCGCACTGCCAACGCAATATTACTTTTGTATCCACTATATACGACAATTTAATTTACCGATAAATTTTTCCCTCAAACAATACAAAGAAAGCTCCTTGATGGCGTAGATGGTTTTGCGCGTGTCGCCATTGGGTATGAACAACATGCATGCACGTAGGAGTAGGGGCAGCGCGAAATATCCTGATAAATCGAGTTACAGCTGTCGAAAGATCGAGAAGGAGCAGCCGAAGCGTGGAAAAAGACGTTAAAAATAAAACTACGAAAGCAGCGGTCGAGGCGAGTTAGTATTTATCGTATCCACCGGGAACAATTGATGGCTGATTGACGAAGGAGCGCGTGCGGGCATGTAAAGCTTGGCTTCTTAGCTACTGCTTGTATATACGAGTCTTGCCATGTATAAGTATACCATACAAGTGGCGGCAGCGCCAGCCTGAAACACTTTGTGTCGATTTGCGTGATCGAGTGCACACGTGCGGCTGTCGAACGATCCTCTTTGGCGCTTTGAAACTTTTCCTCGTTGTCAGGCTCACTACCATTGAGCCATACACGAAGGGTGGAATGTTTTTAAATATACAAGACCTCGGATGTGAACTTGTCAGAGGAAAATATTTACTTCCAATAACACGTTTTCAGTCAAATGTGACGATGCCGAGAGAAAAAAAAGTTAGTACCTACTTACCTGAGTTGAAAAGTATCAAAAGTAATTTTGGTGCATTATGTAGATGTATCGTTAGCAAAATCATGTAACGGAACAATCAAAGTGCGCTCATCGTTTTACATTACCTATAGACTTACGAACAAGACAGTGGAATACTACTCTCGGTACACGTCCGCAATTGACGGCCATCAACATCAAATCGATCGAATTATTACCGTTTTATAAGCCCCAATGATGATGTGCTTTCTTACTTTATCCGTTTTTTATTGCCTCCCAAACGATCCACAATTCTACAGTTACAACTTGATTCGACTCGATCTAATTTACTAATTGTCAATGATTTTGAAAATTATTTGTTACCCTGACGGTGGCATGGACGTGCTTCAACAGTCATGTATGTTTAAATGCTTTTTTGTCTTCTTTCGTATCTTTCTTTGTTTTTTTGCTTCATCGTTATAGGGAAGCATTTAAAAAAAAATGTCGGAATACTTAACAAGTATTAAATACGTTCTCTTTGCCTTGCAATAAAAATACTGGGCCTAAAATTTTTGTTTTCGATTGTGATCTCGTCATTTGCACTGTAAAATACAATTTTGTTTCTGTCGCCTTTTTTTAATTTTTGGTATTCAAAAAATCGTCCATTTAATTTTTGGGTTCAATTTTTCTAACATGATAAAAAAGTGTTTCCACCAATGTTCATTTGACTCGTCGTACGTAACACGTCAACTTGAAATAGTCATTATTATACCACCATTAATTAATTAAAAATTACGCTTGTTTTATTGTTTAAAATATGAAGTTTTTCATAAACTGAAAAAGTTTTGACCCAATGAATTTGAAATAATTGTTTTTTTCAAAGGTTTTGAATTTTTACGTTTCTCAATAAACGCACGATTATCCATTCGTTACATTAGATTAAGTACTAATTAATTTTAAACATTCTTCGAAATTGATTAGATTAATGAAAATTGGATAGGTGCGCTACTAACCGAACATTTGACTCGTACGTAACAGTAGCAATAAACCCCGGTAGGTGATTGCCGGATTTAGGGCTTATGATCCTTATCTTTGCCTAATGTCAGTTTCAAATGATCATCAAGATCATCAACATAATTCTAGATTGTAAAAGAAAATAAAAATATTTATTGCGCATGATTTTCCAAACGTGATCGCAGCATGCTAATCTTTTTTCCTGCAATTATTGCCATGCCAGTCAAATATGCAGGCACGAGCTCTCATTCGAACCTTATTAGATTCACATCTCTATAACCCGAGGAGATAATGTATCATCGCGCACATTATAATGATGAATTTTTTTTCAACGACGTTTCGAGCTCGAGTTTTTTAGTCAACTTATCTCTGGGTGGTGCGATTATTTTTAATAAGACTAGACGGAGTAGCTCTAATGGATTTCTTTGGGGTTGGCATAATATCGACATCGATCCTTTTGAGTGCATTTCATTTTTCAGTCAAACGAAGTACTGTAATCTGTCAGTGGATTTGAGTAGCGTGTTAATTATCGCAGTACGACAGTGAGCAAGAAAAAACACGAGATTGCCGTTTTCTCGCAGTCGAGTGGAAAATTCCTGGAAACACGAAAGGCTATTAGAGATTTTCATGCTAATAGCGTATCGTTGGAAAATCAAAAGTATTAGATCCTTATCTTTTCTTTGGTAGTTTCATCAGATTGCGACAACAATCGCCTAAGAAACTCGTAATTACGTGTTTATTCGATAAAAAAACAAAAAACTAATAATTTCGAAATGCCAATAGTGTGGTAACTCGTGTAACAAATCACATGTAATACATAATTAAAGTTCTTTCATAAAACATCAAGAAAGAGCCAAAGGCCTACTTTTCGTGCTTCGGTCACTCGATGTACGAATAACATGTATATGCATCTCGTACGAGAAGACAAAAAAGCGATCGACTCGCGTGGCCAAACGTGACGATTCGACGAAATTTTTCAATCCGTGTATAACTTCCTTAGTCGCAAAATTTAATGACAATGATCGCAAACATCCCGTGCTGTTCCTCTCTTTTTTTTCTTCTCCTCATAAAACTGTCTTTTGTTGCCAACGTTTGCCTTCCAGGGTTTTTTCATCAAATTTCGTGCACGTGAAAAAACCATCTGTGATTCTTAAAAAAAAAATGAGCTATTGCTATTAAAATTCGACAAGAACAAAAGTCACCACTTTAAAAAAAATAATCTTTAATGGTTTTTGCGTGTGGTGCTCTGTTGCAGATGCGTGTCTGCGCTGCCAGGCAGAGAGTAAAAAGGACTTTTACGGTAAGCAGGACTGCGTGGTCGTGTGGGGCGAGTGCAACCATTCCTTCCACTACTGTTGCATGTCACTCTGGGTCAAGCAGAACAACAGGTGTCCGCTCTGCCAGCAGGAGTGGTCCATCCAACGGATGGGCAAATAGGAGAGTGAAGATTTTTATCGCATACGTTGTTGAAAGTTCTTGCACGCGCGGAAGAGCCTTGTGTCACCGAGAGATGGACAGTAGAAACATTTTTCACGTTTCATGCAATAATGGTAACTATTGATAAGTAGTGTGTAACCATACGAGCAATAACAGCAATTGAGTGCATAATGCCCATGTACATAGTACCCAATATACCTTCCTCTTTCGGTGACAAGTCACCTGTACCATTGGCGGTCAATAATTACTTTTTTCGCAATGCAATACCTACTTTTTATAAAACAAATACGCGTGGTTGTGCTAACTTTTGATAATTATTACTTTTGTTTTTTTACCTTTTTTTTTTTTCTCTTTTCGTTGCTTTTGCGTATCATCTTAAGCTTTAGAGGAGAAGTAGGTGTACCAAGGTAGCCTCCAGTGCGTTGGAAACGAAGGATCAATTGAAAAGTCACGTAAATATAGTTGGGCATTTTAAGACTTTATTGTTTACAACGACATTGTTATTTTTCATTCAGCTTAATTCTTAGCTATGGCGTGATGTGATATAGTAATAAATTGTAACTATTAGCGTAAATTTTTGAATTAAAAATTGTATAAAATAATCATCAGTTGGTTATTCCTTGTCGTCTTTTCCAAAGTTATATATCCCATCCGAAAATTTCCATCAATAATTTCCAATGAATCGACGCCCACAACTTTTAGGTGGATAACAACAAAACACGTATATATGAGCTACACCTGCGCCATTTCATCATAAAAGGAAATAATCAAAGACTCGTGTGAGCTATTAATACCTGAAAAAGAAACATGGTCTTAAAACTTGACCGAAGAAGTAGTCACGGTGAGTAAGGAAAACTTGGGCAAGTCGTAAAATTCAAAGTGGATTTCGGGCTTGGATACGTCAAAAGCGTTTGCGCGTGCGTGATTCAGGATGAAAAATGTATAAAACAATTGAGAGGCCAGCAGTTTCGTCCACGTAAGTAAGTAAGCGTGTCTTTCTCCTTGTTGGCGTCGTCGCGACGGGCGCGTGCTCGGAGGCTCGCCATCGCCTCAGCCAATCCCGAGGTAGAAAGGCGACTTTGCCCCCGACGACTCACGCACATGGCACACGCAAATTCGCTTTTCCTTCTTCCCTCTCTCTCTTTGTTTCCCTTTTTCCTCGTCTGACGTGGCTGATCGTGTATTTCGTTTTTTTCATTCAAAGTCCCCTTTCGTTTGTGCATCGAAGTTTTTGATTATACCAACCAACGAACCGGACTCGCGCGCCTCGGTGCCACCTACTTGCAAATAAAAAAATTAACGCCACCACCAGCGAGCCGAACGGGTTTCATTAGACGCCACAATTTTGTCGAAACGTTGCGTCATGTGGCGAGCACCTCTTGAGAGAACGATATAAGTACTAGAGTACTTCTAAACAAACACGAGGCTCGTCATTACCAAAACAGCGTCGGTACACGTGTGTTGTGTGTATACTTGCGTGCAGTTGTAAAAACAAAAAACAATGACGCCGAGTCGGACGGGTTGGAAAAATTCGCGAGCCCCTCATGCATTCGTGCAATGACAAATTAATCGCGAAACGAACCAAGTACTCGCGCATCGAGTCGCGTGACTCTGTGACTCGCTTATTAAGTTTCTAATCTACCGTCGATCGAAAATCAAGCTCCCGCTTCATTTCGAGAATATATAAAAAGTAACAACTAGGCCTCCTCTTGTGCATTGACAAATAATGCCTTATACATATACATAATATTATGCCTACGTTGCAATTGATCCGAGTCCCTCTCGCGAGTCACTCACGGCTGAGCGCCTGATGATCCAAGATCTTATACGAATCATTGACGTCAACGTGGTTTAAAAAGTTTAACGGTACGCGCGCACCTATACCTACTACATGTCATAATATGCCGTAGTTATGGTAAAATAATGCGATTGCATATATAGTATGAACTGAAGTTACATTTTGCACGACCCCCGCGATCATTTGTGGATGTACTTGTGGACATTTAATGAAATACCAAGAAGAAGAAGGAGGAGGATGACTCGCAATTTCTTCTTCGTCTTCCTCCTCTTTCCTCGTGTGACGCAGTTCCTACTCAAAGTCACAGAAACTTAAGGCTATTTTCAGCTCAACTCTCTTCTGTTACGTGCCGGGGGGCTCGTCCCGTCCGCTCCGTTCTTGCTATTAAAATCAATTAAAAAATGCGCACAAGTTTCAATATACTTCAATTGCACCTCCTATGTGATGCACGCGCCAAACTTATGTATTATATTTATATACTCAAAGCGATACTCCAGTTTCATATGTTTATTAATTTTTCAAACATACTTTGCATTATGAATATTGTAAAAAACACAATTTATTTCTCGTCTTAAGTTCAATTCGTTATTTTATTTCGTGTCTATTTTAAAACTACAGCCAATTGTTTGTCAGCCATCACATCTTGAACGTGGTTCCGAGTGATGCAATATTCATTTTCGTGAATGCTAAAAAAAAATGAAAAAGAATATAAGTATATTTTACAAGTAAGTACGCATTGTCGCATATCGCGTGGTAATAACATTTCTCGTGAGTTGACGTTTGATTTTTAACATTTTGAACGTGACTTTGGTGTATCGTGTGCATAAGCTCATTTGTTCTCACGTTCGCTCCATAGGGAAGAGCTACATTTTGTCTCCCAAATTATTATAAACCTTCTATCATTTGATTATTTCTCCTTGTCTCTGTTTATTCCGGATTTGTCTCTGAAAATCCATTTTCCAGCAGCTGGATAGCAACATTTTTTTTTCTATTTTATAAAAATCCATTTAATATGGTCTAGGAATTTAATAGCCGCTCAAGATGGCCTTTCTTGATTATTGTCTGTACGAATGGTTTTTTTTTTGTTTTTTAACCGCTGTTCAAGTGGCCTACTTTGTATACTTGAATAAAAAAAAAAATAAATAAAAAAAAAAAATGAACAGAGGGTCATTGTTTGATGCCAATAAAACCAAATAAATTCTTCTTATGTGTTGTAGTTTGAAAAAATTTTCCACAGTTCTTGCTAATTGTACCACGTGTCAACGCTTATTTTTACGAAGTAGAGATACAGCTCGACAACATGAAAAGTAAAAAAAATGTTAAAAAAAAAAGCTGGTTGCCATTGTTTTTATATATTTTTTTTATTAAAAAAAATATTTAAAGCTGTGGAATGAAGAAAGATTTTGCTCGAAAAAAAAAGTCGTTTACTGGAAAAATTTTACGTCGTATTAGCAGTAAAATTAGCCGCAACAACTAATATTTGCAACAGTTTTGTTGATAATAAATATTGATTGTTGCATGTAATTGAGCACCGAAAATTTTATGAGCCAGTTTTGGGGTACAAGAAGCAGTGGGCAGTAGAAGACCATAGAGTACATCGTATCTAAAGAACGAAAGGAAGAGTTGAGTTGAGTTGAGAGAGAAAGAAATAAGTAAAGTTTATGATATATTATGTCTTGAGGGGAATGTGTGTACGTAAGATCGTGGCGATTTTGCATCAGCCGATTACCCATGGCCCATGGAGCAAAAAGGGTGTGCCCAAACTAAATGCACCATCAAGTAGGTACGCGTGAGAGTTGACTACGCGTGTGCTCGCGGATGGTATGCGAAGGTCAGCTCGCGGTCGCGCAAGAGAGGCTCGCCACCCAACCAGCCAATCACCGCCCGGCAAACCTGCTGCGCGTTTTTTTCCCACTTGCGCCTTTTTTTTCACTCATTTGTTACCAATACACATATAGTAGGTGTACGCGTGTTCAACAACAAACATACAGCTGGTTATTATTATTTTTTTTTTTTTTTTTTTTTTTTTTTTTTATTCCAGGCCAAACTTTGAAGAATTATTGCTAATTTCTTATTTGCTTCGCAAGTCATATGTTTTGGTGCCTAAATAAATAATTAAGTTGCATATTACTTAGAAAAACTAATAAAACAAGTAGATTCAAGTACCACTACTGAAAATTATTTTAAAAAATTCTTGAATTGAATGTCACTTGAACTATTCTAGGCTCAAATGATTCCTTTTTTTTTTTTTTTTTTTTTTTTTCTTTTTTTAGAAAAGAAAAAACACATACAAAAACTCATCACTTTTGTTTAATTAAAGTTAAAAGTATTGGGCTATTTTTGGGTGATAGCAATAGCCTAAATTTGAACAAGATTTCAAAAGAATTCTTTAATTGTGAATCAACATCGTATTGGATATACAGTGTATTTCGTAATTTTGCCGCTGCTGCTTTTTATCTGTTGTGACTTATCTCCTGGGCGTATTATCGGCATTCCAAATTGTGAGCATGTGACGCCGTCGCACGCGAGCACTTCCGGGAAACGATCGGTTTGTTTGCTAAATTAAAAAAATGAGCGAAAATGAGACAGGCACACGGTACAGTGCAGATGATATGGTCTACTGTTAGATCTATTCAGTTGTATCCAATACGATGAATTTTCAGTCACCATCGCTGTAATTTTTTTTTTTTTTTTTTTTTCTTGTTTACCATTAATTTATTGCAAATCCTTTTTTGAGTTTAGAATGTTATATTTTAGAAAAACTATAATTTTCTCGCTGACAATTAAATTCATTGAAATTATTGGTTGTGAAATTTAACATAAGCCAACAACTGTAGGAATGGAGGCGTTACAAAAAAAAAAAAAAAACCTCATTTTATGATCCTCGACAGTTACAAGTGTAAGTTCAATTACTTTGTTTACATCATTTCATCAAATTTACATACGCTGAAGATTTTTTTTTCGTAATACTTGATCAGAAAAACTGTTCTTCCTCATCTATTGTAAGTGTGCCGATTTCTTGACGCGTGACTATAAAAACATTAAAGTCAGCCGTTGTAGCTGTCGTAGCACATTAATTATTAGGCGACGTGCTTTTCAACTAGATTGACCTTTAGGAGCGAGCTAAAATCGAAAGCAACACATCTCGGGGGGAAGCAGACACCTTAGAATTCGCGGGGCGCCAGCCTGTGACGCCAGCGCGCCTCGGAGCTGTGGCTCGAACTACCACACTATTGTTAAATGTGGCGCATATCGACTTAGCGTCTTTGAATGAAAAGTTTTTCAAGAATCGCATTGTATAGTCCGATCGGTCGTGAAGAGAGAAATTTCATGTTGGCGCCTCCAATCTTGATCAAATTGTTTTGCTCACTCAATAAATAAAGTCGACAACTTTTAAAGGTTTTACGCTGTAGCTATGAATAGGTATTTTTATGATTATAATTGGCATTAATAGCACTCCTCATGTGCAGTTTAGTGAGAAAAAAAAATTACAATTTTTCGAGTAAATAGTCATTTATGTATAAGTACATGTCTTCACAACCTTTTGGAACATCATTTTTATTTATAAATAAAAATACAGAGAATCTCCAAAAAATCAATATACTTTTATTTTTATCATCTAGCTTCTATATATTTACAGTTCGTCACATTGTACTTTCGTTAATAATTTTCAACAACTTGAGGGGGTGATGAGTGTCAATTAGTCAAGTGTAAGAACTTAATCATTAAATGTACCCTTTATAAGATACAATTATCGAAAATAAAATTACAACCCTCGTGATACTTTTCGTTTAAAAAATAATATTGCTAAAATACAAAACAAAAGTAATCATGGCAAGATGAAAAATCGTACATGACAGGTTTTTTTTTTTCTTTTTTTTTTTTTTTTTTCTTTTTAATATGACGTTACGGTTATTTATGATTATTCAACAATCTATGTATGTGAAAATGCTTCTTATAAAGTCTGAATAAGTATATTCTTTTTCTCAACAGTGCGAGTATATTATGTCACAATCTTTTATTTATTAGTATGCCAATAAAAAATATCACATATCCATTTACGTGGAATGTTACGAGATAAAGTCTTTTCTTGTAAATCATTCTTTTAAACTCTGTGTTCTTTATCATTGATAAATAATTTTTTAAACTGGATTCATCTTGATTCAAGTGTCAATTATTTATATAATGTATGTATATAATATAAATCTATGAGCTGCCTATTGTAAATGACTATTAATGGAAAATATAAACAACAAAGAATAAGTGTTAATATTCGTGATTGTGAATTTTAAAATTGCCTTTGGTGAATCTTAAATCTCAAGTATTGTACATGAGTTTAATGCGATTAATTAGTTAGCGATATGATGAAAATGAATATAAATCTATGGTGTGTGTGTGTCTCATCGAATTTCGATAAATTCGACAATGATAAAATAATGTCGAGTATAAAAAATAAAAAAAAGCAAACCCAGATGTTTCTGTTTCAATAAAGGGAAAGCTTGAATACTTTTAAAGAATAGTATAACATATATAATATATATACACCTCATCAAGGAATCCTACTGTATCAAGGCACTTGGAAATACATTTTTTTTCTTTCGTGTTTCTAGTTGTCACAACAACGAATAACATCTAGCAAACTCGATAAACTGTAGGCGCGTGCTTTCGGTGAATGAACATCAAAGGCTACGAAAATTTGACAAGTGCCAAAATCGAGAAACGCTTAGCTACAAGCGTCAAGCGAAATACATACATACAGGCGCTGTGATCATTTTTCTCTCAGCTCTCTTGTCTATTCTCTTTTACTCAACAAATGAACGAGTCTCTTATTAACAAGTCGTGTTTCTGGATCCTCGCATCAGCGGAATTAAAATACTAGGGCTTTGGGCCTGCATGAGAAATGGGTCCTCCAATAGTTGAGCTGCAGTGGCTCTGTGAGCTGGGTCTCGGACCAACATTTTTTCCAAAAATTTCTGCAATTTTGGGCTCACCTATTAAAATAAATACACCAAAATTAATAAAGTTTTAATACAATATCAAGAAGCAATGCTCGTTATGAAATATTTTTACTTTATGAGAATTTTTCAACTTTGGAGGTGGCATGTCTCTGATCCGTCTCATTGCTTGCAAAGGTGGTTCATTGAAAAATGGTGGTTCTCCATCAACCATTTCGATGATCATTATACCCAAAGACCAAATATCTACTTCAGGCCCATACGGTAACCTAGTCGAAAAAAAAAAAATAATAATAATAATAACAAATTTAATAAAAGTTATTCACGTCTCTACTACTTTTTACTTGTAAGAATGATACTAAAAACTTTATTTACCTAGAAATAACTTCAGGACTCATCCAATAAGGCGTACCGACAAGTGACTTTCGCTTTGGCAATTCCTGCGAAACTTGAGCACAAAAACCAAAGTCAGAGAGTTTGACTCTTCCATCGGCAGTGAGTAAAATTGAATCTGATTTGATATCTCTATGAATGACACCCTGTGAGTGCAGGTACTGCAAAGGTTTAAGGCACTGCAGACATACAGTTGCGATCTGGCTCTCATCCATTCGAGAGTGCGTGACAATGTCTGTAAGGGCTCCTCCTTCCAAGTATTCCATTACAACCCAAAGTTCGTCGTTCACGAGGAAACTATCGTACATCTCGACGATATTAGGATGATGATAATCCCTCATAATTACAACTTCGTTGAATAGCAGCTCGCGACGCTGCTGCTTCCTAAGATCCATTTTTTTCACCGCTACTTGACGATTCGTCGTTCTGTCTGTAGCTATGCACACCGTTCCCGTACTGCCTTCACCAATTTTCAAAAAGTTTTCCAAATTTTCTCGAGGATCTCCCGTGCTTACCTAAAAAATTTATTCAAAAATATTGTAAATTCTCAATTTTCTGACAAAAAATAAATTAAAAAATCAAGTACGTACCACCATCTGTAATGCGGCTCTAAATTGCTCATGAGTCAGCCTCTGCTCAGCACTTTGCTTTCCAGAATTGTTTGCAACTGGTCCAGAAGCATTTACAGCTAAGTTGCCAGATGACATGGCATTCTTCAAGTTCTGATTTTGATCTGGTGTTGTACTAACCCCTGGCATATTGGACAAAGCTGTCGTTTTTGAGAGATTATGCATAGACTGAGAACTCTCTATAGGTTTTTGGAAGTGGGTGTGGAAGCTTGGATTTTCCATTGCTCCGTAATTCTGAGTATGCTTGGTAACATTGTGCGAACTTAATTGGCTCAAAGGTCTTTGAGAAGCTATCGAGCCAACAGGTGACACTTTAAGCTGAAGCATCATATTTTGATTTGGAACAATCTTTGATGGATCAAGCTTGGAATGTTGAATGTTTCCGTTGTATTGAGTAGGCGGTGGGCCAACTGCAGATGGATTGATCCTTTGGAAGTCGTATTCTTGCATTTGCGGACTATTTGGATTTGATGGTGGACTTTGCATGCTTGGAATTGGACTCAAATTTTGGAAGTTTATCGACAAATTTTGTACATTGTTACTCGTATGAGGCAAATTTGGTGAAGACTGCATGTTGGGGTTTAAATTTTGAAGATTTGGAATCATGTTATTGTGGCCTGAATTTATTGCTGGATTGTTTGGCCTCATTTTATCAGCGTATCCGTGAGTTTTATTGAAGTTGGAATACATTTGCGTTGGTGTGGGATTATTAGTCATTTCTTGACCTTCTGGAACAGATGGGGGTAAATTTGTATTGTTCCTGTAGTCCCTCCTTAGTCTTGGGGGACTGGAAGACCTTAATGAATTTGATCGTGCAACACTGCTCATTTTTGGCAAGTTAGTCTCCATTGATTTATCTATAGACGACTTGCTCATTCTTGGATCATTGTGACCACGTACTATTGTTTTCAAATCCAGGATTTCTGTTGGTGTGATTTCACTTGGATCCACCAGTGGAAGAGGCCTGTTGGTCGACTTTAAGATTTGATTGTTTCCAACAATCGAAGCCCATTGTAATGGTAGTCCAACAAATTTACCCTCCCTTTTGTCAAAACCAGTGTGAACTCTGTGTTCAAAATTTGTTGGCGTTGAAATCTGAGGTTTCTTCTTCTTTTTGGCAAACATGGTTAATACTTGCTGTTGCAGTTTATTAATGATTGAGTAATGATTCTGTAAATTAAAACAAAACGCGTTAGTATACTTATGAATGTGTAAGATATTTATTTCCAGCTTTTTAATCTTAATCATAATTAATAACCATACTGTAGAAAAGGAATTAAAGAAATAATGAAAATTCAGAACTGAATCTCTACATATTACAGGACGGTATAAGTAAACGAAGTTTAAAAATTCCCCAGCTTGGTGGAAATGCTGCGTTATGAGTGATGATTTAAATAAGGTCGGCATGCAGGAAATACAAAAAAAAAAAAAAAAAAAAAAAAAAAAGGTAAATCGAGCATACAAACTGGAGCAGCACTAATAAGCGGTGCAACAGTACCAATGATTACAGAGTATGCGTTGTAATAGCAACGACTAGCGCGAAAAATAATAAAAAATCAAACAGCACAGTAAAAAGTAAGTAGCACACTTTACGTACAAACTGCTTATGAGTAATTTTCCTTAGAAGATTGGCAAAACGGGTAAGAGTACAAGATAAATTTGCGCTTTGTACGTATAATATGTATGCAAGGACTGCTCCGAAAAACAAAAAATAAGTAAATATAAAGAAGGCAGGGCAGGGCTGATCGGATAGAAGAATGTTTGCAAGTGTGGCGAAGCGCGTACCTTAAGCTCTTAACACTTGTTAGGCGTGTGTTCTTGGAGATGAGAGAAGAGTTGCAAGTGTCCCCGGATTCCCAAGCGATGGGCTCGTCATGAACCGACGACCGGACAACAGTGGTCGAGGTGGTGGTTGCGGCGGCAGGTGCCGCGACTTTCCGACATTTTCTCTCCTGGCGGAGCTCTCTGCGTCTCCGCGCACAAGAGAAATTCTCTCTGCACGCACACAGTCACACTGACGGTAGCAGCATCAAGCCAGCTATGCTATGCAGTAGGTATGCACGCAGCTGGGGATTACTTGGGACTTGGGATGTATGTAGATACCTACTTATTTAAATGCAACCTCGACACACTCTCGGCACTCCGCGAAGAATGTGCGACTGCGAACTGCGAAGACCGCGAATAGGACGCGCACTTTTTCACACACATACACACTCAAAGCAGTCAAAGCACACTTGAAAGGTTTGTCCGACTATACGTAAATATACATGTGTATATACACAACTCAAATGAGTCCAAACTCCAAACTCCAAACTGTCCAAAATTTGTTTAACACTCCAAACTCCAAACTCTCTCTTTCGTATGTATACCGTAAAGTATGTATATACCTACGTACACCACCTTCACTACACGAACGGAAACAAAATTTACCAATGATTTGCTGCTTGTGTGTTGAGACTGCTGAGATATCTGAACAGAACAGACTGCAGAGTCGGCTATAGGGCGCGGCGTTCGTATACCTACTTAGTACTTACTAAGTATTTACTGTTGCCGCTGCTGTCAGTCACAGTTATGAGACTTTTAGTTACAGCCCAATAAGTATGTATGTACCTACACTTAAGTGTATATAAGAAGGTATGTATGTACAAGATATCAATCACGGATCACGTACTGCTCAGTGCTCACCTGAGGGGTGTGCCATCAAATATAGCGCCAACGTCAGGCACATCGAACGCACGACTCCGGAATCTCCGGATGTTGTACAAAGAGCGAAAGTGTTTTGTGGGTGCGCGAGCTTTATTGTTCGATCCCTATTTTCTTGATATTCGAATACTATATATATACATACATACAATGATACAATTTATTATATATGCTTTAAAGTGTTCATACCTCAATGAGGTCAAAACCTTTTAAATACTACAAAAAAATGCTTTAAATCTTTTCGTTGTAAAAAAATAAGGTCTCCAAGCCAAAGGTGTATCGCTGCCGTGCGAAATCCCTTCAGCGAATAATATCTAAATCCGCGCGGTATTATGTTAGGCACTTAAGTGTGTACCTTAAAAATGTGATCGGCAAGGATATGATATACTTATGGGGTCGGGGTGCTCCTTACACCGGGCGAGAGAAAGAAAGAGTAGGTAGTGCAACGTGTACGGCTGCGCTGCACAGACTGACTTAGAAATAAGTACACACCTATCAATGCGATTGTAGAAATTAGTAAAAATAATTAAAGTAGAAAGTGGATGGAAGTGGATATGCAATCAAAAATTACAAAACTGCCAAACAATAATTTATTTACATTTCAAATTAAGTGATTTAACAAAAAAGTTGCTACTTAAGTATTTAAATCAAATCATACTTTTGATTATCTAATTAAATTTTAGAGGATAACATTTGTTTTACTATCTTCTTTTTGTAAATATAAAAGGTACATAATGCCGGTGAATTATATTAATATTTTTTTTCGAAATTCAATAATCCCAAATATCGTCCTTTTCGCGATACCTTTTTTACTTACGAAGATAGGTACAGTCACTAAAAGTTTCATACAATTATCATATTCTTTTCCTTAAATAAACAATCATCGAGTCGGGGATCATATTGTGCCGGAAATTTTTTTTTTTACAAATTTTCAAAAATTTAATGATTCGAAATAATCGTCCTTTTCGTGATGTCTCCTTTATTTACGGAGATACAGCCCCTTAAAGCTTTGTAATTCACAAGTAATAAAGTGTCAAATAAAATTAAAATAAAATGTGTGCTAAAACTTAATTATTTGCATTGAAGGCGCGACTATTGAATTCTTTACTAGAGTAAAAAGTAAAATTATATTCTCGTGAATTTCAAAATCCATAAGATTTTATTGTTGTTAGCCGCATTACAGTAGTAATATGGTTGTAGAAGTAGATTGCAACGATCTCATTTTTGGTATTAAGTATCGTGTTTAACTGAATGGCATAGTAACGAGCGGAATAATAAAACAACCGTTTGATATATATTTTAGTGCACCTATTTTAATCGGTGCAAGATAAAATTTTACGACTTAATTGTAGTTTAAAATATAAAAAATATTAGAAAAAAAAAAATTCATGTTATTGTGCAAAAATGCTGTTATTGATTCATTTTTTTTTTTTTTTTTTTTTTTTTTTTTTTTTTTTTTTAATACAGAATAATAAATTAATAACGGATAAAAGCTGTACAATAAAAGATTTGTAACTTATAATGGCTTAGATTTTTTTATTACAAAAAAATTTATTTGCATACATTAATCCATTCAAGTTTTTTGTTTTTTACTGGATGGCTCGCTTTCTTCGCCCTCGTCCGTTTGGAAAATCTGTTTAGGCTGGTTTTTTTTGTAAGCCGGTGTGATCCAGAAGGGTTCTTCTTCCGCTATTTTCGCGTACTTCAATATAGCCTCGCGAGGATCCTGATCATCCTCCACCCTTTTACTTAGTCCCAGATTTCGAATGACGTATGAGCTAAGAGTACCACCAGAGGAGGCGACTCTGCCACCTTGTCCTGAGGTGATGGGAAGGTCAGGTCTATGAGACTTCAACGGGTCTTGTCTGTCTTTCTCCATCTGCTTCCTCACAGATTTAGGCCTGTCTTGTCTGAAGAGAGGCAGCGCGTGGGGCGTGATAATTTGCTGGGTTGCCATCATTTCGACGTGCTTTTGCTTATACCTTTGTTTAACTACGCACAGTTTTGCTCCGCGCAAACTCTTCTTTATGTCGTAGTAAGCTTTAATGACACCGTTGCCGCATCCAATAAATATCTGATTAAGCTTGGGATGCCACAGGGTTTTGATCACATGTGACTCTGTTACCTCTATGCCGTGGACGAGTTGCAGACTCTTTGTGTCATAAAATAAACATCTTCCCATTGACTTGCCTCTGGCCAATGACTCGCCGGTTACGATCATCGAGTCATCAGGACTGAACATACAGTCTGTGGATTCATATCTGGAGAATAAGTCTGATGCCACAAAAAGTGGATTTTTGAAAGCCCTCAGATCCCAGAGTTTTAAGGTGTCATCACAGCTACGGGTGGCCATCATATGACCAAGATAAGAAAAACTGAGACAAGAAATTTCTGAACTTTGATTATGTGCATTTCTGTTTATCAGAGATGGATTGACAAAATTTTTTCTGTTATCCCACATTTGTATTGATCCATCCATACATCCGGCTGCTATGACAGTACCTTCCCTGCTGTATGCACAGGTTGTAGGTACAGTCTTGACTCCGCTTTGAGCCCTACACTTTATCACAGCCTTGTGTGCCTTGGCCTTGTACAGAATCCAAGTCCTGCAAGTACCATCCTGAGAACATGTCAGGTATTCTTCTTTAGTGAAAGGGTGCCAACTTCCGCTATTCAAAGAAGCTGTGTGTCCTTTTGTTCTTGCCATGTCAGTTATATACTGGTCTCCTTTGACAGTCTCGCATTTTTCAAAGCCATCTCTATCCAAAACTTTTGCTTGGGCAGATCCAGACACCACTAGAATAACGTCACCCGTCATCGAATACTGAAGACATCTTATAGGATGATTCTCACACGGTTGAAGGGTCCTAAAACTTTTTAGAGAAGCATCCATGCCACCAAAATCCCAGAAACTAATATCATAATCCACAGATCCTGATGCAAGTCGAGCACCAGAAGGATCAGCTGCAATTGCCGTTATGGCTTTGAGTCCGTGTGTCATGGTCACTTGATGAGTGCAGGGAATCTTGTTTATCAACTCATTTTCTTCGTCATCCTCTTCATTGTTATCACTGTCGTCACTTTCATCATCCTCGCTGTCACTATCATCCTTTTGTTTCTTTTTTTTTGTTTTTTCTTCTTGATTGCTTTCACTTTGCAGGAGTGATTGGGGAATCGGAGGGCCAATAAAGTCATCATCATCATCGTCGTCGTCATTATCATCGTTCTCTGACTTGTCGTCACTTGTACTACTACCCTGTTGATGGTCAACTGTCTTAGTTGCTGGCTTGCTAACTATAGTTTTCTTGATATTCTCCATCATTTCTTCTACATCAAAACACCGAGCTTTTTTTCCAAACGATGACATACCCATGACATTCTGTAACTTCTCATTCTCTTCTTCATCTTCAGGCCTTATAGCTACTATAACTTCACTGTGTGGCTCAGCTTTTTTGCTGAATATACCGAATCCAGTTTCAGTTTTATTACTCTCTAAATTTGACTCGTTTACATCCTCTGAGCTACTACTTTTACTGACAATATCGTCAACCGATTTGGTAGTTAACTTAAAACTAATTTTTCCAAAGGTGGAACTGTTTTTCATACTTTTTTTATTGGAATCACTCATTTTTTAACCCTCGAATCGATTTTACAATTATTATTTCTATTAACGAACATTTAAAGAGTACATTAAAGTCCAGAGAACATCAGCTGCTCTGTTGTTTTTGTTTTGGTTTGTAAGTTTAGGTTATGTCTACTATGGCTCCCCCCTCTCTCTGACACAGTGAGGACATAAATCGATAGTATCGATACTCGATACTTCTCTTTTCGTGATTTTAAAATTAGATAATTTTATTCATTTTTAAATTCTCGTCTTCTAACGTTAAAATACAAAAAATTTTTACTTACCAAAAGAACAAAATTATAAATCAAAATTAATTTTATTATAATTAATGAATATAAAATTAAACACTGCGTATAGTATAAGTACGTATAGTAGTATAGTAAAGCGTATAGTAAAACACTTCAGTTTCAGAGTAAGTAGGAGGCGAGGCGGCAGGCGCGCCAAGTTCGATGATGAGTGATGAGGCAATGAATATATGCTGCTTGAGTTTATACGAAGGTTACGAAGTTTTATTGTTCAAAATTTTATTTTTCTCTGTAAGAACTTTATAAAGTAAGGATTAATTTAAGAAAACGACAAAATGAGTGCTAACGAGACGGAAAATGTGAGCGATTTACTACAAAAGATCATAGATTCCGTGTGTGGCGAGCAAAAACCAGGTGAGGTTAACACTTGATTGTAATTATGTGTCAATCCATTGTTAGTTGTTTGTCAGCACTTACACTCCTTTTTTTATTTTTGTTGATGTGCAGAAGTTATTCAAAGGTGCATGCGTTTCTCTTTAAGTTTGTTATCTTCAACGCAAGGTATTGATACTTTTAAAGATGATGAGACTATGGTTGCTAATCAAATCAAAAGTAAATTGTCACCACAGGATGCAGCTCTTTTTGATGAATTGCATAATAATTTAAAGGATGGGGTAAGTAGTGTGTTGAGAAGCATTCAGTAACTTTAAAGATAAAATTTTTCAACAACAATATTCGTTGATACAACAGGAACTAAGAAACCGCCTTGGAACATTGAATTTTCTTCTTCATATGAGTCAATCAAGTGATAGAGTTAATGATAACATGACTTTTCCAGAAATGAGATTAGATCTAAACATTCCGATCGCTTCAACAAGTGCGGGATATTCTGCGCAAATATCTAGTGCTCAAGCTCAAGTAGTTCCGTTTCAGCCAACAGACTCAACTATGCTAGATCACTCTCTGAACCCAAGTAGAATTTTTGATGAGGACTGCATATCGCAAGATATTCTTGTTCAAGATCTCATATATTCTTTTCAAGGCATTGAGGGAAAAATCTTGAAGTTGGACAGCAACCGTGGATTCCAAATTGATTCGATTGCTAGGATACATCGTTCTCAAAAACAAGCTGTTCTGAGACTTAGCGAACTCGGATATTTATACAATATCATTCAGAATGGGCTGGACAAACATGGCAACGGTGGAAGGGTAGCAGATAGCTTTGTGGCAGCTCTTCACAAGGAACTGTCTGATTATTATAGGTTTGTCGCAAACGCGCAAGAAGAAGTCAACAGAGTTAAGGATTCTCTAAGTTTGGACAGAGTCACTCTTTCGAATCTTCACTTGTGGGTTTACGATCCTCTGGAAACCCTCAAATTACTCGCAAGTATTGTAAGGACCTGTGGTGGTTTGAATGGTGGTGCTCTTGCTTCTGCTGTGTATGAATTCAATCAGAATGGAGATCCACGTGTCAAGAAACTTGTAAAAAGAATACTAGAAAGTGTTTCAGAGCCCCTTTATAATATGCTTTTAAGATGGATAACAGATGGTGAACTGGATGACCCATACAAAGAATTTTTCATCGAGTCATGTGCAGAAGTTGCTGGAGAAAGAATGTGGCATGAAAAGTATCAAGTAAGAGATTCAATGGTTCCATCGTTTCTAAGCAGGACTCAAGCCAAAAAAATTTTGTGTACTGGTAAAAGTATAAACTTTTTAAGGGAAGTGTGCAAAGACTTTTCGCCTCTGCAAGACAGAGAGACTGGAATGTTTCAGAATTCGTCTGAAAAAATTGGAGGTGATTTGAATTGATAAAGATTCAGTGCACAATAAATTCTTTACACTTTACGCTAAAATAGCATTATTAACTTAAAATTGTAATGATGATTTTTAGTTGAAGCATTCTTTGATATGGATCCTGATGGACCACTGCAAAGAATGATGGATGCTGCTTACAAAGAAACTTCAACCAGAGTGGTTGACATTCTCACGAAACAATATCATTTGATGGATCACTTGCAAGGTATCAAGGGATATCTTTTACTTGGACAAGGACACTTTGTTCAACATCTCATGCACTTGTTAGAGTAAGCTACAAAACACATCATATAAAATAAAATTTAACGTTCCTGTGCATCAATATCTTGCATTTATTCCAGACCAGAATTAGCTAAACCGGCCAATTCTCTGTATCCGCACAATATATCTTCCATACTGGAGACAGCAGTCAGAGCAACAAGCACAAAGTTAGATGAATTGGATGTTCAAAAAAGGTTGGACATACAATTGTTGGTGCCTTCTGAAAATGAAACTGGATGGGATGTTTTTGCACTAGACTACAATGTCGATGGACCCATTGGAACAGTATGAATATTTAACCAAACAATTATTTAAAAATCTTAAAGGCGAAATTTTGAAAAAATTATTTTTTTTCAGATTTTGGAGCCAAGTCGTCAGATATATCAAGGAGTGTTCTTTTCTCTTTGGCGTGCCAAGCGCATGGAAAAAATTTTGTCAGCCATATGGAAGCAACAAATCACATCTGCTAAAATGTTCAGTAAAATGCCCGAAATTTTGCCAATACAAAAGCAGATACATTCAGTTACGAGTAGTATGGTTCACCTTGTACATCAAATGCAGTATTATTTCTTGTTTGAAGTGATAGAATGCTCTTGGGACATATTTGCAAAAAATTTGAAACAAGCTTCATCCCTAGATGATATTATAGCAGCTCACACTAATTTTATCCAGTCAGTAAAAAGAGGTACACTCCTTGACGATCAATCACAGGTCAGTTTAGAGAGAGATGTTATTGTAATATTTTACGATTCCTTGTCAAAAATTTTATTTTAAATTTTCAGGAATTAATGTTGCATCTTCGCTCCGTGTACGGACCTATTCTTGAACTCCAGTCTCTTGAAGAAACTTTTGTTGCGCGCGCTACTGCTGAGTATCAAGCAAGAGTAGACTCGGAAAAGTTTATTGAAAAAACGAGTGAGATTCAAAAACAATGGGGCTGCACTAAAAGTCAAGTTGCCGAAAACATGGAAAGGAAGAACACGTTTCTCAAGTATTTAAGCACATTGTCAATTAAGCTTAAATTGTTGTCAAGAACTTATCAGGTATAATTATTTTGAGTTTGTAGATCTTATATCTTAATAAGTTTATAAGTACAACCTTATGCGTTTTTTACCACAGGACCGTGTCAAGAAGTTTTTACTAATGCTTGCTTCTGCAGAAGATGTCTCTTTACAATTACTAAGCGTCAGATTAGATTTTAATGAATACTATATAAGCAAGGACAGTCGGTTGGTTGCACCTCTCACTTATCAACGTCGACGACAAAGCGATCAAGCTTTTCTCACCGATAAGTGACCAGAGTCAATTCAAGAGCAAATTGGAACGTCACCAAAGTCGGTGCATCTAAATAACACAAAAGTTTCAGTGCAAGATGTCAACGGTATAGATATGAAAATACCATTGAGTACAGAAGGTGATCTTGATGATTTGAACTTTAATGTAATTATTTCTGAAGCAGAAATTCTGCAATTTAAGACGGCATCAAAGCCAATGAAAAAAATCTCTGTTGATGCAAAAAAAAGTGAAATCGAAAGAATGGAACCGGACAATGATGATTTGACAATTCGTGAAAATCATTTTTCAGCAGCAGATAAAGTTATTGTAAAAAAAACTATTACAGCCAAAAGCACAAGCAGCATTAACAGTCACAATTTACGTTTACAGTTAACTCAATCTGTTATCGATTACAATAATCAAATGGAAATTGCATCAACATCTAGTTCTTTCTCGAATAATATTTTAAGAGAGCCGCTTGGTCTAGAATTAGAACATTTTTTACCTGCAAAAAGAATAAAAAGAAAAAAAATTGTTTTTTGCTGCTTAGGATAAATTATAATCTATTAATGCATGACATTAAGCTGTGATTATGTAGATGTTTAATTATATCATGGAACTCATTTTTAAATAAATACTTGAAAAGTTAAAGCTAATGCTTTACCGTGCATAAGAGAAAATAATCACCATATTTCTATACTTTTAGAAATTATGAATAGTGTTTTGATTTATTGTTACCACATTGAAATCATCAGCTTTAATTACACGCATTTTTAAAAATTAAAAGTTGATGTTGGAAGTGGAAAATGATGTGTAAAAAAAAAAACCAATAAAACTCATAATTTGTTATTTAAAAATATTTCTATTTACAATAATAATAATTGAGGAAAGTGTATAAACAATGTTGTTTCAAAGTTTTATAATAAATTATTTTTTTGCAATCATGGTAAATGTGATTTTGTTGTAAGAAACGTGACTTGAGTGTGTGTAACCTTGATTTTTTTCCTTTTATTCTTCATCTGCTTCCAAATTAATGTTATTTCCAAACTTAGCATATAATTGTGCTTTTAAATCACTCATTATATTTTTAAGAGTAGAACATTTCTCGTCTAATTCTGTGATTTCAGCTTCTTTCTTTTTAATTGCTTGCTCTAAACAAGTCTGAAAATTTGCCAATAAGATCTAAATTAGTTTCAACATGTCAAGATTTATAATTTGATATCTAAGTATTGAAGTAATAACCATAGTTTTTGGTAAATCTTGATTTATGAAAATTTCTCCTATATGATAAGGAATTTTGACATCATCATCAAACAATTCAAGTTCACTACACGCATCTTTCAAATTTTGCAGTTCATTCTAAATTAAACATAAAATTAATACCATGTATTATTTGAAACTCCATATTAGACATTTTACAATTCTATTTTCCTAAAAGTATATCCTTATTAAACAAATGTAAATTTACCTGCTTAAACTTGAGCTCTTCTTTAAAGTCGTCCATTTTAGCATTTTGTTTTGCAAATTTATTAATTTTCTGTTGATCTTCATAAGATATGTGAACATCAGAGTCCTAAAAATAAATATGAGACTATTTCTAACCTTAATAATAGCGCATTTCGTGTAAAAACTTACCGGCTGAAGTGCAGATTGTGCATTTTTTCCACCAGCCATTTCAAATTACGATCCTTATAAGTGATGAGCAATTTAATTTTATTAATATAATTTCAATACTCTGACGTGATAAATATTAAGGCATAAGTACTACATGGGCGTCTTAGGGTGCCTGTACATGGAAGACCTGCTGTTTGGCAACTTCCCGTCAAAGCTCTCTGGTCTCATGAGAGTGAGAGAGAGGTTAAATGTGGTCAAGTGATAAACCTCTCTCTCTCTCACTCTCATGAGACCAGAGAGCTTTGACGGGAAGTTGCCAAACAGCAGGTCTTCCATGTACATACAGGCACCCTTAATGTCTTAAGACTGTCAGCCACACCTATGGCGGGTGATTTAATTCAAACTGATGTTAACTGAATACCGATATAATTTGTTTTAAACAAGGAAATAGATACTTTATTCATAATAAAACTATGTAACCTGATTACATTATAATGTTAGAACGTCTTTAAGGCATCAAATGAAAAGTTTCTACAATTCATGTAAATACAATAATTATGTGGTTATGGTCATCTGCATTGTTTTGTTTATACGATTACAGAAAAAATCAAAAAAAAAGAACAAGGAAACCGATATAGTCTGCTTTTCTACTGGTGAGATTGCAGAACACATCACCAGTAAATCAACAGTAACACCCCCAACCACGCAACGTTGTCACCTCGTACATGTGCATAATTAACTGTAACTGCATTGGCTGGTGGCAATTGCTGATTTATTACACTCACAGAATACAGAAAACAACAAAATAGTGTAACACAGGAACGGCGGAATGGTATAACCCCACATGACCCAATAAAATAGGAACTATGGAATGGTATAACCCCACATGACCCAATAAAACAGGAACGTTGGAATGGTATAACCCTTTAGCAGTTGAGGCCTTAGAGAATATATACATGGAGGAAGCATTGTATGCTCCTACCGCGAGACGAGATGAGAGAGACAAAAGACAAATAGCAGTACAACCTTTCTCTCTCTTACACGCCTCTGATTGGTTGGCCCCTCCGCATATATAAGTATAGTATCTACTCTGTTCCCCCACGAACGCCACTCGTGCATACGACTATACCTATATGTACGGAAGGGGGCCAACCAATCAGAGGCGTGTAAGAGAGAGAAAGGTTGTACTGCTATTTGTCTTTTGTCTCTCTCAACTCGTCTCGCGGTCGGAGCATACAATGCTTCCTCCATGTATATATTCTCTAAGGTTGAGGCAGTGAGGCTCTCGTATACGCGATCTATTCTTTACACTTAGGTCTATGGGTATAACACAGAAACAATGGAATGGTATAGCTGTGTCATAGCAATATAATTTTATAGCTTAAAAACGGGCATTTGTGTGTTATAACTGTCAAGGAAAATTTTCAAAATATTAATTCATAAATTTTTCTCTGTTTCTTCACGCTTCTGTTGTGTGTGCTTCTCTCAACTGATTTCAAAAAATTTTTAAACTTAAAAACTTTTTTCGCATAATTTTTTAAATTCAAAATTAAATTAATTGAAGAGCGACGATGAGGGTAGATAATATTAAAAAAAAACTTTTTGTCAGTAGAGTAGTTTCCTCATGAAATTTGTTCGAGATTATTTTTGTGTATTCGAATAATTGATAACCTTGTATAATAATACATCATGTTTTTATTGAATTGTTTAAATGTTGATGTACTATATGCGTGTTTAACAAAGTATATTTACAATTAGTGATTTTCAAACTTAAAAATACCTGCACATTACATATGGTAAATAATGGTTTTTGCATGATACATTTAATATTTCACTTTTTCGGTATCGTCAAACAAACCATCGGCAGTTTCCTTATAATGTCTCGATTGTCATATTTTTAGTCATATTCGATTTATCTTTATTTTGAATACCATTATTTTTCTGAGTTTTTGCAATTTTGTGAACTAATGTATAATTATATGATTTTTCATAAACTTTTCTTCTTGTAAAATTATGAAAATATTTAATGATAATCTTTTATACAACGTTAATAAATAATTTAACACTATACACCTACACGCTATTGAGTTTTTTTTTTACATTTAGCATGGACGAATATTTTTTTGTCAATTATATATAATATAATAACATATTCTTGAATTTTGATACAAGAGATTACCTCGACGCCTCAACGAATATTTCAGAAAAATACCACGCTGCTCAAATTCTAGGTGAATATCATGATTTTTTATCGACCGGTTGCTTCCACTCGTATTGATTTCTGAGCAGCGTTTTCTTCGTTGAGTTTTAGTTTACGGGATACTTATATATCCATAAAAAAATTTTTTCTGTAATCGTTTATATAATCATGATATAAATAAACTTGACAAGTGTACATGAATATAAGCGCTATTAAAGGTAAATATAAAAACTGTCAGTTAAATGATTGTAGATGCGTTGGTACATAAATATATACTTGTACACATAATAATTACGTGTTTGGTATGTTGAAAAAAAAAAAAAAAAATTAAAGCTTCATGTCGATCTGTAAAATTTGTAGGAAACTTTAGTTATGTACATTTTCATTATTAGTTATTTTTTTAATTGACTAGTTAAAAACACGATTACCATCGACGCTTACATTTCTATACATTGAAAGACAAAACCAATTTACTTACAATATAATTAATATGTAGGGCTCAATTGTTATTTAGTTAAAATGTGATGTCTCCATTTTCTTAATTAAAAATAAATAATGATGGCAATTGAAATAATTATTATTTATTTTCCATCGATCGATTCGCACGGGACTTTCTCAAACAGCACATTAAATTACAAGGATATAAAAAATTTTACAAATTTCCTGTGATACCTTTTAACTTATATACTTTTAGTCTTAATTACAGAATACTTGCTTACATTCCGTCATCGAAATGCTCAATTATACTAGGCACTTAAATACTCAAATAAGGTAAACCTATACTTACAACTAGTCGCTTTAGTATGATTGATAATGCGTGTCATGACTAATTCTTACTATATTACAGCTTTTGCAAAACGTATCTCTGATTCTACTCGCTCACTTGATTCCATCGGTAGATCGTATCCACCGCATTAAAAACAGCAATCTCCGAGCAATTTTTTGTCCCGCGACCCTCTTGTGACAAACTCACGTCAAATAGGGGGAAAAAAAAAATCAAGTTCATTGTCCTGTGAAACACTTGAATAAACCACACTTAACGTAACATTTGTAGGGCCGAAGGTTCTCCATTCTCAATTGACATATGTATTTAGTTTCATCCGTGACTTGAATAGCTATACCAACATCTCAGGAGATACTTGTTTTGTACGAGTTGAATTACTCCACCCGTTCACTTTCACATTACAGAAGATTCTGTAGAAATGGAAACTGGCGTTCTACGTCGTCGTCCTCCGCGTCACTGGATTCTTGACTCGACGGCGGGGTGTCCAGCTGTGGAAGACCCAGATCCAAGTATTCCTGCAAATGATCGCCCACGCGCCAAAATTAATATGAGTTATTCCCGAAAATCAGCATGAATATTATATAAGGAAGAGCCGAAACTTACCTCGTTAGCAGTTATCGTAAGTATTTTGTCTAGCTCGTTGACCAAATCGGTGAATATTGGTCTCTTTTCCGGCGAATATGACCAGCACGCTCTCATCAGCATGTATCTGCAACGCAATAAAAATAATAATCCAATGTACATGAAGTAAAAACACACGTGAGCAAAAGGTATGTATATATATATAGGTCTAATTACATTTCAATGGAGCAACCCGGAGGCTTTTCCATCCGGAAGCCGTTCTTGATGAGCTGGAAGAGCCTCTCGACCGACGGCACAGACGGATACGGGGTTCCCCCGAGAGTCATGATCTCCCAGAGAAGTATTCCGAACGACCAGCTACGGCGAAAACGTGCGTTATACTTATATATCATGCAATGAAATTTGATGAAATGCGACAGCAAACAAATAGCTTACACGTCCGACTGCGTCGAGTAGACGCGCTCGAAGAGGGCCTCGGGGGCCATCCACTTGACCGGCAGCCTGCCGTCCGTCGTCTTCCTGTAGTAGTCGTGGCTGTGGACGTCCCGGGCGAGGCCAAAGTCAGCAATCTTGAGCACGTACTCGTCGCTCACGAGGACGTTCCTCGCAGCGAGATCCCGGTGGATGCATCTCCGGCTCGACAGGTACTCCATGCCCCGGGCCACCTGGTACGCGAACGAGACCAGGTCCTTCTGGGTGAGCACCTTCTTTTCTTCCGCCTCCTCCGTCTCGGGGTTGCCCGGCAGCTTGAGGGGCTCGTGGTGCTCGCAGTAGCCCGTCGGGGCTCGATGCTCGCGCAAAAAGTTGCGCAAGTTGCCGTGCGGCGCGTACTCGACCACCACGTAGAGGGGACCCCCCTGGGTGCACGCGCCCAACAGGTTGATTATGTTGACGTGTTTGCCGATTATCTTCATCATCTCCATCTCCGAGACGAGGTCCATCATTTCGCCGTCCGTGTGGCACTCTGCGCGCACAAATGGACATTAATATAAAAAAAAAAAAAAAAAAAAAAGGGCAATCGTTGGAAATAAAGTATGACGCACCTTTGAGCATCTTGACGGCGACGATGGTGGAGACGCCGAGCCGGCCCGACTTGGTGGTTGCTTTGACGACTTTGCCGAAGGCGCCCTCGCCGAGGGTGCTGCCCAGGAGAAGCTGCTCCCGGGGCAGTTCCCAGGCGCTGTCCAGGGGCAGCTCGTACTCGGATATGCTGCCCGAGCCAGTGACGCAGCCGTTGTCCGCGGGAAAGGTCGACTTTTGCTTCTCAATCTTGACGACGGGCATGAGGAGCGACTCCTGGTGGACGCTCTGGACAAAGTTTTGCTTCTCGACGATGACCTTCTTCGTCCACTGGGTGATCACGGCTGCCCTGGCCGCCTCGAGGGCTATCAGCTTCTTTGTCTTTTCGTTCTTGGTCTTGTAGTAGACGCCGACGAACAGGAGGAAGCCCGCGGCGCAGAAGAGGAACAGGAGCAGCGGGTACACGCTGCCGACGAGCAGGGAGTGAGGATGGGCCATCACCGGTCCGCCTTGCTCTTCCAGGGCTACAACGGCGTTCGTTAGTTCGAGCATTCATCGACAGTTTGATATGTATTATTGCAGGGGGAAAAAAAAAAAGTATGGATGGTTCCTTACTCTCGACGACTTGGAGGTATGCGCTGCTGAACGCCTCGCCGAGCGTGTTTTGTACTATGCACGTGTACCAGCCCTCGTCGCGCTCGGTGACGTTGTGTATCTCCAGGACTTCCGGGTTCAATTCGCCGGCCGTCTGCGCGTGAGCGATATCATTTTTATTATTGTACACCTTTGCTCATTTATTGGTTCAAAAACTCTTGGTTCGATGCAATTGTTGTTAGTGGCACACTCAATCGCAGGCACAGTATTTTAGATGTGTATTATTATTTGTTGGGAGCGGTCGTTAGTTAAAGCGAGCAATCGATTGAAAGACATTTTCGTGCGGTTATAGTTTGTTATTTGTACATAGCTCATGGGTATATTAGTACGATAATATTAACATAACGCGTATAGGGTATCAATGTATTATTATTTATATTATTATGGTAATTATAATTATGATAATTATTATAGTTGTAGTAAAGGAAAAGCGTCCCCACCTTGACCTCAACCTTTAAGCTATCCTCTGTCTTGTTGAGCGTATCGAAAGTAACGTGGTAGCCGTGATACCACTCGAGGTGCCTATGCGTGTCTGATAAAAAGGAGCAGGTGAAATTCACGTTACTCCCAACCAGTACGGTCATATTCTTGGGCGCCTCGGTTAAGATCGGCGGCGCTTGCACGCTTTCTAGATAGACAAAGTCCCAGCACCAATTTTTTTTTAGTCTCACAATTGCAGGGTTATTCATACATACTTAAATAGGTACATGTAAGCAATCGATAAATTGAAAAAAAAAAAAAAAAAGAAAAGAAAAAAAAATGAACGAGACAGCTTTGTTTTTTTTATCGTTATATGTATATATGAAAACACCGAACATGTTGTATATTATCCGTGTATGAGAGCGAATGTAAGAATATAAGCATCAGAGACATATTACGTGATAGCCCAACACCAACTGTAGAAATAATATTATTTTGCACATTTCCGCAAAATCCAATCCCGAAAGCACGTACACCGCGTACAACAATGTGCACAAGTCTTATCGTTATGTATGATTATTGTATTGCCACAGGTGAACAACAGATTGCACATGTATAGGTACATAAATATATTTGTGGTGGAGCGTGGGAGAGGGGGTCAGGGGGGGGGCGTAAGTCTCGCGTATAAATGTACCTGAATCTCGGTGCCGTTTGGCTTGGCGTCGGCCTTAGGATAATCGCCTCGGAGCCTAAGCCATTTCACTTTCGGCTTGGTGTCCCATATAACGGGACAACTAAACTTAGCCGTGCGGTTAGCCAAAATCGTTAAGTTTTCCGGAAAGCCCGCGTTGATGAACGGGGGCAGTTCTGGGCTCGCAAATAAGTAACAAACTTGTTTGTTTTTTTTGTTTTTCTCTCTCCTCGACCGCGCGATGCACGAGTGTATAGTTGTACAAACAAAGAAAAAGAAGAGCAAAGATTCGGCTTACCCACTACGTCGACCTTGAAGCTGTGGCTGATACAACCGAGGGGATTGCAGAGGACGCAGGTGTAGTTGCCGCTGTCCTCCATGACGGCGTCCTCGAGCTTGAGATTGTACTTTTTCATCTCCACAGTGCCGGAGCTGCGCCTCGGCTCGGCCCCGTTCTTGTACCAGGTGATGTTCGGCTGGGGGTTGCCCGTCACCTGGCACCTCAGCCTCAACGAAGTACCAGCCGGCTTCATCTCGTAAGCCGGGGGCTCCTCCCTGAACCATCTAGGCGGCTGCGGGAGCTTGTTCGCGTCCTCGCTCGAGTTCCCGGCTGGGCTCTGGATCTTTGGCTCGGCGCTCTCCAGGTGCAGGGCTCGGGCCTCCAAGCGACCTACACCCCCAATCACCCACGTTACATCCTCATTTTTACACCCTCACGCATACTTATTACGCGTTGCAAGGTAATAACTGGAGGTGTAAGTATAATATTATGTGTATATACGTAGGAAGTAGGAATATGTATTTTGTGGGGGGCGTTTGCAGAGTTGGAAGGAAAAATCTCGTTAGATTTGGAGCGAGGCCAGCGTGAAGGCTGTATACCCTCGTAGAGAGAGAGAGATCTCGAGCTATTTTAAACACGTAGGTGTGTATACGCGATCAACGATCGACGTATATCCCACTCGGAGCAAATGATGTATGTATACCTCTGGGCAGGCTCAGTTCGAGCTCGTTGTCGTCGGGCCTGAGGGCGCCAAGGGTCCTGCCGAGCTCGTCCCCGGAATCGTCGATGGCGAGGTCGAGCTGCCTCCTCCAGGCTTTGCCAACGTCGCAGGCGTAGGTGGCCGCGTCCTCCGGGAGGGCGTTGCGTATGCGCAGGGCCCGCTGGCTCGGGAGGACCCGTACTCGGGACTTACGCGGGACGAAGGGCTCGCCGTTCTTGTACCAGGTGACGTTAGCCTCCGGGTCCTCGCTCTCGCACACCAGCCTCACCTTCACCCCCGTACTCACCGTCGCGTTTTTGCTCTTCTCCCCTTCTGCAATGCGACAACAAGTTTTTTACATCACCTTATATAATTTATGCCTTCTCGGTTGTCTTTCGCTCTATACACATAGTTGTTATTGCCTTTTTTTTTTTTTTTTTTTTTTTTTTTTTTTTTTTTTTTAAATAGTGGGCTTTTTGGCTTGATCTCGAATACACAACATCTTGGGGTTGGCAAGTCTAAAACTGTCCGCGTCTCCCGGAAGCACTCAATTACAACGCCCGAGCGCATCGATCAACGTCGCGGGGGAGGGGGGGGGCGTCCAATCCTTCGATTTCATATACTTATTATATCGGCCATCACCACGGCGAAATCCATAACCAGTGTGTAGGTGTGCCACGTGATTATCTATATAATATGTATACGATATTTTGAAAAACCAGGAATAACGAGGCTTTTATTTTTGGGACGCGCTTGCACACCTACATATTATGTATCGATATGTATTATATATAGGGGGGCTTATTGGTGCTATTTATCGTGTAAAATGTGATGTAATGACGTCGAAAACACCAGAGTGATAAGTGCACACATAAATATCACGTAGAGTAAGCGAAAGTAAAAAAAAAAAAAAAAAAAAATCAAGATACACCCTCCGTATAGAGGCAAAAGGGGAATAGGTACGAGTACAGCTGGATCGGGCATCTGGAAGCCGGCCAGAAGCAAATTACGTCGACGGCCGAGAGCAGAGATCCGTTTTTCCTCAACGTGCAGCGGGTTGCTTCGTGTGCCTCGTTTTGCCCGCGAGCTTTCCGGTCGCGCAACGAAACATATACGTACACGCGTTGCTTCCTTTTCCGAATATACACACGCACCGTCCACGTATACACGTAGATTCGTACACGGAAGCGTCCGCGCGCTAGTTATCTTCCGGACGTATCTCCACTCTCCCGTATATTATACTTAACGCACTCGATGTCTTTCGCGGAATACACCGCGACTGCACCACCAATTAACTCGACCGCCTTGCACTATTGCAATAAAACTCTGTCCAGAGTCGTCTACTCGAATGTTTGGACAAGCTCGATCCTCCCCTTGGTTTAAAAAAATTTTTTTTTTTTTTTCATACCGAGTAATATTGGGAGAAGGACATCGCTGAGCTTTCCCCACCGTTACTATTATCATTGCACAAAAAGCGGCCAATCAGGGGAGAGTTCGATCATCTCCTTGGGTTTGAGATTTTTATTTTATTCGTGCACGGTAGGGAGGAAAAATCATCTCCCCGATGTGCACCGTGGGTATATAGTTACAGCGACGAAGAAGGGGCCTCTGTTTTTGGAAACGGACGTGGCGGTGGGTGACAGATCGCTCGCGCCGTATATACATTGGGAAACAAACGGAGGCCGGCCGAGTTTATTGTGCCTGCCATCGTCGATGCAATTAAAATAAATCCAGCGTACCTATTTTCTTCATGGTTGCGACTACGCCGGAGCCCGACCGATTGGTGGCGTGCACCCATACCCATATACATCGCTGTCGCACGCGTGTCTTTCTTTCATCTGCTACCAGCCATCACTTGTGTATCGTGTATACGGTTTACCCTGTCTCTGTATATATAACCCTTTTTTTTTTTTCTTCTTCTCTTCCTCGCTTATGCCGCATAGCTCCCTCGGGAAATGATAAAAAAAAACGAATGACAAATACACGTGTTTTACTCTTTTATATGCTTGTACCTACAGTAGTGCAGGGACCACGAATCAGAGTCCGTTTTTTCGGGATTTCATGTCACGGTTTTTACCTCCGGATGAAAATCTATGCTCGGTAAATATACTTATTGTTCGTATAAGCCGATCGAGGTATGTAAAATTTAGAGTGGAATGAATATATAGCGATAGAGGGTGGAATATAAGATAAAGAGTATATTATGTATATGCGTAAATACTATGTATATATACAATGTACAGGTATAATTATGGATGAGAGAGGGCATAGCTGTGTCCAGCAGCGCTGAACTTCAATGTAAATCAATGGGTCTTTGTCTCTCTCTATAACTGTCCTTCCCTTGTCCTCCACCTCCGCGGCCGTGCTCTCTCCTCGTATACCTATACATGTTTATACACCCTGCACTGTACACCGCGTTCTCTCGACCTGTTTGTTAAATAATAAAGCGGCCGTGCACGGCCACTATGGGATTGCTGGGCCACAGGGCATTCAATGACCCAGGCAATTGGACAATTGAGCACAATCATCATGATAAAAATGCTTTTACGTGCTCTATGGTAAATCTATGTACATGTTGAGTGTATCTATTATATACTTGCCACACAATTTTTTTTTTTTTTTCAAACCTGAATGGAATGCCAAACAAGTAACTACTGTAAAATACAACTGATTTTAAGTATCGAGGATACATTGTGCCCGTTCGTGGGGGTCGAATAGCAGAAAAATCGTCATCCGTGGTGGGGATATACATATTATTGGGTTTAAAGTCTCGGTCTTGAAGAATAATAGGTAATATAGGGCTTGCTCATAATATACATTGTATACTTGTTATTAATTAGTGAAAAAAGAAAAAAATTGCGTGTGAAAGCATATACCTATTGACATTGTTGTTGTTTTTTCATTTTGAGTACAAAACTTGTGAGGATGGTTTTTTTACGCGAAATGTTGTCATACAAATCATGAAAAATCAACATCACATGTAGGTATAACAAGTAAGTTGAAAACACCCTACGCTGCTAAATGCCATAATATGAGTCTCAAGCATTGTCTTTTGCATGGAAAAATAATCCAGCTCCTCACGGTTGAGAAAATTTGGCGCGAGAGAAATGTAAGATTTCAGCGGCGAGACAAAGCACGTCAAAAAAAAAAAAAAAAAAAAAAAAAAAAAGAGTTCCCCGCAACTGCTGAGCGTTAAAAATTTGGAGGTGCTTACGGCAGTAGAATATTAAGGTCGGACAGCCGGGTGTAGCGCACAGTCGTGTTATTCTAGCCCCGATCGCTCCGATACATAATACTCGTACAGAAGCCGCCTCTTGCCGCTACTGCGCGCCGATTTTCAAGCTGCCTCAGGCCGCGTTCGCCCGTCACTCGGGCTTTACTTTTCGCGCATACGAATACACAAAGTATACAGGAACATTACCGATCACCGATTTAAAAAAAAATATATATATATATATCATATACATAAAATATGCTTTGAAATACGCCGTCGTCAACGCGCACGATCGTACCTTCATAGGTACCTCGTTATTCTCGTATTATCTGTTTTCTCGGAAGCATGAAAAATCATTAGAAAATGACCTTTCGCGGAGAGAGTCACGGCCATCATTCGAAAACACCGAGGTATATATACGGTGTCCATTATATGTATATATAGGTACAAGTACAGGCGAGGGTCGCGTTAATGGGTCCTAAAAGCACGTGCGTCCCCGGTTTTCGGAGGGGATATAACATTATACGTCTCCTCCTCCTCTTGCCATACGATGTACAGCTTTAAGCTTATATATATCTAGTTTCGTTTGGCTGTTTCTTCTCTCCCCCTCTCTCTCTCTCTCTCTCTGTTGCTTATTATGTGTGTGCCCCTCTGTGCCCTTTCCGCCTCTGCACTGCAGTCCTCCTCCTGTTCTGGCAAAGAGAGAAAGAGAGCATGTGCCGGCCCACAAATCTCGGATCTGCACACCAGATGTGCGGCTACAACAACGTTTCTTCCTTCCTTCCTTCCGCGCGTCGTTCGCACACCATAGCTCGAAAGCTCTCCTCGGATGTTCGGTTGGCGCGTATAAGTATATGGTTTTGGATAATTCGAATAAGCCCATTGGATAGCATTGTTGTTGTTGTTTTTTTCCACCCATCGTCCCCCTTCCGTAGGTTCACGCGTCAAGTTCAGGTGCAGGTATACATATATTCAATAGGCGATCGGATCGGCCAGTCGTACACATCCCACCCATCACCCGAGAGGAGGAGGCGGGGCAGCTCTCGCGCCTGTTTTATTTTTCTCGCGCGGACGTTTTACTTTTTAACGCCTTCTATTTGTTTTTCGTCGGAGATGCGCACACGTACGTGAATTTTGAATACCGTGTAGGTGTAATCGACGCGCCCCCTCTGCCCCCCTTATACCTATACCAACGTTTTGTTTGCTTATTCGTACACGGGTGCCTACAAGCAAGTTTATCACTCGCCCCCGGTTTTTCCCTTCCAAAAGCTACCGGGACCTCCCACGTGTATTAAGTATACAGAGTATATATTTATATATATGGAGATAGGGTGTACCTAATAATGGTTGGTGGTGCGTGTGTATTATCATAATGATGTATAAAAATGTATAAACTCACCGAGCCTTATGGTCTCCCATCTTGCGTTGGCGCACTCGAGAGCCAGGAGGGCCAAGATTCCCAGGAGCAAGCGATGCCTCGCAGGCATCTTGTACGAACTCTGGAGGCGCCTGCTGTCCCTACAACTCGCCCCGCTGCTGCATCAGCGACATCAATGCTTCGGGGGACTCTTTTTCTGAAACAAGACGGACAAATAAACACAACAGGTTCAACGAAAGCCTCCTCTGCTCTCATCGTTTGCATCCATCCATCCATGTATATTTGGCTCTTCAACCAGGGAGGGAGGGGGGGGGCGAGAGAGATAAATTAGCGGGCACCTAATGGGCTTTCGAGGGAAAAAAAGCGCTCTCTTGTTTCTCTCTGAATTTCACTCAAACTCGCTCGGACGAAATTAATAAACAAACAGAGAGTGGCCGTTTTTTTTTATCTCGTCCCTGCTGCTGTGTTGGCTGCAGATATAACGAGCGAGTGCAGTTTCTGCGGTCGTACTTTGGCTCTGCGCCAACAAGCCCGAAAAGGCGTACACGCATACACACATACATATATTATAATCTTAAATTCTGCTTGCTCGTGTGCGCATATATTTTTCCCTATTTTCCGCGTCCCCTGTAAATATATATATATATATATAAGTATCGGGGTATAGGTAACACGACTTTCTCGATTTCTACGCACATTCCCTCCTCCTCTTTCTTTCGCTCGCACGCTTGATTTTGCTTTTTTTTCCCCTCCCCAAGTTTAGCTCTCTCTCCCTCTGGGGCTCTTAAGTAAGTATCTGTTGCTTCGGGTTATTTTCGAATGTGCTTTCGCGAGCCCCGCGTGTTTCGAATTTTCCCCTCGCCTTGCCCCGTGAGATTCAAAGGCAGGGGCACCTATTTTGTCCCTTTTTCCTTCCACTTTTCCCCGTTATACAGGTGAATCGAAGCTTTATTTTACTCTCGCGCGATTGCAAATAATGCGGCAACATCGCGATCAAGTGGTAACATAAATTCACGTGGACAGCTGCACCGATGCTCCATGCAAACACTTGTGAAAAATAAATTACGTCCCATCTAGGTATATAGATATATAAAGGTATAGACAGCTCGCATTGTTATGTCGTTGCCGAAAGTAGATGGTGAGCAATTTGTTAAAAACAAGTGTGTGTGTTTGTGTGGGTGTAGCGTGGAGTCACGAAATAAAGACGAATGTGTCTGGGCAAGCTCGAACAATGAATAATTAAACGCTACATGGGGGCGATCTTGGGGGAGGGAAGAGAGAATAAAAGAAGATTCTTTAAATTCCTCGAGCAATTTCGCGAGCAAAGTCCACAAAATACGAAAGGCGACACGACGCGTGTGCGGAGGAAAGGGTAAAAACGCGCGTGTGCGTGAGCGCAAAATGTTGGCGTTGGTTGGCTCTCTCTCTCTCTCTCTCTCTATGTATATCGCCGGTGCTTTTCGTGTCTGATCGGCGTAATGAACAGTTTCCTGAAGAGGCCGGCCGACTCGAGATGGCCAGACACGCACCGCAGGCTGAAGTAGGTGGGTCCACATACAAGGCTACTGGCTGTATTCGCAATAATCCCTGCAGCGCGGTGGATTGCACACCACTCCGGATGTACTAAGCACCACAACGGAGAAGAAACGGAGAGAGAGCCTTAATATTCCACCCCTCCTCTAAGTATACAATCATATAATGATATACACTCTCGCGCGCCTCGGATGCTTCTCTCTCTCTCTCTCTCTCTCTATAAACGCAACCCTTTTTTATTTGCTACCTCGAGCCGATAAGCTCTGGCTTCTCTGTACATCTTCGTGAGCTCTTCTCTCTCGTTTTTACGGATTTACTCGGTGGCGTACGCGCCTCTCGCTAATCTTCGAATGGGGCTTTGGAATAAGCGTATACATTGCCGTTTCTGCAAAATAACGTTTCCAAACGGCTATTGCAAAGTACGTAGGTGTACAGGTAAACAAAATCCCTCCTCTATTTGACAGATTATTCCACACAGGCATCGGATCATATATATATATATATATACCATAACTCATGTTTAATTTCGTCCGTCACAATCTCGAGATATTGGCATTAGTAGGCATTGGTAGTGACGGCGGGGGGCGATGCACCTATATACTATATTGGTACTTGTGAGATGAGAACAATTGGATGACGGGAGCTAGGGTGAGATTTCGGAAAGGCCCACAATGAGCCCCCATGCACGCACGCACGCATCTATCCGTGAAATAGTGCAAGTCTTTTTCCCATACACACATACTTGTACAGTATGGTAGTCAAGATTAATGGCCTCGGGCATTGTTGTTACGGCCACCATGAGTATTGTATATTGTGCGTGTAAGTATATGTATATGTACACGTAGCCTCTCGAACATAAAATATGTACACGCCGATCCGGCCAATTTTCCCGTCCGCTAAGCCTCTACGTATACAAATACTCAGAATTACAATGCTGAATGGAGATTTTTCCTTCAACCATAACAAATATCTGTTTGAGCACGTTGCCATAAAATCTTATTTTCCAACAATGATGAATCAGGGTATAAGTAGGTATATGCAAATACACGACTTGCACTGCAGGTTGACTATGATATACTTATATCCTTAGGTGCAAAAACAAATGCATCCAAGAACTTAAGGATTCGTGACGTTGTACATTTGATTAGTGTTGTATATTATATAGTCAGCGCTTTCTGTTCGCTAGTAGTTTATATTTATATGTGTGTGTGTGTGTGTGTGTGTGTGTGTGTGTGTGTTGTCCATACAACATATATACATACATATATGTAATGTCATCCGCAGTAGTGCATGTGCGTGTAGTTTCTTTTGGCGCAAGATTGGCTCAATTGCCTTAACGATGTACGCGGAACACTGGCCGATTAGCCGATGATGCGTGCACTAGGCGAACGCGCATGGCCGATCCGCTATTGCATAAACCAAAATCTCGTTGATAAATAATTGACTCTCTCTCTCTCTGTTTTGTACGCGTATACCTACAACCTATACAATCACAATAATTAGCGTTGTTTTAACTTTCTTTCCTCCTCAGCTCAGAGAGAGAGAGAGAGAGAGATGAAGATCGTCAAGAAGACTTTTCCGGAATCTCATGGGCGCCCACTGTGAGGGCAATTAACGGAGACCATCGTCAGTTGCAGAGACGCGAGAGTGTACGTGTTATCAGATACATGAAACGTTTCATTGGCCCGTGTGGACTTACCACAAAGGCGCAACAAGTATACGGCCGGTGCACATACATATTAATCCCAAGTGGAACCGCCGAAACCTCTCTCTCTAATCCTGATGATGGTGTACATATAAGTGCGTGCGTATGCGAGTGCACTTGTAAGACGCGTCTGTTTTCGGCTAAGGACGAGCACCGTAAAGTTAAATCAACTTCATTTTTTTCTTTTTTTTTTTTTTTTTTTTTTTCTTCCAACTATTATTTTATCTACGGTACGGTATTAATTAACCACTCACTCGAAACACCACTGCACGCTGCAACACATCACACGAGGAATAAAAATTGAAGGCTTCCAGCTGCAGCAACAGCGGCTTATCGCGCCCACGAATAATACTCGACTTCCACTCTCCCTCTCGAGTTTAAATAATATTTCCTATATGCCCATCCGATTTTATGGGTTTGATCTAGCTTCGTGGTGGTGGTGGTGGTGACCGAAGCCGCGCAACACTGCACTTACTTTGGGGGATAATAGTTTTAGCATCTATTGATGTAGGTGTACATCATGCGTGCACGTATAAAATTATATAGTGACGAGGTCATAACATCATTATAATACAAGTCTCTCCGCGCAAATTGGCGCAATGAGGACAACGAGAGACCGAGCGATTGGCGAGTCTCCCCCTCTCTCTCTCTCTCTCTCTGCATCTCACCTTTCCTGTCCATCATCGTGCCCACCGATAATATTTATTTATACATATGTATGGATAATATGTATAAACCGACCCTTTCGAAATATCCACAATATGTGTACCTATTGCATGTGCATACACGCTATATGCTTATTTCATTTCGTTTTACTACTTGCACGAGTGAAACTTGTTTGAGTGTTGGGACTGTTTTAAAATGGAACTTTACAAATTTGCGAATGAACGATAATTCGAGTGGATGCCAATGGGGTTTGTTTTCCCTGCCAAAAAAAAAAAAAAAAAAAAAAAAAAAAAAAAAAAAAAAAAAAAACCAATTCCGCAGTGCAAACACACAAAGTCTTGGTCAACAAACCTGCAGGTTATAAATAACCCTCGCAAATTCAGTTGGAAGGTGATGAAGAAGTGTAACAGGAAACACTAACGTTTTATTCAACAAATCCGTGTTCCGAGGTTTTTTCGGTGAATTAATGTAATCATCGTCGTCCCACACGCGCACACGCGCCCGTTATTACCCCGAGCGAGAGGAGAGAGAGATTTTCTGGCGTGCCTGCCACAATCAATTTTCCACGAGAAGCGGTATAGCCCAAGGCAGAAACAGCTGCTTAAAATATACACACCGCGCGTTATTGTCTTGGTGAATTCTAAACTCTCGTTACCACGAAGAGGAAATAGGTACGATCGCCACCGAGGAGAGAAAACCATTACCATTCCCACCTCCTCTACCGATCGCGAAATGACATTTTTTTTCAATTCATTCCCCATCGCTCTTTTTTTTGTTTGTTTAATTTACTGAATGTTAATTAAAATTATTCATAACAAGAGCTGTAGCTGTATATAGGTATCGTGCGCTTGATTGCCGATGAGGCGACAATTCTCGCAGAAAAAACCGACGGGAGATGCCAGAGATTCGCCGAAGCGGTTATAATCTACGAAATGCCGATACTCAAGCATTATATACAATAAAGGTATGCACGGGGAGACAATAAATAATCATACGGGCTCTGTTTTTCTTCCGAGTGACCGGTTTGGTGGGTACTGTATAACTATGTGCATGTATATACGTTAGTCTCGCGGGGGACCTCGGGACGATGCCGATCCGGTGCCTATATGGGTGATGATGCAGCTTCAGTGCGCGCCACACCGCCGTACACACATAAGTGAAGACAGATGACTGCCGGTCCGCTCTGCTCTGTCGCTCATACTCCGATGTATAGCTGCAGATCATAAAAGCGCTTGCATGGTATATTATATATATATACACGCATGGATGCGCGCTACAGAGCTTTGCAGCATCGGCTTCATTTCCTCCTTTCTTCCTTCCTCATGTTCTCTTTTTGGATGTAAGTATCATCTTTTCTTTTTTTTCTTTTTTCTTTTTTCCAAAAATCGCTTCGTTTTCATACCGATCTCTCTCATCTTTGGTTGCTTTTCCCTTCTCTTTTAGTTACATCCTCTGATGGAACGCGTCGTGAGTTTTTCATGTGATTACAATTCAATGTCACATCAAAGTTTCGCACTCACTACAGCCCTATACGCACATTACAGCGTTTAAGCCTTGCACGCACCATATAATATCCAAAGCACGCTTGCGATATTATACACGTTGTCTTTTTTGATGGAACCTTTTTTTTTCGTCTAGGCATTTCAGGGGAGCTCGAGTTGTGTAATGTATGTGTACGTGCACATGTCCGTCCCGTAAATTGAGCAAAGTTGCTGCTTCCGAGATGTAGCGGTGAGCCGAGAACTGTACTCCTCCTCCTCGAGAAGTCGAAGTATGCAAAGACAAAGATCCATTGTGTTGGCGAACGCACGGACTATACGGGGAACGACGATTACTCGCTTCTTTTTTTTTTAATGCTGGGCCAATTTTATTTTAATTTTCTGAATACATCGACGACATTACTTAAACAACGCTCTGGTGAAAAATATTTGAGGATAAATTTTATAATATATACTATACACGGCGTGTACCGATTGTACCGCAAACACGTGCGTGTACGATAAATATTATGTATATATATTTGTACGCTCATGCGTGATGCAGGACAACAGTAAGTTAAACAGTACAACAGCAGTGGCTCAAACAACACACGAACGAACGATCATCATCATCTCACACTTCCGTCTATTTTATAATCTAATAGCGCGCGTGTACTATATGTATACACATACGCACTTGCGCACACTTGAGCAACGCAAACACGCTCGCAGAGCTTCATTATTCGATTACCGACTCGAGCGTTGTTGTAAAACGAAATGAAAAAAAAAAAAAAAAAAAAAAAAAAAAAGATAGGAAAGAAGGATGAGCTGAAATTATAAAAAAAAAGAGAGAGAGAGAGTGCTCATAAATAATCGGGACAACGAGGCATACATACATATATACCTATATGTAGGAAAAGGAGTAGGTAGCGCGTCGATGAAAGTTGCGCGTCGCCTGTGGCACATCGGTTAAATACCGGAAACGAGTATAGGCGCTTCCGGCCGGATTGAGTTTGGCTGATGTTTCGCGCGTCACGGGCACACACGTATATAATATATATATATATACGCGTACTTACGCGGTAAACAGTAGTTGTATACAGTATTAGCGATACACCAGTCTCACAATGTATACATCACCTATTATTTTTATGCGCAGAGGAGGGAGACACCGAACGATTTTTTGGTGCTCACCATTGGCTCCTTATCCTCCTCATTTTGTCCCCCTTGGAGCGAGAATCCATGCATGCGCACAGAGGAGCTTTCGAAAATCACCGACTACGCGCTTACGGGCCAAAATATTATAGATAAGCTTACTCGAGTAAATGAATGAGCTTCCGACCTCGCGAGGGGTAGGGCTTTAATATTAATTGCACGAGTCACATTTCCTTATGTACACCTTAGACGTTAGTTGATTGAGCGCGCAAATTCACACGAGTGAGAAAAAAATGGCGCACAAGCAGACAAGCGATTATACGCATGATGTAGTAAATCCGATTGAGCGACTCACCAGCCAGCCTCGATTTCGGAGCTCGATCGGTCCCTGATGGGCACTACACTCGAGTACGGGGTACTTGTGTCCCCGATTCAGCAGTGGCCCTTCCGCAATTCCCTCGTCGCGCTCGTTCGGTACGGCATTGCCGATCACTTTGGGTGCCGTGATCGTGTATGTTATAATATACCAAATAGGTACCGATGGAGCAACCGCGTGTGTGCTATTTCGGGCCCCTTTCCGTCGCACCTCGATCGTTTACGTGCACGCGTACACAAGAACAAAAAAACAATAAATGTTTGTCCGCTCCTTTTTTGCGAACAAGTATATATGCATATACAGGACACGATGATCTACCGATCCTTCGGCACACGCGATCGATAAAAAAACAGCACTTTCACTCGAGCCGATTTTTCGCACTGGGACGCTGGTGCACTTGATGGTTTTTTTTTTTTTTTTTTTTTTTTTCCCCAACCAAGCAAGTAATTAAGTATCAGGCGTATACTTAAAATCACGTCGCCACTGCGTAACGAGGTTCGGAGGAGCGACGCTGCTCGGAGGCGTACAAGTGCCGGCGGCAAACTAAGCCAATACCTTCGGCGCGCCCCGAGCCCGAGCTTGAAATAACCGCTGCTCGGCAGCCCGTCCGCACATTGGGCTACACACTCGCGCGCCAACCCTCGCTCGGCTCTTATTCCTGCCCCACCCCCGCTCCTCCACCTATTCGTGCGCCTCGATCTCTCTGCAGCGTGATGCTGCGTATACGTGCCAAGTCCCTTCCATCGCTCCCACTCTATCGCCGCTGATGCCGACACATCACCGTGCATCTGTACATACATATAGGTATATACGTGTGTGTCTACTACGTATATGTATATATTTGTAAAAATGGCTGCTAATGCTCGCAAATCACCCGCGCTCGTCTGTACATACTTATCTATACGCGATATAAATAATATATACACAAACAGCGAGGGCTGCTGATGCTGCCAACGCCAAAAGAGGAACGGGTGTACTTGTACGCTCGAGGTGGTATAATCCGTTGCATCTCCGCTTCGGAAGTCCCGAAATTTTTTTTGCTCCTACGAAAAAAGTAATTTGACTTTTTAAATGATTTTAAAAAAGTACCAAAGGTATGAAACAAGTTGTAGTTTTTATCGATATCGCTTGCCGATCTCCAAGGTATATAATTTAATGACTACAATTTGAGGGAATTTCAATTGTGATTTTCATAACGTAGGGCAGAGCAAAATTTTAAGAGATAAATTTCATTGTGTCTCAGTTGCGCTTTGAAAAACAACAAATTTAAAATATTTAGAATTTTTTTATTTACCCAGGTTAGATAGGGGAAAAAAATCTAGACTTATACTGCAGAGGATGAGCTGTATGGTTTTAAAAATAAATTCCCGTGAGTTGAAAAACCAAAAAAGCTTTGAAAAATGTTTCGAGTTCACTTAACCGAGATCCACTTGAGCAGCCGCGCGTATATACTTAAAAGATTTATTCGGTGTCGGAAATCAAGCGACAGCGTGGGTAGCTTTAACTTACCCCGACTTAAGTACACCTCCAATCTAATTCCATGCACCAGTCAAAAGCACGTTTCACTAGACTAAAATCCGTGTTTCGCCGACACTCTCTCCAACTATACGCGCATGGCCTTATTTTTAGGTATTTTTAGGTAAACTCTCTCGGCTCGAGTACTCATGTTCAAGCTCCGTTTGAATATTTGGATGGTTTTTGCCAAGAAATCGGCATCGGCCCAATGACGATCGATACAATAGGTACCAGATACGGATCACAAAGCGCAATCCTATACGCGGTGCAACTTCCACGGTTTCTACAGCCAATAATGTAATTGTTGCCATCGAAATAAATATTAATCGAGTGGAGCTAGAAATCATACGACTCGCAAGGGACCGACAGGGCGAACAATTGCCTCCAATTATCATCTTTGTATAATTCAATCGAGCAGGGCATATACATAATATAAAGTACAAGATAAAAAGAAAGGATGGGTCGGAAGATGTATATATACCGATGCTGGGTCCGCAAGAAGAATCAAAGAAAAAAGCCGAGGAAGACTTTTCGAGATGTAGAAACTAATATGCTTGTATACGTTGAGCACCGGACTAATTCTCATCAATTATTGTAATCCCACGGCCAAAGTTTGGTGACGCGATGGCCGGGTCCTATGCATATTATCGTAGTATCGTTTACCCGCGAGCACTGGATACGATGCCATTACAAGCCGTACGCGTGCGCACGCCCCGGTATATATCATCGCCCGCACGTTTGGAGTGCGCGCAAGTAAAATGTGACCCGAGTGTCGCGCGTACATTTACGTCTCGCCGGTTTTTCGTCACCCCCCCACAGACAGATTTTTCCATCGATCCCCGGAAGTCGAGACTCTCCCGCAGCTTGCGCTCCTTTCCGTTTTTATTTTTTCGTCGGCACACAACTGGATGTACAGAAAAAAAAAAAATACAACAGCTCTTTACTTCCGGCTGCTCCAGGAAAAAAAAAATAGGAAGCTGAAAAAGTTTGTTAAGCTTAATGATAATCGTGACGAAAATCTGACGAGCTTCCATGGCGGGTCCTCGAGAACAAAGTCAGCAGTAGCAGGATCATCGGACCAAGCTGCAGCTCTATATGGAGGACCTGACGGAGGGCGTGCGCCGAGAGACACTCGAGACTCTTTTTTTTTCCCCCAAGGAGGAAACGGGGCCAAAAGCGCCCTGGAGATCGAAAGTGGAACTGGAAGCTCATTTTTCTTCCTCCCCCTTTTTTTGCGTCCAAACTGCCGCCACTGGCCGAGCCCATGCGGCCCATATTTGGAACACGTGTGCCGGTCGCACCGTAAACTGCTGTATACCGCGTATCTGCAATCGCGACCTGCGCCCGAAAAAATCACGCGCCCTTTCGTTAACATCGGCACGTCTATATAATATGTACAGTTCTGCGCAACGAAAGCCAAAAAACCACTTGTGCGCCAAATCTATTTGCAGCTCCGGAAAAGGCGGAAAATTGGCCCTCTGCGTAAAGCAGCTACGGATGTCCCCCGACAACATCAAAGTAGATGGTAAGTACAAGCAAATATAACTTTCGCTCCTCTATCACATGCGTCGTGTACGTGTATTCGCATAAGCTGTACTTATGTGCAACGCGATACCTACTCAATGAGATATACGCGAACGGGTCAGTCGCGCGTCGTCCTCAGTCAATGTGCATCGGAGCGCATTACACATCTTGCGCGTGATTTCCTGTTTCCTGCCTCTTTGCCGCCATATACACACGCTATGCCTACTCTATGACTTTTCACCCTCCTCCTCCTCCCTACCTCGCACCCCTCGTCGTTTGCCACGCGCCACACGAGAGCTACTTCAGCTACACGCGCTTCTATACTTATACGTGACATTTCCGCAATGCAGCGGCAACCGAGTTGGAAGGCGCTCCAGCGGTGGGCTATACACTCCAATACCATCTGCCGTCCTCCACATGCACAGATACCAACCTTTATCTGCCCCTTGCGGTCAATGAATTTTCAATGCTTGACCGTTAATCAACATCGCCGATTTATTTCACGCAAATAGGCGTATTGAATATATATTTTTTTATCCGCGTGTGGATAAAATAATGTCTATAAAAGTATAATACATACCTATACGTGACGGTTATACGAAAACGTACAACAGCCCTCATCAATTATTCCCGCTGCAAATTCATTGAATATATACATCGCTGGCTCGTCGATTTTTTTTTTTTTTTTTTTTTTTTTTTTTTTTTTCTTCTACCATAGAAGAGAACCGTCCATGTAACGAGCGAGAAGTTGATTTTTTTCTAATTTACACTGGATCAAGCGATTCTCGGAACTGTGTAATTGAAAAAGGAAATCTAGCTTGAAGGACAGCAAACAAATTGAATTTCTCTCGATTCCCGAAACAGAGTACAAGCTAACTTCGTCAAAGATTTCCCGTTTGATGTTTCCCGGCGGACTCTCTCTCTCCCTTTCCCCGATCCACCCGTCCAGAGCTGTAATCGTACACGAGTCTGCACCCAACACGATAACGTCTGGTCAATCTCAATACCTATGCTCCCACGCTTATACGTACATCTCGCATTGTCATTATTATTATTACTTTTCCTCTCTAGTGTATGTATTACATTAGGTATACCCATAACTTTTTCTCGAAATCGGTAACAAAAGAAAAAAAAGTCCACACATTGGCACAAACGATGCACTGGTGTATTTGCACTTGTCGGGCACGTCTCTGTGCTTTTTTGTCCTTCCCCGTGCTGTCTCTCCAGCTTTTGACTCTCAGCTCCTCGTGTGTATAGGGTATGCGTGCGGCGCGTAAAACTGGTAGTATGGGCTATACTTACAACAGAGCGACTGCTTAAAAATACTCGTCGCATCTGATCGTGAATCGTCGCCGTGACGTCGACGACCGGCGCATTTGTTCGGATGGCGCGTAGAGGCCGTTCACGTGTGCGCGATGCGCGAAAAAAAAAAAAAAAACCACTTACTTACCGTCTCTCTTTGTTTACGCACTTCCGTCAATTGTTTTCTCTTTTGCGATGTGTGTGCCCTGTGTCTTTCTGTTTGTTTATTGAATCTCTCTTGTTTCTTGTACTATACCCACCCACGCCTCTTTGTTTTGTTTTGTCACAAGAATAATGTCCGTCGCACGTATGATCCATACGATTTTTACCATGAAAACCAATGAACGATTATTGGATTTTTCTTTCTCGGAATCACTATCTAAATGTATTACTCAGGTGTAGGTATTTGCAGGTATTAGCCCCGTTTTTTCTGTAGCACTACTGGCCTGTGTTGCTGATTTGATTCAAACGAGATATTCTTGCCTTGAATCTACTCGTAAAAATGTCAATAAAATTGTGTGTACTTGTGTACGAAATGCACTCAAATTATAACAACTTTGAGCCAATTTGTGCGTGTTTTCATATTGGGAGTATATACATGATGTACCTGCCTATATAGCTTCTTCGGCGGCACTTTGGATCAAAAATAAATTCAGCCACGGAGGTCCGAGAAACAACCGAAAAATACCATCGACATCTGGCGTAGCGCTTCGGGCTCTCTCTCTCTGTTTACATAACGAAAATTACATAAACTGCGATGGAAAAAATAAAAAAAAAAAATAAAAAAAACAAACGAATAATTATTGTAAAAATTTAATTCACTTTGTAGGTACCTATCTATTTGCCTCGATCATATTATATTATACGAATCTCCCTCCGCGTGATCATCACTCGAGATGATGTCGAACGACGAATTGAAAAATTAGTCGTGACTTATACGTATGCATTTATACAATTTATAAAACCATACGTAGGTATTGTAATAAGTATACCTTGCGAGTACGAGCGGGTTGAATTTGGCGATTGAGACGAGTGTGCACTCAACCGTAATCGTGCGTGTATGCGGGTCATGGGTGCATGCACGCATGGTCGCTCCAATGTGATCCCGGCCCAGGATCGGCGATCGAATTTTCGCTATCTGCCATTGTGGCATGATTGGAGCTTAAGTATACACATACGTGCATAAATATTGGAGTGTGTGTATATTATATATAGTTTGGCGGCGAAATACATTCGGCTTAAAAGAAAGAAAGAAGGGGCGCGTGGTGACTTTGGATTTTTTGCGTCTGATGGGCCCTCGAGAGTATATATATACCGAGACCACGCGTGCAGTAATACCTATGCACGCTCTCTCGTTGGGGCATATATGCGTAAAACGTAACGTTCACCGGGTGCGAGCGAAAAGGGGCTTTCGCGACCGAAATAACATCGGCAAGGCACAGCCCCCGTTTTATATGTATACCTATATGGTGATCCAGGGGTTTTAACACTGCGGGCCAGACCGCAGGGCGCGCGAGGCTTTGCAGCATCGGCAACTCTCGAGCTATAATATAGCTCTGTATGTATTATAATATGTATATGGTAACTAAACCCGCTCCGCGGTGTGTATTTTTGTGGGCACGACGGTCTACACATGTACATACATGTATGTATACCTTGCGTTTGTATGGAAATAGCAACAATCGCCACGCTATTTTTTTTTTTTTTTTTTTTCTTTTTTCTTGCACTTTTCGAGATGATTTTTCTTTTTTTCCCGCGACTCGGTACTTAGTTGTGGGTTATTTTTAGACAATATGGTTGAGAATCCTAATGCAAATCCTAAATATAGCAATAGCTAAAATTTGATTTTTTGTGTTTTTTGTTGCAGGTGCTGTGTGACACCTAAGCCACGGAAAACAAAGTTTCCTCGTTCGGGTGGTAAGAGAAAATCCAGGTGGCAAAAACTCTCCCGATTTCTACTTTTGACGTGCTTAACGTATGATTATCTTTGATTTTTATTATAATACGCATTTGTTTTTGCAGCATATATACGTATACTTAAATAATGCATTGTGCGTATAGGGTAACGTAAAAAAAAAAGAAAGCAACATCCGCTGCATCTTTCTTTATCGAGATGAGTAGTAATTGTGATGAAGCTTGTGCTGCGGTACTTGCTTGGACTTAAGTAAGAGGAGGGAGCCCAAGCAGTGGGTTTAATTGAGCGAACAATTAAGGACACATCCCCTAATGAAATGCAATTAAATCGCTATATCCGCTCCTCTTTGACTGGCAATAGAGCTACTCTCGAGCGCTATAAAAATTGTCGAGAAAAGTTGTCGTACTTGTTTTTGCATTCTCAACGAGTACAGGCGCATTGCGTCGGGACCAAAAATTCAGTTTTCATTATCATGCTTATTATTATGTTAATTAACTATAAATCGAAAAATTGCTTTAAATTCATAAATATTCAGGTCTTTGAGGAAGCAAGAGACTTTTTTACAAACAACAATTGTAGCACCCCAAACGGTATTATTTGTATTTGTTTGCTCGCTGAGAGAAAAGTTCAACGGCATTCAAGGAAAGGAGGAACTTGAGGGTACGTAAAATTTTTCTTTTTTTTTTTCCATAGGTGTAAATAACGATTTTATTGAAGACATCGCGGAGGAAGTGAATAAGCGGGGGCAATTAATAATATCGTTCGCTTCGATAAACAGAAGGAGTCACGTCTTCGGAAACGATGCTTCTCGGTATTACTCGCGCCTATACCTCATAGGGTTGTTATCCAGCGTTAAAAAAGTATCCGCACCGAAACTTCAACGCCGTTCGCCTATAAATACCCAAGCCTATACACGAATTTCAAGAGCGCGAGGCTGTATACGTATATGGATACCCACCTAGTTCACTTTCGTACTTAATACTTTCCGATACTAAAATAACATTGTTTTTTACGACTCGTTGGACGCCTGAGTCAATATGTGATTTGGAGGTACATAACCGACATGTATAGGTGTCTCGGTATATAGTATGCGTTAACGGCTGTGTAAAACGTACCAAAACTACATTTGTCCTCTAGTGAATTTCGTCATTGTTTTATTTCATTTCATTTTTTTTTTTTTTTTTTTATAGTAAAAAATTTAAAAAATAAATAAATAAAAAGTAAGTAGTGACGCAAGCACGCAATGCACGAAACTTACATTAAATTAAAGAGATCGGGTAAATCGTCGTACACGTCTTCTTCATTGGCATTGAACTCTTCGATGATATTTCGGTTTATATCGTTGGGATCGTGGGGAACGAGCTGAACGATAAAGTTGCTCTGCCAGTACTGGCGCCATCGTCTCCCGTGCAATCTGAGGACAATGAATAATATCCTTATCTTGTAGAATCGTCCATTTGTAAATGTGCTTGTATATTGAATAACGTGTGGACGAAACATACCTCTGGAGGGTGAGCAGCCAGCCCCAGTAGGCGACCAGCGTGAGCGAGCAGGTCGGGAGCATCGCGACTATCGTCCAGGGTATCTCGCCGATCCGATTCTCCAGGGCCATTTTCAGGGTCATGGCGCAAACGTAGGCCGAGAATACGGCAAGGGGCGTCGTCACCACCAGGTACAGAGAATCCAAGAGCATCTAAATATCGCATTCGTGGCGGGGCCATTTTTTTGTTTTGTTTTATCTTCGCACTAGGTATAACGATTTATTTACGCATCGGTGATGATGAAAGAGGAAGAAGAAAAACAAAACCCCAATATTATAATCATCGGTCATACAATTATAGTTCATCGGTGCAATTTATTGAGTCAGCCGTTAGTTTCTCAGAAAGTACAATTTGATAGCGTAAAGCAAGTGGAGCAGGTGCAAAAGGTGGTGTAATGAGATGAGATTAAGTACTTGTCGGGTTGCGACGAACGTCTTGATCCAGATGAAGAAGCTGCGCAAGAGGCCGTGCCGGGGAACCCGGATGGTCGCGTACTTGTAGCCGCACAGCTCGCAATGAGTGTGGCCCGACTCGGTGAGCCAGCGCTCGAGGCACTTGGTGTGCACCAGAGCCACCGTACCGCGGCACCTTGAACCCACACAAGCGTACCCTCCCCAATATTTTCATTCTTGGAGCCGGCAAAACAAACAAACGCGAGCCGTACCGGTGACAAATCGGTTGGCCTTTTTTTTGAGGGAAAAAAAAAAAAAAAAAAAAAAAAAAAAAAGGAATCGGAAGTTAAGCGTGTACCTGCACGCAGACACCAAAAGGCCAAGATCTAGATTGGCCGAGGAGGAACCCCGATGGACGGTCCTGCGCGCGTCCTGCTCGCTGCCCGTCATATTCTGGAGGTTGCAGGCCCGATGCGACCTCGGATTGCCCATGTGGCAGATGCGGCAGATGTCGTAGCTGCTGCTACTGCTGCTGGTCGCGTTGACGTCCTCTGCCCGGACAACCAGGAAGATTCGGGAAAATTCAATTTTATCGACCCGATCATCAGCACAAATGTATGGACCTGTACCTCGCGTCTTCTTTTTAGCGTCCATCGCGATCTTTTCCCTGGATGGATACAGGTTGCCATTTTCCTTGTCCTGATTACGACGATTGTCGTTTGGCGCCGCCGACGCGTCGGGAAAAATGTCGTATCCTGTCGCTCGCAATGAAACGCAACAAGTAAGTATAGGCATCAGCCACGTTGAGCCAAGTAACGCTTTGATAATATACATATATATATATATATATAATGTGACAATGCACGAGAAGAATAATCGATATCGGCAAGAGGGTGTCGTTAACCTATTTGCTGGATCTCATCGCCTTCGTGCTGTTGCAGCTGTTCCTCGTTGAGTGACATCTAAACGGGGGGAAGATCGTCATTATATATTTACGGTAAAAAAGGTCCGAGATGCCGACATATCGGCGGTTCAAGGGAAACTTGTCGATTTTGCGAGATCTAAAATCGATCGAGAGTGAAACGGTCGGTGACTGTGGGCTAAAGATTTGTCAAACCGCCGCGACCGAACATTGCGTGAAAACTGTCATTACCGCATGCTGGTATATATAGGGTGCCCACCGCGATTCGCAAGAGAGCCAAGTAAAAAGGGATGAGAGAAAAAAAAGAAAACAAAAACAAAAAACAACCACCTATGTGGCGAAAGCGCGCCACGCGTCCCTTTGCGTTTTTCAACTTGACGCTATTTCACGTGAAGCAAGCAATTAGTCAGTCGGCGTGACTGTAAATTAGCCGACAGCAGCAGCACCTATCTGATATGCGTATAGGTGCGGGTGCGCGGCTTCGGGCATTGAAAGTCGGGAGTGATAAAAAGAAAAACCAGTTCCGAAAATAGAGCCGGCCCGAAAGGTTAGTGGCCCGCGCGTACGTAAACGGCACCTGCTCTCGATTTCGGGGCGAGGGTGTTGGCGACAAGCCGGCATATCATTACTTATTATTATTAATCTAAATAGCTGTGCTCCGAGCACGAGGGTGTGTACACTTGGGAGCTCTCCGTGTTCTTAATTTAGGCGCGCTCTTCTTCCCTCCTACTCCCCTCGCGCGCGTAATTCCAGCGAGATTTGAAATGGCTTAGGCCCATGCTCGTCTTCTTTCTATCCGATGCACGAGCATGAAAGTATCCGACGCTCTCTCTCTCTCTCTCTCTGACCGCACGTGTGCCGATTTATTTAATTTCCCGTCTTCGCGCGCCCAGGGCGAAAATTTCACAGGCATGAAAAAATTCATTCGCGCGCGACGAGTGTGACGAGCGTGAACAAACAGTACAAATGTCTAAGTGTATACGTCTACGGCGACAAAGCCGGCGTGCACGCTGCAAGCGGAAGGAATAACCGCCGAGCGTCAGAGATCGGTATCATCAGTGTCCGGACGGCGCGTAATCTCCTCGCGGAAGTTTACGAACCGTATTGGATGTAAGCGTTCTTTGATTTGTCCGCGCGGCCGAGCTCCTCTTACGTATAGCACAATGTGCCGTACTTACCGGCTCGTTGTACTGTTATTGTGTCAGCAGCTAACTTTCATCCAGCCTCCGCTACGTACAGTGTCTCGTTCTTCTTGTCATCGTCGCGCCCCAACTTTTCCATCCGTGGTATCCGGCAATTACTTTTTACACCTGATTTTTATCACTTCGCTGTACCAAGTCTGATAAACATAATTATATGGTTTACCGATAGTTACACACAACATACGGTAAAGAACTAAATGATTCCTCCCTCCCACTTTCCCTCCATGCGTTTAAAAGATCCGCGGTTTCTGGAGCTGACCCTCTTGCTGCTATGGCATATAATACCTGTAGTAACTATAGTTGTACAGCAGGCAAAACAAAATTTTTATTTTTCGACAAACCAAACAAGGAGCTTCGTTCGTATGCTTTACTGTAGCGAAAATTAAAATATGGCGTAATTACACAATATAGTGAGAAATATATTTTTTTTTTTTCAATCCATATCAAGTGTACTTCAGTAAAATTAACGCCAGATGAAAAGCTTTAGATCTCAATGATTAAAAAAATGGAAAAAAGTTATTTGTCATCAATTTTATTAATAATAATAAATCGCATTGATAAATATTAAGGATCTAGGGCAGTGTTACTTCAAGTAAAGTATGAGAGTCAAACGATTTTTAAATTTTCACGAAATGTATCTTTCTGTATGAAAAGCTAAGCTATAATACAATTCATTTATTTTTTTTTTATTTTCTTTTCTTTTTTTTTTTTTTTTACTAAGAACTATTATGAAATGCCAACAACAATGAGTCATCCTTAACTTCTCGTCGAAGTAGAGCTTTTTAAAGCCAATACTTGTGTCTTTATTTTCAGTCCGCAAGAAATTTTCAACTTTTTTTCCCCTAACAAAAATGTACATATTTTGAAAATTCAAAGTGTGTATCTGGATGTTGTTACTCTTTTCCTCTCTCTCTCTCTCTCTCTCTTTCTCTCTCTTTCTCCTTTTTATTTTGTCATGTAATATTTATGTACATAACTAATAATTACTTAATTCTAGACACTTCTTTATCCTCTAAACAAAAATTAGGGAGAGTTTTTTTTATTACAAATTTTTAACATCACATTTTTTCGCCGAATTTATAACTTTAAAAAATATATATTAAATATTAGTTCCGTGCCGCATATTAATATCTATGTATATTTTTTTCATTAATTTAGTAATAACTGTTGAATTATATATAATATATAGGTATATTATTTGTATACATATATACGTAGATCGGAACTTAAAAAGAAAAAAATATATTTCGCAATAGCTTTTATCACCATATTTAAAATAGTGTATACATTCAAAAAGTACCAATAAACCAATTCAATAATAACGATGTACATGCTTAATCGTTTAAGATAAAAAATTTACAACGTCGAAAAAATACACAATGATGACTCGTTCATAGAAAATTTTTTCTTAGCATGTAAGATATTTATAGGTGTACTTTCGTTGATAATGCTATTGAACAGAGATTTAAGCATTTTTGCAAATAATACTACAACAAAATGTTTCAACGAGAGTAAAATTTATGATAGTAAAAAATGTCCACAAACAGCAAAAATACGAGACAGCTGTGAGTGCTAAAATAAAAAATAGTAGTTGAAAGTATGGGACATTGTTTGTTTGCCAAGTTCTCTAACACTTATTGTAAAATACTTTTGTAATAGGTATAATGCATGTTTGTGAGCTCGTAGGCTTATTGTGTCAACTCTTGATGGGATAAAGGAAAGTTTTCCTTTCACCTCAATAATATCATTATAAATTCACAATACAAGATCGTAATAGTTATGTGAATAAAACTTACGTTTCTATTCACAATATAAACGCTCGATTTTAATGAATCGTGAACATGTATGTATGTTTTGCTTTTTTTTTTTTTTTTTTTTTTTTTTTTTGGAAAAAAAAACACATTGACAGAATGAGTATTTCTTCAATTATTAGCATCATGATTACCCTTATGGTTGTTATAGTGATAACCATTGTAAAGTGTTATTGTATACCATTTTTCATTCTCTTCATTTTCCTTTTCACATTTACGCAATAATACCAAGAGAGAAAAAAACTCTTGCATCCCCTATTGAACGTTTGCTGACCTTTTTGTCGCTTATGGCAGTTATAAGATTACATTGAAGAAGTACGCGACAGCGACGGCAAGAAAGAGAGAGAGAGAGAGTGAGCGAACGAGTCGTTATAGATAGAGGGACAAAGTCGAAGTGCGTATATTCAAAGGAAAGGACAAGAAAAATAGAAAATCCAAAAATCAAAATATTTATAATATGTATACTCCTTTCTTACAGTACACCATCGAATATACCTCCAATAAAAAAAATCTGCTTAATTTGTTAAATAGATCTTTCAAGTGTGTGTGTGTGTAATTCGCATACCGTCTTAAAAAAATCATTCTCAAAAGGTGGTCACTATACCAAGATACCGAATCCTAAAACGTGATGTGTGTAGTACCGAGTTAGCCCACAAGAAGGAAGGAAAAAAAAAAAAAAAAAAAAAATACTTGTAGCGTATGCATGTGTTGCTTGTATAATTGTTCTAGATATCGGATCTCGGATCGAATAAGTTCGCTATGAGGAATCAGTTAGATAGAGGATGAAGAAGAACAAGAGGTAGAGTATAGAGTAGAGCGGAAATTTAGATGGCTGCGACGACGGCTGCCGCGGTAGCCGCGGCGGAGGCTGCGACGGCTGTCGGGGAGGCCGAGGCGGAGGACTTCTTCTTGAGGACGATGTCCTTGAGGTTGAGGTTGACCTTCTCCTTGCGAGGCGGCGGCACGGACTGCAGGCAGAATCGCTTGAAGGCCTCGAGCTCGCGCTCGGTCTCGTCCATCTCGCCGTCCTCGAGGTCTATGTCTTTGGGAGTGAATACGCTCTCTGCAAAAGACGACGACTCAATGTACCCTCATCCTCGCCCACCACTACTATACTACTCGTCTCTTCCATGCTACCTCCACCCGTGTTTGTTTCTTTTTTATTATTATTATTATTATTATTATTATTATTATTATTATTATTATTATTATTATTATTATTACTATTATAATCATTATGTATTCTTATGAGAGAAAAGAAAAAAACCGCCACCAAACCACCAATTTTTTTTGTTTTTATCTCAAGACTCGTAGATTATCGTTATTATCGTCATCATCATTATTACGATTATGATTAAATAGTCAGATCTATTACACAGACTGGCATGTATTATGGTGCTTGCCGAGGACACTGTTAGAGTTTTACTTCTTGCTTTCATAATACTAATATTAATATTTGGTATTATTTGCTTCCTCGATTATTACCGATGGTGATAGCAAAGTCCTTTTTTTTTCGGAAATTTTGAAAGTGATGAATTTTGATGGCCTGATCGAATTTACTTAAATTTAGCAGCCACATAAAAAGAATAAAGACAGAGAAGTTGACGCTCGGAATAGACAGGAGGGAGGGAGAGAGGAAAGAAATAAAAGAAGACGGCCACGGAAAAAACACGAGAAAAAAATAGAGAGAGAGGGGGAGAGAGACAGGGAGGAAAGGAGGCATCTGTCGCGCATTTGTCGCGCGAGCTGCACGCATAAGACGCACGGTGTGCTGCTGCACGGCTAAAGCAAAGCCCTTTCTATTTTGAGCGTGCTACTGGCTGCATGAACCGTCTTCGTAAAAAGAGAAAAGAAAAAAAAAAAAAAACGAGAAAACATAAAATCCGCAAAATTTTCGTACACTGTTTTTGCTTCCTCGGCTCCGCATAATCAATGCCACACTTTTACGTGACGCAGTTGTCAAAGTGAATGTTACGTTTATTTTATCAATAGGCATTTATTAGATAAATTTCATAAGTATCAAATATACATATACGCACGTTCTCTATGCTCCCTCTGCTTCTTCGTGTGCAAACAAATATATCTTATTACATAGTAATTATGAAAAATTTTTCAACAACTTTATATAAAAATACCGTCATTAGTTAGAAATACTTTATTTTATCATGGTTTTCTTTATTTCGAATTACAGAATATCAATTATGTTCAAGCAAATACCTTTTTTTTAATTACAAAAGCACATTTACATTTCTTTTGATAAATTAACAAAAAAAACAAAAACAAAAATATTATCTAAGAACTTTAAACGAACCTATCCGTATGCTTTTAATGTTCAGACTTTAAATCGTTTGCGCAACTTTTATTAATCTCTATTGTGTTTGATATTTTCACTTTACCTTTAATTGTGAAATATTTCCATCAATAAACACCTAGTACGAATCACACACATTTTTGTTAAAAAAATAAATTAAAATGAAAATAAAAATAAATAAACTGATACTCTATATATTTTTGAAAGAAAGATTGAGTCAAACAAAAAACTTGAAAATGAGCTGCTTAAGGTGGTATTCTGAGTGATCTTTAATTTTTCTCTTTTCATGATATACACGTTCAAAAAGCCACCTTTAACAATAATTGGAAGATCTTTATTAAAAGTATTAGTGTTCTTTCTCACCAACGAGATTCCAGTCATCGCCACCTTGTCGACCTCCGTTTCCCCGTTTCTTTTTCTTACGGTTTTTGCTCGCGCTTCCGCTTAACGAATTTCCTTTGGACTCGTCGATGAGCTGCTGTTGTTGCTGCTGCATATGATTAATGTGTGCCTCAGTATTTCGAATTTTCGTCAGCGTCACGCTCGTTCCTTTTAACTTAATGCCGTTCTCGGGGATGTTTGGCGATTGGCCATTCGTGACTTTGCTTATTTGAATACTCGAAAGACCATTGTTAAACAGAGTCGACGATGTCATTCGATCGTTGTCAGATTGTTGGGCTAGTCGCCTTCGCAACTCTGTGAGATCTGTAGGCAACTGCATTCCATTCGATCCTTTCACTGGTCCAGACAGTTCACTACTGTTCATAAAATTGTTACTCACAGGCTGAAATAAACCAATGTTTTGAGCATCAGTACATTTTAAATTTAATGGTTCAGAGTTTAAATTGAACTTAATTTATTAACCTTAGCTCCGTTTGCAGCGGTACCTCCCTTAACAATAAAATCGGGTTTTGAAGGCGGTTGAAGACCTGCGTTAATTGCTTGCTGAAGAGCAGGACTACGTATCGTAACCATTCCATCCACTCCAACTTTGATAATGGCTGCTTGTTGGGTGCAAGGTTCCATTTTGGGTGGTGCTGGGCCAAACGCAGGATTTCTTATGGTCACCATGTTTGTCGTGGGGTTGTGAAGGATCCGAGCCGGCTCTGCGTAATCGTTCGAATTTTGCTGCTGCTGCTGTGGCTGCTGTAATCTACCGTTACTTTGCACTGGTTGAGCACTACCATTTTTCTCATTTCCATTCACTGCAGAATTTTTGTTCTTCTTTTTCTTCTTTTTCTTTGACGACGAAGACGACGACTGACCGTTTGGATCTTTTGGGTTTTCTAAATATGTCGAATTTGATTAAAATACAAAAACATTATATAGTTTCATGCATGCCGAGTAGGAAGTATTATTTACCATTTTTAGGTACTAAATCTTGCTTCAGTCTTCCAGTATCAACAACAATCACATTTCCGGTACCCTGTGGATTTCCGTAATTCGACGACTGAACACCGCTCATTGGTGCCGCAATAATAGTTGTTTGTTTCGGTGTGTTTTTAACAGGCTTTGGAGCGACGTTTGTTTTCAAGGGAAGAGGCCTGACTGGAGCATCGACTTTAGTTATAGTGATACCTGGAGGGAGCTTCAGATTTTCAATGCTAATACTCGACGGCGTGTTGCACCTTTCCTTTTGATGATTATTTGAGAAAGCATCTGGCTGTTCTCTTCTTCGAGTCTGGATTGGCTCGTCGGTCTGCTTTTGTTTATTCGTCAAATTTGCAACACCTTTCGAAGTTTTTTGAGTGTCAGAAACTGTGGACTGAGTTTGAATTTGATTTCCACTAGTAGCACTATTGCATTTTCCTAGTTTACTCGGATTGTTTTGGCTGCTGCTGTTGTTATTGACTTTTTTCTGATGCTGAACCTGATTTTGATTCTTAACATTCTTAGTACCCTTATTATTGTTTGAATTAACATTTGGCTGCTGTTGCTGTTGCTTCTTCTTCTGCTGCTGCTGCTGCTGCTGTTGCTGTTGCTGCTGCTGCTGTTGCTGCTGCTGTTGTTGTTGCTGCTGCTGTTGCTGTTGTTGTTGCTGCTGTTGCTGTTGTTGTTGCTGTTTTTTACTGATCATGGGAGTTGGAACAATGTTGATGGAAGCCTAATAATATAGTCAAAATTTATAACAGGACATAAATTATTAATTTTTGTATTTAAATAAGTAATTGGAAACCAACTGTTATAAAATTAACTTAACACAGAATAAACAATAGCAAAAAATGTTATTTGTACCTTATTTAATTTTTTGTTAGTTGTACTGTGTTCTTGTTTTTGTACATTTTCGTTTGTAGTTTGTTTCGAAATATTTTCTTTATTTTCATTATTATTTTTTTTATCTTTCTTAGATTTTGTACTTTTTGTTTCATTGGTGACGATGTTTTGTTGTTGTTGTACTTTTTGATTCTCCTGCTGCTGTTTACTCGATTTAGATTTATCTTTACCAGATTGTTGTTGAGATTGTTGCTGTTGTTTTACATTTTTTGAATTGTTTTTTTGATTCACATCAGTTTTAACATTATTATTAATTTGAGGTTGTTGAGGCTTGTCGGCAACTTGTTGTGACTGACCGGAAGAATTATTTTTATTTTTATTCTTCTTTTTCTTGCCAGAATTCTGGGACTGATTTGATGAATCTTTTGTTTGTCCATTAACAAGAGTAAACAAGACCTTATCTTCTGCAGGTGTTTGACCTTTCAAGGTTATAGTTACAGTTGGCTCAGCATTGTTAGACTCCATTATTCGCTTGATAGTTACAATCTGCAGTTGATTTTCCAACTGTTTATTTTCCAACTCTTTGAGCTCTTCTTGCTTTTTAATTGCACGTCTTAACTTTTTTCTTTCTTTTTTTGTTAAATTGCTGAGATCACTGAATTCATCTGTAGGATCTGGTTGAGAAACAATTTCATTAGCTTTGACTGGCGTCTTAGATTTTGTCTGATTCGTACTGACGGCCGCTTGATTAAGTTTTTCTACATTAGCAGTCTTTTTTTTCACGTTTTCCTGAGTTTTTGGCACTAGTGGTGCTGGTACTGTTGCAACTTTACTTTTGCCAACATTTTTGCTGATGATACCGACAACATCAGCAGTCTTTTTTGTCGTACTCGCACTTGTTGTTGGCTTGTTAACGGTGAATGTTGCTATCGGTTTTGATAATACAGCGGGGATAATTGACACTTCTGGCAATTTCGATTTTTGTACAGATTTTTGCGACTGTTGTTTTTGCGGATTCACAACAGTTATTGTAACTTCTGGTGTTTTCTTTTGAAGTTCTATCAATTTTAACCTGTCATCTTCTTCTTTTTGCTTTAAATTTTTTTCATCGATCTTGGAACATAAAAGAAATTTATCCAAAATTATAGTTTATTCTTACTTAGCAATGAAATTTACTCTTCACAAAATCTCTTATTCATTATCATGTAGTCTTACCTTTCTTTGTTTTTGACGAGCTTTCTTTGCTGCTTTTTTTTCATTTTTCTTTCCACCATTGCAGCCTTCTATGAACTCAACAGCAGCATCTAAATTCCATAAATCTTCTTTAGAATTCAGTTTTACTGTGATAGCAGGGACAGCTACGTTAACGGAGTTGACAAGTTTAGTAGTCACTTTCGGCGCAGGATTCAAAGTCGTTGCATTAGGCGTATTTGACCTCGAAGCTGCATTTGGTAGATTAGATGAATCTACATTAGTTATTGTTGATGATGTTGAAGAAGTCGACGATAAGGATGAAGAAGACGATGATACTTCGATGGAACTTTTTACATGAGGATTTGCCGTCGTTTTGCACACCTTTGCTTTCTTTTTTGATAACAGTTGCCTCAGCCTTTCACGCATTTCATTGTAATTTCGACTGACTGGCGCTACCGATGGCTGAAAATTGTAAATACAAACTTTGAGCTGGTTACAAAGATAGTCGACTTAAATCAAATTTCAATAGTATACGTCGAAGAAAAATTTCAAAATCAAAGTTTAATTTTTTTTTTAATAAACTATAGAAAGTGATATAAATGTAAAAAAAATCTACAGCAATGGAGGACCTACAAATTTTCATAACTTGGTATTGTTGAATAAATCGCAACATTTTGAAAAGATTAATCTTAGTAAATAAAAAAAAAATTAAAAATAAAAATTGATTCTTTGAATTCGCGAGATTATACTAAATTACCACGCCATGACCAAACACCTCACAATAACAGCAATCACAGTGACGATTTGAATCCCTAGGAGTTGGACTATTAGTTGTTGAACAAGTATCTTCGTGACTACTTCCAGAATCAGAACAGTCTCCGTTCTCTCCAGGGCTCACTGAAAATTCAATTAATTTTTATTTTTATTTTTAATCATTGACAAATTAATCTTGAGTATAGATAAAGGTGATGATAAGACAAACGCAAAGATAATAACAAAGATTATACATTTATAATACAAAAATCTTGAAGACTTTTATAACAGCGTGAATGATACATTGACAATGAATCGATCTTCGAAATTTTGTACTATTTGAAAAAAATAAAAATAAAATAATTTAAAGTATTTACGATCAATGGCTGATAATCGTTTAATGTGTTCGACTATGTGCTGCTGTTTATGACAAGATACTGTCGATCCTGGTGGATGAATGTTATGACCTACATGCGTTCGATGAAGACCAGAGGATTTAATAACGGAATTGGATAAACTTCCGTGCGAATGAGAATGAGACGAACCTGTATAAAATTCCATCCACGGTGTTTAAGCTTATTCAAAAAAACTAACTGGTTTTTTTTTTTTTTTTTTTTTTTTTTTTTAATCTGAGCTTTACAACAAAATACGTTAAATATTTTTCAACGCAGTTTAATTTAAAACATTTGAACCAACTCGATGATAATTGATGTCGTGTGCGTATATGTTACCATGAATTAAATACATTTTGACAAATATACTCACATCTTCCTTGATGATAGTGACGATGTACGTGATTTTGATTGTGATTTGTACTAGGTGTCTGCGTAGTTGAGTGCCTTATTTGCGTTTGAGCTGTCTGAGCTGTGGACGTTTTAGACACTTTTTTTAAAGGCTCCCCACAATTATCTTTATTCGGCTTTGGAATAGCGAGAGTACGAGGAAGATCAGAACCATCACTAGACTCGTTTCTCACTATCATTGCGGGATCAACTAAACAGTCAACACAAAATTCGAGTTATTATTGTTTAATACGCATTTTCAGGGATACAAACAAATGGTTTTCATTACCTTTTCGGTTTTGTATATTAACGGCAGCACTGTGCTTCAATACGCGGTTATGGAAATTTTGAGATTTTTCTTGTATAAGCTAGAAAATTATGTAAATTATATAGATTAAAATTTATTCTTGATACGGATAAGTAACACCAAAATTAAACTGAAGTTAAATGATGATAGCTTACATTCACTCCTGGATCAACAGGAGAATTGTTAAGGTCACATTTGCAATCTTGTTTTTCGCACAACACAGACTTATTAATACCTTCTTTTATCGTTTTTTCTAAATAAGAAGAACAATTTTTTTCTTCTGCAGTTCTAGGTTCCACTTCTTCTTCTAAACTAGATGATAACGTCAATGCTTCTACTAAGTCAGTTAACCTTTGTTGAGGAGATTTTTTCCAATCATTAAACATACTTTGTATTTCTACTGCATGGGGCAGTGAACAGGCTTGAATATAGGAATTCGTATACAAAAAATCTTCATCATCTGGTACAGCATTACTGCTACTGAAAAAAAATAAATTTACATAAAATAGTAGAACAAAATTATATTACAATTTAAAGGAAATTAAACAGAAAGTAGGGTTGACTTGTTTACTGGAGTACTTTTGTATGAAAAAAAAAAAAAAAAAAAAAAAAAAAACGTACACTGAAGATTTTAATTTACGTTTTGATCAAGTTTCAATAAAAATTGTAATTATTATTTACAAATGGTTATATTGCATTTTATTTTTTCTGACGAACCTGTCATCCACTTCCTTAATGAATTCTAAATTTTCATCAGTGTAAATGGGCAAATCGAGTTTTAATCTCGTTTTAAATCGCTCGAAATCTTCGCGAACTTTTTTCATCACAGAACCAGTTACTTGTTCAGCACTGAAATAAAATACAGATGAGTAAAAATGTTTGAAATAACATTGATTTCATGAGAAATGAAAAACTTACTTGTACTTGTCGATGAGACGTTCAATTTCTGGACACAAAGATCCAATTTTAGTTATTTCATCGTTGAACGCAAAGTAACGATCTAGAAGATGTTTGTTCGAATTATCTTCTTTCATACATTCTTTCAACTGAAAAATTTTAATTTGATACCTCAGCTATCGAGTAATTTTGAATAAATATATAAGTGACTGAAGTTACCTGTCCAAGATACGAAGGTAAATTATTTTGTATCAAAGGGTCGCTAAAAACATAATTTTGGTATAAACTTTTGTTAATGTAACTCCACGTTAAGTTGACTTTACTAAAAAGTTCATTTTGCAAAGGCTGTAGTAAATCGGAAATATGTACAGCTGTAGCTAACAAGGCTTCATATCCGTCTAAAAGTTCTGGTGAATAAGACAAATTAGTAAAGCTAACATTAAAAATCAATTTCTTATGATGTATGAATAAAATTTAAAAATTACTTGTTATAAAAACTTCTGCTAAGTTACCGACGCTGCGGTCATACAAAAGTGTCAACAATTGAACCTTAACACCTATCACAAATTCTTGGGCTTGTCCGACCAACCACATGAACAATTGATAAGGTACTTTTTCGCACAATCTACAATGTTAACATAGACTTTAGTACAATAATTTAACAAGTTTTCAACTTATTTTCACTATAATGACCATGATGACAAGTACGTACAAAACCACAGACTTTCTGAGTTCATCAAGATTTTCAATGGAATCTAGATCTTGAGGCTGAGGCAGTGTTGTAGATGGGTTTCCAGAAAATCCTGACGTTTCCATAAACCAATGAAATGTGGAACCTATGTAATGCCTCAAGTTTACACCGAGATGCTTACACTTGATCATTTCTTCAAAGTCTTCTTTAGATAAATCTCTGCATTTTGGAAAGTAACAACAATTTTAATAAAGATGGGAGTTACAAACAAAGGTTTAAAAGAAATATTGGTACTAGCACCTTTTTTTCCACTTGCACTCTTTACAGTCACATAAATCATCAACAGTAGAGCTGTCATTGGCTAGGCATTGCTCTTTACACAACAAGTACTCATCATTTTGGACAATTTCCATTGTACCAGTGCCATTATTAATGGCATTTTCATAGGGCTTAAACAAGCTCATCAAATCACTGTCAACACTGACTTGGCTACTCAGCACTGCCTGTGCTGTCAACTCTACTTTATCTACATCCATAATCTAAAAATAAGAAACAAATATTATTTACTATTGTTAAAATGTATTACAAAAGAACATATGATAACAGATAAGCAGCACAATGATCGCAATACATCGTGGGTATCTGGTCTATGGCTATAAGATGCAAGAAATCTCAATAAGCATCGTCTTATAAGTATTCCCAAGAAGGACGTGATAAGAACTAAGCCAATAGAACCGAAAGGATGGCAAGGGTTCCTGCACCAATATAGAGGTGGCTTACCTCTGTAAGAAGCGGCTGGTGGTTAAGAAGCTGGGGCTCGGTGAAGGACACGACAGGCTCGAGGGATTGATGCTGCTCCAAAACAGCCTCGGAGTCACAGTGGTGCTGCTGCTGGTCTTCCTTGGTGAGGACGTCGCCCATAGCTCCTGGTTCCTCCTGGGTGGTTAGCCTGCTGTCCGTAGCCTCCTGCTCGCCGCTCATTCTACGTTGACGAGCGTTAGCCGGGAGTAAAGAGCTGCTGCAGAGAACCTGCCAGCCCGATGCTCTCTCGCGTGCCCTCTTCGTCGGTAGGATTCCTTCGACTCTCGGGGATGACTCGCGGCTGTCGCAGCTGCCGAGTCCGGATACTCCTTTGAGAGCCTATAATATTATATATATTCGGCGCGCGCGCGCACGCCCGCTACGGGGTTTGGTTTTGTCACAGCTCGAAGCTCGAGGTTGAGGTTGAGTGTTGAGACTCTGATTTCTGGAGTCTGGACCGAACTATACAAGTCCTTGTAATTGCATGTGTTGACTTGACTATCTCACGCTGCAAGCTGCAACTCCACAAATCTTTCTCTCTCCGCAACAATCTACGCGAGCCGATTTCGACATGGCGGCGCCCGTGTCTTCGTTATACATCCCCCTATATAATATATAAGTATAAGTAAGTATGCGCGTACAAACTCGCTTGAAAAAAAAAAAAAAAAAAACAGAGTTCGCGAGAGCATACCTATCTGCAATGTGCAATCAGTCAAATTTTTCTTGCCCCATAAGGGTAAGTTTACCCATTGATTGGATCGACAAGTTCTCAGGTTTCCACACAGCTTTAGGACCAAAACGTGTATTTATAATTTACCTCCAAAAATGCCGAAAAATCTTTTTTTTCAAACAAGTGATTAGTTCTCTTCTTTGAACTGCTTTTTTTTTATTTACTTGTTCAACAGGATCATGTAAATACCTACTTTGATTAAAAAAAAAAAAAAAAAACCTTACGAGATAATTGTTGATGAGATTTAATTTAACTGTGAAAATTATCAGTTATTACCATAAGTACTTTTATAACTATTTTGCACTAAAACGGAGACTAATTTTAAATGCCACACATTTCACTGTAACATACTTTTAATATATTACCTAAGTATATTATCTTGTAACGTGTAATATACATCTCATCATTTCACACACTCGTTGACACTCTACTCGTGCTTTACCTCTGCTTACGTCAAAGAAGCGTATTTTGCTGTATTCTTAGCCGACGCCAAACCATACGTTGTGATTTTATGTTTCTAAAGTATTTTTTTCTCAAATCATCATAATTACATTCGCACAACAACAATGCTGAAAAGTTTTCATTAATAACTCACTCCATCAGCCGACAATCGTAATTGTAATTGTGAGTAGCCGAGGTTAGGTTCGTTGTCAAAGTGCAGAGAGAAAATCATTCAAAGACGACAAATAAAGCAAACGCTACCAAGTAGTATTTTTTTAAGTTTTTAAAAAAATTTTAACAAACCCAACAATAAATTCATAACTTTCGTTGGTGCCAAAAAATTTCACCATGAAGTGCTGGTGTTTTTTGTTAAATTAACGAAAGGAATAAAAAGTTAGAGTGCAGCTGTCAAATGTTACTCTTACAAATTATTGTTTATAACAGTTGTAGAGTTTCTTATCCAAGAAGAAGCTGCAAAACACACAACAGAATAGCGAGAGATTGGAAAAAATATTAATTCTCAACAAATTTCATTAAAATAAGTTATTTACGTGCGTGTGTGTACATGTGAAACTAAATTACATATCAGAGTAGTTGAGCACCGAAATGGAGAGGAAAATAAAACTGAAAACTCTGAATAGTCACATAACTTGCAAAATATGTAGAGGATACCTGATAGACGCTACAACGGTTACGGAGTGTCTTCATACTTTTTGCAAAAGTTGTCTGGTCAAACATCTTGATGAAAAAAACACTTGTCCTCAGTGTCAAATAGTCATTCATCAGTCCCACCCTCTTCAATATATAAGCTTTGACAGAACTATGCAAGACATAGTGTATAAATTAGTTCCTGATCTTCAAGAAAGTAAGTAATGTACTGAAATGCTTCTCAAATAATTTCAGTATGCGTTTACAACAGTATTTTTTATTAAAATAATGCTCTAAAATGTTTACAACAGGTCTGATTATCCATTTACTAACTTATTAATTGATGTACTTTTAGATGAAATAAAACGAGAAAGAGAATTTTATAGATCTAGAGGTTTGCCCTGTCCAAAAGATGTTTTACCAAATTCTGGTGATGGTGAGGATGAAAAAGCAAATGCAGATACGCATGCTGAGTCAGATTACCATAGAAATGATGAACAGGTATTAATCGAATGTTCAATAATACCATACACAACTGGAATATAAAATTTTTTTTTTTTATTAAATTACCCACTTTATCTTCAAAAATTTTTCAGGTTAATGTTTGTTTGGAATGTATTAATTCCAGTTTAAAGACATTAAAACGTGGTTTCATAAGATGTTCGGCCCAAGCAACTATAACTCATTTGAAAAAATTTATAGCCAAAAAAGTTTTAAATGGAATGGAAAAATATCGCGATGTAAGTAGAATTGAAATTATTAAAAAAATTATTAGCAATCGTGTAAAAATTGTATTATTTTTAATTTTCAGATCGACATTCTTTGTAACAATGAATTATTAGGAAAAGATCATACTCTTAAGTTTGTTTATGTAACAAGGTGGAGGTTTCAAAATCCTCCTTTGCGATTACAATACCGACCAAGAATTGAAATTTAAAGTCGATTCTATTAAATCCTATAAAATACAGTTTTAAAAAAAATTTGTTTAATGGTATTTTCATCAGTAACATGTATACTGTGTATAAGGGGTGTGAGTAAATGTACATAAATTTCTTGTAGCATGATTGTTAATACTAAAAAGGTTGTAGATAACACATTTTATAATTAGTATTTTTACAAACAAATGTAAAAAAGCACGTTCTGATATTTTGATACGTATTGATTGATGGATGTAAAAAGTTCAAGACTTGACACTGTTGTTTTGCAGTGTTTTCACTTAATTTTATGTAGATAGTGTCTCTTTAAAAATCTGTAGTTTTCTCGAGTCGTATGAAATTTTATTTTACGTTTGTTTTCATACATCATGTGAATATAATTGATGTGTATAAAATTGTCTGAAAATCGTCATTCATTTGTCTTTATTAAAAAGCTAAAATAAAATATTAGCTATTTTATCAGTTGTAGAAATTAAATTTTTTAAAATTAATTACACAAAAATCGCTGTAAATAAAACAAAGCTACACACATAAAGCTGATAAAATGTGTAAAATTAAAATTGATAACGTCACGGCTACTTGTTTAGTAAAATAAAGTGATCTTGTAAATATTATTAATTTTTTCTGATGCTCAATAAGATGACTTGATGAAGTCCCTGCATAATAATGGAAACTTATGTTTTATGCAACATAACCATTAAGTATTAGTAAAAATGCTCGTAGGCACTTGCATAAATTTTTAAGTCAATCCCAAGATTCTTCTTCCATTACTGGTTGCGATTGTATGATAGGAGCAATAGTCTAAAATATTTGAAGAGTATTTAATGATACTTTTTTGATAATAGATAATACGCACAGTAAATATGATTAAACATACTGGTAGTGGAGGTGGACCACTTTTTTCAGCAGATTTACTGGCAAAACCAGTTGGTGAATCCCAATCTTCTTCATCGTGCACTACAGTCTGTTGGAAAGAAGCTGGCGGTTGATATGGCCTGTCGTTACTTCTGTAGGGTTTATCATCTCTATCTCCCCTACTTCTTGAATTATCACGTGAACCAAAAGATGAATTAAAATCTCTACCACCTCTGCCTCTACCTCCCCTGTTACCTCTGCTACCTCTGCTTCCACGATCATATGAATTATTTCTAAAACAAAAGCGTATATTTTGTTTTATTGCAAAATGTTATTGTGCAAAACATCTCTAAATAAATGTAACGTCACTAGAATAAAAAAAAATCACATGTTACCTGTAGTTCCCACGACCTGAATGTCGGGAGAATGGATCTGATCGACTGAAGTGATCGTTATTAGAATCGAAATTTCTAGACCTTTGATATTTGTTGGATTTCCAGTTATCATCGTATCTTTGACTGTTTGAATATGCACCATCTGAATTTCGTGATGAAAAAGATGGAATATTCTTTGGATATCCATTGCCAGTCTTTGCTTGGGATGGTTCTGCATCCCAATCTTCTTCGTCATTTTTTTCTGAAAAAGAAGTAGTTGGAGGTTTGAAGGTAGGCATTACAACTTGAGAGATACTATGAGGTGTCCCCGGCTCATCCCAATTTTCTTCATCAACTAGTTGACTTGGTGTAGTAGTCGGGGCATCATTATGTACAGAGTGTACGGATACACTGGCTGCACTGCTTGGCCTGAAAGTAGGTAACTCGACTGGTGGTAAGACATCAGCTTTAGAAGACGATCCCGAAGGAGCATCCCAATCCTCCTCTTCTACATCTTTGGAAGCAATTGGTTTTGCAGTAACTGGTGGATTAAATATTGGTACTGGAGTAGATTTGCGATTTGTAATTGATAGTGGAGTTCCCCCTCCTGGAGCATCCCAGTCATCTTCCACTGGATTGGTGATTGGAACATGAACATTATCATTCCATGATCCATTAATTGGAGGAGGAGGTGTATTATTTACAGGTGCATCCCAATCATTTGGATTGACATTGGGCACAGGCCTAGAGTACCTAGGCTTAGGTGCTACGAAGTCTCCAGAGGGGTTTGAATAACTAGTGTTGCGCTTATCAAACCTGTAGGTTAAACAATTAGATGTTAAAAAAGAAAAAGAAAAAAAAAACATATTACGAAAATTGGGTGCCCTGAGAGATATTTTATTATTACACATGTACTAATTTCCAAGTAGAATTACAAGTAACGATATTTGTGTGAATTTTTTTTTATAAGAGAAATAGTTAAAAATTAGTATTTTTCATAGTGTGATAGCAATGACCGACGTTACTATCCTTATAGTATCACCAAAACAGGGGGTTCAAAGAAAATAGAAAATCCTATTTTCTCAAAATTCCAGAAAACATACTTGAATCCTCCTATTTTGGTGATACTACATGAAATACGAATTTTTCTCATAAAGAAAATTCATATTCATCGTTACTTGTGATTCCACTTGGAATTACACATATGTAATTACTGATGGCATTACCATTCTGAAACCCCATACGCAATACCATATGTAATTTAAGGTAGAATTACAAGTGGCTGTACAAGTTCAAGTGCATTGTACAAATGTGATTACAAAATATCACTCAGAGTGAGTAAAACTATGTACATACCTTTTATAATTATCACTTCTGTCACTCCTGTATGGCTTATTATTATCCCTAAATGAATTACTTTGAGTAAATCCATTAAGAATCCGCTTTGAGCTTTCATATGTAGGAGGATCTACCCAGTCTTCAACATTAGCTGGACTTGCTAGAGCTTCGTAACTGTACTTGTAACCATCCGTAATTTTCAAAGTTTGTTGAGTATTATCTGTTGAGGTATTACTACTACTACTTTGCTGTGGTGCTGTTGTAGTTGATGTTGTAACTGTTGGTGTTACTGCTGGGGGTTTTGCAGCAGGGGTTGAAGGGGTATCCCAGTCCTCCTCCTCTTCCATTGTTTAATGACCAAAGGTACGCTTACTTAAGTAATCAGACGTTATTGGCACGTAAATATATTATGCAGTTGTCCTTCACTATCACCTAAAAAATTTTTGTACCACATAGAGCATTGAAGAAGCTGAAATTCGTCGATTGTGAGCAGTGTAGTTGTACACTCAGAAATGGGTAGAGTAACTTTCACTGTGAAATTTTGCAGCCACATGCATATTTTCACCAGAACAATAGAAAGTAAGTTGTACGTGCCAGACTACTAGTTTAAAGACTTAAGAGTTAAGTTAAAAGCTTGTATGCTGTGCTGCATTCACCCATAATATAGCATCTCTCTCACACGAAGTAGGTAATGTCATTTATATATATATATATATAGATACTGCAGTTGAGCCGATCAGCCGATCGAAAACACCAAAGTCCTGAGGTGTACTGAAATTAATTCTTTTTTCCAATGTAGTACACAATAAAAGAGATGGAAATGCGTACAAGTGGCCACACAAATTTAAAAAAAAAAATTGGAGAGATGGGTTTACGCTTACATTTACTATGTAAAACACCCGATAACTCCGAAACGTGCACTGAAGCCTGGACAGTGTATATACTATATGGATCATTTTACTAAAAATTGCAATGTTATTCCATGCCTCGGCCATTTGAAACATCGCATTTTTATATTTCACATTTAAAATTTTTTAAACTATATTTTTTTCTCTCAATACTCATTTCGAGTAATAGGTACCTGAAAATTTATTTTAGGCGCCTGAGATAAAAAATATAAACTAAAATACCGTGTTACTTATGTATTATACACTACAATGCTTTTTTTTTCTTTTTCTACGATTTAGTATATTTTAAAATTATTTATGTGAGGCGCCATGTATTGTATGCTCTAAATATTTAAAAAAATACCTATGTTTCTAAATAACAAAGACGTTTTGTCGTGTCCACAATTTTTGATACTTTCAAACTGCTGATAAATGATTAGGTAAGATCACGCAGTTAACTGCTCAACTCTTGGACTCCCACTCGCATATATAATCGAGTATTGAGAGATAGGGTCATTTCGTAATTGTAAAATTTTTGGCCACTCTTAATTTGAATATTAATTGAATCTGAGCCACTGCATAACTACAGGTTTGCGCGTTCGAAGGTTTAAAAAAAACTAACTTCAAGAAATAGGATATGGGTTTTCAAGAGTTTCCAGCTTGTTTTTAGGCCTTACTTTTATATTTTAAACACTTGACTTTGAAAGTTCTACTTTATGCATCCAAGCTTTGCATTTTTCGTAAAATGATCCATGTATAGGTACACCGACGCGTGGATGTGTGTTGTATACGTGCAGAGTTGCGACGATGCGTGGCAAAATCAAAAACTAGTTTAAGGGAGGAAATGGAGAAATTTTGGCGCTGCAGTCCGTAGTGGTAGCAAGCAGTACTAAAATTGTCATAAAAGTGTTGAAGCAAGTAGCGCCTCGAGAAACGGCAGCAGTTTAGCTTTAGAGCGTTGCCGGTGTAAAACTCACGACCCCTTCGACGTTTAAACATCCAGCCGACGCTCTCGCATTGCAAAGTGTACACTTTGGCATCTTAATCCAAGAAAATCAACGCAATCGCTATGGCCGAGGAATATTTATACGGTGAGTACGACAAAGGAGATTCACTCTAGTGCTTTGGACATCTGATTTTTATCCATCCTTATACCGAGCACGAGCTGGCTCGAGATGCCGGCTTTTCCACCCTTGACGGCCATTGACACCACCTCGACTCCGGGTCAATGTAGCCAAAAAATTTTGTTTACAAATACTTGTAAGACAGCACAGACATACGATTCAGCTAGCCGCGACTTTTGCTCCAAAAAGACTTTTCCTCTAACACAACACTGGTTGCAGGAATCACACTCAGTGGCGAAAAAAAAATTGAGACCTGGGATCCCGAGCCGAAAAATGATGACAATGATGACAGTAATCAGCAGTGCGGCATCGACCAGAAACTCATTATCAAAATGGTTAGTCCATTAGAGATCTAAGATCACTTCATTACCGCACCAACTTTTATACTCGCAACATAATAACTACCACACTTTTTACTTCTATCCCCCTCTCTCCCTTTCTCACTCTTTGACCTCGTGCATGCCCATAACCCTCCATAATTTTATCAGTAGGTATACTCTATTCGACTTGTTGTCAATCCTAAGCACTTGTTAATTTTACATAGTTCAACTGTTGACAATTACCTTATAACTTTTCAGTCGGGTATTATCTACAAAAATATAGTAATTTTTCATTGACAATAACATACATAAAATTGGCAGCAAGTGGTGTGCTTGAAATAATCTACGAAAGGTGTAATTTAACAATACAGTGTTGCATACTTTCAAAATTTGATTATTTATAGTTAAAAATTATCACATTTTAAATTTGACATCTTGTGCTATTATTAAATTAAAATTGTGGTATTCAGTAGTTTCTTCTATGAAACGTTTTAAATGCAAATTTTTACGTTAATAATATTATCTGAAATTGTATTTGTTATATTAAAAGTAATATTAAAGAATAGCATTTTTATGAAGAAAATAAATCTACATAATGCTTCAAGAACTATCTTCCTTTTGTTGTCAAAGAGTTCAAGAACACATGTTCAGGAGCGTCTTGATCCCTTACACTTCTTTTTATTCCTCATATATTTATACAAGTATCATTTAAATTATATGTGGTTGCGCTCCTTGATCTTTTGGCTGTTGACTTTTTTTTATATTAGTAGCCTGTCTCTAACTGGGGTAAAAAAAAAAATTTACCATTTTATTTTATTCCAGGCTCTATTGGGGCATGATGCAAAAGAGGGTGAAATAAATGTGGTCCAGGTTGAGGCCAGGTCACTCGACGGAGTGACGAAAATTCCAATTGCAATCTTGGAAATGGGAAAACAATCACAAGTGTCGATGGACCTGAGTTTTCCTGATGCACCTGTCACATTTACTCTCATGAAAGGAAGTGGCCCTGTTCATATAGTTGGACACAATCTCCTTGGTAAGTCTATAGTATAATTTTCATTATGCTAACACACTTACCTCTTCATCATTGATATTATGAATCTTCAACAGCTTCTCATATAGAAGAATTTGTAGATATGGAAGACGAGGATGTGGAAGGAGATACGTTTGACGACTGGGAAGACGAAAAGGTAAATTGAATGACCTATAATTCAAATAATGAACGTGTTCAAAGTTTTTTTGATAAATGTAATATTTTGCGTAACAGGATGGTGACGATGACGAAGATGAGGATGACGAGCCTAAGAAAAAGAAAAACAAAGTGGCGTTACCACCACCCAAAAATAAGAATCAAGTTTCCAAGAATCAGAACCAAAATGCAAACCAGAAAAAAAAATAAATGAGGCTTAGTCAGTCGCATCGCACAAGACCACTTATACATTAGGTAATTAACAATAAGTACATTATTATCATCAACAAAATCAGTATAATGAATGAACACGAATGATCTATTTTGAAGACCAATTGTCGATCATTGTGTTATTTTCATTTTGAGAAGGAAAAAAAGTCAGTCTTATTTATTAAAGCAATGACTTGCTCTTGACTATAAGATAGAGGAAATAGGTTTTTACCCAACGAGTTGAAGACTATTGTCGAGCTTTTTTTTAGCTAATTTTTGTATTTACAATTATTTTGTATAAACTGGCTGCGATTTTCCCCATCGAGTTTGAAAAAAGCAGCATCTACATGAAAGTAATATTGCGATTGCATGTTGTTCGAAAAATCAAATTTACAATTTCAATTTAATTTTTTAAAGAACTGAATAAAATCGAATCAAAGTCATATATGCTACAAAAGTGTAAAGACTTAATTTTAAAAGTGTACAAAAAATTATTGAATGTTTTTAAAATTTTCCGTGGTAATACAGAAAGCGCCAACTTTTCGTATGACGTTAAATACCGATTTTGGGTAATCGCAATGGGCAAATGATGAATTGATGAAAGATGATGCGTGGTAGCGGAAATTTTCGTGCACAGTTTTTTGTAACAAGAATATTTTTGTGTGCACAAGGCTTTAAAATGTATTTAACTTTACACAAAAACTCTTTCAATTTTACAGTCTGATGTATAGTAAAATTTAAATGGACTTTGTTTATGTATCGATGTGTCATACAAGTAAGAAAGGAAGACAAAAAAAAAAAAAAATGAGTGATGTAGTGGTACACCAATTTTGTACATATGAAATAAATTTCTCACAATTATACAAGAAAAATCTGCCGTTGATCTGAAATTTTTTAATGTACTTGGTACCCTTTTTGCCGTGAAACTATATATTTCTGTAAGCAGTGTCGGGGAACATTTCTTCAATCGGTAGGTATTAAAGAAATTGGATTTCTTCTTTCTCGACCACTTGCGATCGTGGCAATTTATCTTCCGTCGGTTCGATCCACATGAGATGATTCTTTGATGAAAAGAAAGATCATGCTTGTAGTCACAAATAAGTACTGCTGTTGTACAGGGTTTACTTATTCGGCAATATATTTATGCTAGCAGTAAACTGCATGAGCTGTGGCAATCGCGATGATTAGGGGACGCTAGTAAAGCTTCGGATTGCCCGAGTTAAGATTTTGCAAAAACAATTTTCGATCAAATTAAGGTGAAAGTACATTCTATACAATATACCTTTACAATTATCATTACTGATTAAACGTACCGAAACGATGTGCAAGAAAGTATAAATCTTTCAAAGCAATTGATTACTCTAACGATGTATTAACATCACCATCAACATTGATTAATAATCGGACGTCGCTTTCAAATAAAATCGTCTGTTACTTACCGAAACATCGCATCCCTGGTATTACAGGCACTCCCTGTCACGCGTCTCACTTAATTTACTGCCTGGGAGCGATTGTAAAATACACGCCATGATACAGAGCGATGACGGACGAATATACTGTATCGAGTAGAATTATGACAACGTTTCACAAGGCGAAACTCATAGCCCAAAACGTCGCACTCGTTATGAAAGATAGAGTGGCCGTGGGATGTAGGTACATCCGCACGACAGAAGCTGTGTCCCGAGTTGATGCCCAGCAAACAAGAAGCAGCGTACACTGTAAATCTCTCGCGAGTGAATGCACTTTGATTTTACTGAATGGCAGAGAAAGGGGGAGGGGGGGGGGCAGCTGAGTAAGAAGACACGCGAGATCTGTATATATAAAGAAGCATCAGCGGCGGAGCGCTAATAGGCCAAACAATGCTCGCCAAGTAGTGTTTATTTACCCGAGTTGTATCTCCGTTACGTGCAGATTGCGAGTCATTCCTCTCTCTGTGCGTGGGCACGCGGTCCAAGGAGGGAATGAAGCTCGAGAAGTGAGAAAAAGGGCAAAAAACTCAATGAAGAGAGAGAGAGAGAGAGGGAGAGGCTATGCTGTCGGGCCCGTGCCGACGGAGAAAGAGAAGAGAGTTAGGTAGCCGATAAACCGATCTACCAAACTGTTGGAAAAGCTTGCGGGTATAAGTACTCGAGTTGTATACTTTCTTCGTTTTTTTCGCCGCTTCAGCTCGCGCTGACGTTTTACTTCGATACTCGCTCTTCTTTTTTACCCCCCCCCCCCACTCCTCTCTTTCTTATAGTTGTGCGCGTGTATAGGCATTGCTGTCTCCTCCTCCCCGAGAGCGTTAATTGGCTCGAGCAATTAATTCCAACAAGTTGTGTGTATGCAGCGGGGGGTGTACGCGGCCGAGCGAGTGTCGCGGGGGGATCGCCCGCGGGAAAACGAGGAAACCTGTTCCTCCTCCTTGTGTAAGTATATATGTTTATACTCTCTCGTTGTACAATTCCCTCCTCTCGCGCTCGATTTTCTCTCTCTCTCTTGTCCTCCCCGAGCGCCGATATTCGTTGATTTCGCCCCGCCTGCACCTTAATCGCTTAATCTTGCGAGCTCCTGCCGATTACTGCTCTCCCCTCCCAACATCCGACTTGATTCAGCTCTGAATGAACTTATCTCTCTTTCTCGATGGCTCCTTTTTTTTATTTATTGTTTATCGCTGTTTTCTCCCTTACCCTCAACCGCCTCGACATTCTTCATCCTCCTCGGTTTATCTCCCGCGCGCTCTCGCTGCTCTCGTTTTATTTTTCCACGCGCGTAATTGAATTGAAATTTCATGTATTTTTCGGCGAAGGAAAAAAAAAAACATCTCCGCGGGTGTACGGATATCGGCAGGGGAGAGAGAAAGCTGTGCTCCGTTGGACTGTGCATTAAATTAATGTGCATAATATACGTAAGGTATATGATTTTTTGTCTCCGGGGCGATGGGCCTTTTTGTTTGTCAGCGCATGCATGAAATAGGAGAAAAAGTGCACCGGCCCGGCGGTGGATGGCGTCGGCGGCGTAGGCCCGACTAATTGGCCGATAAATCACGTGTCCAAGGCTCGGATGTGTCGAGTGCACCAGCAGTTCCTTTCTTTCAAAAGACAGTCTTCCTTCCTCCTCCTCCTCTCGTTTTTCCCTCTTTCTCTCCGTCCTTTCCCTCCAGCACACAGTGGCACGGTATACATATACACACATGGCATGAAGCTCGCGTTATATGGGCGCGACAAAATCCTCCGCCACTAAAGGTATTATTACCTACATCCCCCGTGCTCGTCGGCCACTTACGAGCCGCTATTGGCGCGCGTGTATCGCGATATTAAACGCAACGCGAGAATTTCCTATTGTTCAAATATACATACACGCGCGGCTCCGTCCGAGTTGTCGGGCCGGATTTTACAAGGACAAAGTCCAACATGCAGGGGATCGTTATAACGGCCCGCTATATGGTGTGCTTTTACTTGTTTACTTACTTGCTCACTGCACGCGCGCGCACCACGCACAGTTGAAAAAACAAAAAAAAACGTAACCCAACTTGACTCTATATATATATATTATATACTTGTGCCCATACTTACACTTTAAGTAAATTGGCCCGGCAGTGGCGCTGGTGCCCGGCACGTCCCCATTGTACTTACCCATATGTTGTATCTCTTTTTCTCGTCACATCGGCAGCTCTTGAAATTAAGGACTGCTCGACAGGAGTGGAGAAGGAGGGAGGATATTATAATCTTGGCCGGGTGCAGGGTTGATGGTCGAAGAAGTAAACTTGCAGAAAAAAAGCCTCGCTCCCCGCTGTCGCGAACAACCCGGGCCCCCCCGTTTTAATTTTATTTCTGAGAACCAAAGGAGGAGGAGAGCGCTTAAAAGCTGTCGGGGCTATTTTTGCCGCCGCTAGACACCAGCGGCAGAAGAGGTACCGCTAAACGGCAGCCGCTGACAGAAAGCCCGTCCAAACATCTCCGAGGAGCGAGTGAGTCTATACTCGTGCTTTGTTGAATAATCGCGACTGCCGCTCTGGCTCATTTGTGCGCGCTACGCTCCATTTATTATCCCCCGGCGCATGGCCCAGCAAACATCGTTTAACAATTAGGCTGCGCGCCACCCCTGATGTACAATCCCTTCGAAGCTCATCCACTCCTTTTTCTTTTTTTCTGCGAGAGATTACGTCCACTCGCTCTGTAGCCGCAGTTTCGTTCAAAGTACCCCAAACAACGCGAACTCGAGTAACAGCAGCATAGACGCGAGAATACCCGAGGGGATCTTTTTTTTTTTTTTTCTTCATTTTTTTTTTCTTTTTTTTTTTTCTTTTTTTTTTTTTTTTAGGGCGACAAGGCAATTGACTATGAGAAATTGGCGAATTTGCGAGCGGTCTTACCATTAGGCTCGCCGCCTCGCATTTCACATGGGGCCGCTCGATGCCCGCCCTCCCCACACTCGGCTAATAGCCTTTTAAACGCGCGTCTTGCGTATGCCGGAAAAATAATATATCCGTGACACGCTCTCCTTTTTTTTTTTCCCATCACCCCTCGCAAAAAACGTTTACCCGATAGCTCGTGATTTTTCAAATGTTTTTGCGCAGACGTAGGTGGGTGCATACAAATTTTATTTTTAAACAGCCGCAGCCGAGAGCAGCTTGGCACTGAACAAAGCCACGGAGAGGGGCACGTCTGCTCGCGGCGCAGTTAAATCTGCGTACTTATTTGTAGCGCGCAAAAGACAAGAAGAAAAGCCCAAAGTAAGTACCTACCTCGTGTGGTACTTACACCTACAAGTGTGCGCGTGGGCTTCTCTTTTACGACCCAAGTGGCCGACGACTGCGGTGACTTTTTTTTTTTTTTTTGTTCCTCGCCAACTCTCGCGTTTTGTTTCACTCGGCAATCGGATGATGCGGCTGAAAACAATTCGAGCGCGTTACACGTAGATATGTATATGTTTACCTCATGAATACATAATTATATGAGGACGCGCTTTATTATACCATTGCGGGTGAATAAATCGAGGAATGAGGTAAAGTGGACGCAAAGACAATCGGTCGGAATCGGGTCGCGAGGGAGCGCATTATAGTCAAATTAACGCTGCGCGCGATTGATTCCCAACTTCTGGAAAAATCGTTAATTATTGGCCGGCGGGTGAGCTGTGCTGGTTAGCATCTGCTTGATTTTTCATGCCACGAGAGGCAAGCCCCGCTACTTGGGTTTTTTTTATTGAATGCGCATATCGGTCACGTAATCTAGTCGAGTTGACAAATTTACATTCATGAGCTTGCGAATTTGAGCTCTCTTTCTCTGATCACATGTGTCTTTACGCAGTTTTCCCATCGTCAGATATTTATACATGCTATGTAATAACACTGAATCAGTTAAATTATAATAATTGCCGTGAGTCGTATATAAAATGAGATATTCCCTCGATTACGTAGAAAACACTTCCGGTGATTAAATCACCGATTATTCGAGCGTCGGTTCATTCCTCATTGGATAGGTATAACATTTGTTCCCGAATTAACATAACCCACACGCTGCACATTGTGAACGTAATCTACGGCCGCAACACCTACAGATATAGGTATACCTACACCTCTCCGAGCGGAAACTTTCTTACAATCCATGCGTCAGTCTATAAATTTTATGGCTAATTAATTCTCGTTAGCATCGATACCTACTCTTTTTTTTCTTTTCTCCTTATTTACCTATACCTGTATCTATATATATTATATAAACTCGTTGGAATGCAAATAGGGCCAAAAAAAGAAAAAAGTGCAAAAACGTTCCGCGTGTCAATAACAATGGCAGTGAGTGGACATACTTACTTAATAAGTTGAAGCGAAACCAAAGATACGTAAAAGTCAGCTCTGAAGAAGTCGCGTTGGCTCGCTCGTGTTATTATAGGTATACATACATTAGATGATTGCGTCTATTGTACAGCATGTATGTATAAATATACGAAAACAGACGGGGGAGTAGTAATAGTAGTAGTAGTGCACGGTAGTATTAAAAGAAGGAAAGAAGTAAGTAGGTGCACAGCAGGAAGCTGTGTGTTATAATATACTTATATAGAAGAGAGAGAGAGAGAGAGAGAGGGGGGGGAGGTACAGGCGAGTTTATCGAGTGATTTATCATCCGTAGGATGCGAGACACGTGCCGACGCCTCCTGATTTTTATTTCTCCACTCTGGGAATCTATATAATACACGTAGAGCCGAGATTGGCCGCAGTGGCCCGTACCCCGTAGCAATGCAAGGGTACCTATATACACATTTTAGATGTAACGATATACGCGGATTATTAGACGGATTAGCCGAGTGGAGGTATACCTATACGGGGGATGGACGCGTTTAATTATATTTTCTCCCCGTCTTCCTTCCTCCCCGTTCTTACCCATACGCGGCCGTCATAAAATCCCCGAGCAAACACACGCGCCGCGGTGGCAAGGCTATTATACATACATACACACATCGTAAGCTCTCGCGCGCGTGTGTGGGGGGTGTATAACTGTGCGCACGAAAAAAAAGTGGGGCTCAGAAATCTCGGGCGCCTTAACAGGCCATAATAATAATTGTACCTACTCCTATGCTGCTGCCTGTTAGCCTTTTCCCGAGCGAGGCGTTATTGTATCTTCGCGATAAGTCGCCAGATAAAGCTCGGCATCTCCCTCTCTACTCGTGATACACAAGCTCAGCTCCTTTTCTCTCCCTTTTCCTCTGTATACCCACTCACGATAAAGCTTCCCTTTCGATCCGTCACTCCTGTGCTTTTCGCCGAAAATGTCATCCATATACACGGACACGCACATAATAGGTACCACCCCCCCTCCCCCCCCACCCGCGTATCACATCATCTCGATAACGAAGGCCACGTGCGAGAGAGAAAAAAAGGAATCCCCTCACCCCTCGTTGCGCACTTTGTCGCCGCTGTACCACCGTACGCGTTTTTTCATCCTCTTTTTTTGCCAATTTTATCTATTGCTGTAAACAGCCCCCCCCCTTCCCTCTCTACTTTTTGCGAACTACGTATAGCTCGGCTACACATGTTTTTTTTTCCTTCCAGCGTCGAGCGCTTCCGTTCTCGTTTAATCGTCGACGTACAGGTATAGAAATTGAAGTGTTGGTCAACCGGTGCGATCGACGCGAGTCTCGGCGTCAGAGGTATTCAAGCGTGTGGATTTCACGACGGCAAAGGTCGAGCCCTTGCACCGACAACTCTCTGGAATGCCTAATGCACATTGTTATATGTATATATATATACGCAACGACACGTGTCTCTGTGCCAATATATATTACACCTATACCTACCCTGCAAAGTGTATGGCTCGTAAGTCGCCACGTTCGCGTATACCTACAGGAGGGAGAAGGAGACGCGTTTCCGGCGATTGTCGATCGATTAATGAAACGATTAGATTAGCCTTCCCTCCCCGGCAATTATCATAATTGGAATACAATCACTTGGGTATAATATCCCCCGCCCGAAGGTCAATGCTCATGTGTATACAATATAATGTTGTACCTATATGGGTACATGTAGCCACGTATGGATATATATAGGTACGTCGTCATTCGCGACTGTCGCGCATCGAGAAACCACGAAAATCACTCGATTCGACGATGTTTTGTCGTTTCATCGATCGAGTGACCATTGCAATAATATACCACTACTCGTGGGTATCTAATTTGGGTGGACGTAGCGCGACGCCTGTTAAAATTAGTAAAACAATAAAGATAAAACGCGTAAAAGAGGGAGTTGAAAACACTCAAATTTTTTTTTTTTTTTTTTTCAATAGTTCGGAGAAACGAAGAAGGGAGGAAGAAGAGGTTGAGTGAAAAAAAGTGCTCTAGCTGCGAACGAAGGAAAAAAGGGCGAGGATATAAGAGGGAGAGCAAGAGAGAGGAGGAGACTCCCTGCTCAATTATCGAGCCATAGCGGCCATGTTCCCCCGAGAGGCATATATATATATATGTAGGTATCCTACTATCATATATATAATAATATATTATGTAGGTATAGGTATGGGGAGTACGCGGGGTCCCGCTCAGGATGTCCCTTCCTTCCAACTGGCGGACCAGATACTCGTTCGAAGGCGCTTGGCCGCTCCACCTTGCTCCTGCGGCTCTTCCCCTCCTCCTCCTCTCTCTTTGCTGGCTGATGGTTGAACGTGCACTCTGAGGCACTCTCTGCATATGTATAGGTGTATTGTATACATATATACACCCGCGATTGTCTTCCGAGAAGTTTCTTTGGCAATTCGATGCTGCAGCCCGAGGATCGCAGAGAGAGAGAGAGAGAGGCGCTTCGCGCACACGCGCCTCCCCCTGTGTGCCTGCAGCGTGTTTGTAAAAGCAAACTCGAGCACGTATATAAATATATACTTACCAACTCCCTTGTGTATATATGTATACCTGCATTGTACGGCCGCGCGAGAGAGGATGCACTTTTTTAAGTATCTTTTTGCTTGGCTGCCCGTAACTATAGGTATAGGTGCATGGTGTATACACACAGCGTCCGCCCAATCCGCCTTGCTCACTTATACATAGAGCGCCCTTTTTCTTATGACTATACGCTTACTTCTCCCGGCAAAGGCTATAAGCACGCTACACACCTTTTTTTTTTTTTTTTTTTTTTTCTTCACCTTTTATTAACCCTTCTTACCCCCGTTCCCGTTACCAACGTTCTCGTTCTCGTGCAAAACAACAACAGGGACAACGAGGATAATCGTTCTCTCGGCCCACAAAAACATCAAAAAGGACGAGAGAGAGAGAGAGCTGTCCTGCATCGGCTCTCTCGTCGCGCGTAAATCACTCGGTAGTTCATTTTTCATCGTCCAGTCGTCAATTCACTTCGAGCTCTCGAGACACGCTCTCTATTATTGTGCGTGCGCAGTGTCTATTAAACGCTACTGAATGCCCTCCCCCTCTCTCTATATATACCCACCTATCTTCGCCTCACCGATCGGATCTATTTCCAAGGGCAGCTCCTTCGGGGGACGGACACTCATCGTCGCTAAATGTGCCGATGACAGCAGCCTGATGCACCCCGCAAACTTTCGCAGCCCCTCTATAAGTATATATATATAGGGCATTGTATTGATTCCTCCTCCTCCTCCTCTCGAAAGATCAACTCGCATCGCTCGAGCCCAGCTTTTATCTCTTGGCCCAGCGGGGCCCTTTTCCCATCACTGATGAGTCGCGATCTGTCACAGCTATACAGTATTATACATGTATGACGAGAAATGTGCCGATTCATCGCCGACCACCGAGAAATGGTCCACCGATACCTTACTACTCGCTCGTCGGAGTGACTCTTGGTTTCCCCCCCCCCCCTTCATTCGGCAGCTTCCTTTCAAGTGCCTGAGAAACTGCTGCAGCGTTCGCGCAATTCAACTCGAAGATGAACTCTGCCAAACTGAATCGCTTCATTGTCGTCCTCGTTATTATACACCTAATACATATTCATGGGGTACAATGAACAACAATAACACGAGTTTCGAGAGGACGCCAGCATTCTTGTCTTCGTTCGTACATTCGTGTATATACCTACATCCAATAGCTCCGCTCGAGCGTGTATAGGAATTTTTTTTTTTTTTTTTTTTTTTTCTTCACATCGCTCGGTCTATGAAAACATATTTTCGAGAAGCGCACTATTGTTTTCTCACTTTGCGGTAAACACGTATACAGAATATATTTATTATATCAAAGTACAAGGTAAAACAAAAATTCGGATCTAGCGAAAGTGGCAATACAACTGCTTCTTCGCGCGGGTATATTGCCCGAGTGTAATCGAACGAGCGAAATAAATCTCGTTGGATAAATCACTTAAACACCCTAAAGTCAGAAGAGCTTTTTCCTACCCCCCTCCGCTTTTGCTGGGTAAATAGGGGAAGCCGATGATCGTCCTTTGCCTTTTCGGCTCCTCTTGCACTGTACACATATACGTATACCATAGGCGTTTGGTTGTTGGATATCCTCAGTCTTACGACCTCGTAAAGCAGATTTTAACGGATCGTAACTTTAAAGTGGTAAGTATATGCTCTCGAGCCACAAGAGATTCAACGCGAGCCTGTGCACCTATAATATATATATATATATATATATATATATATATATATATATATATATATATATATATATATATATATATATATACACAACAGGTATATAATAGCATAATATTACCTCGTGTTAAGTAGTTAGTGGTGATTGCTGTTTTGGTGGACGAGTCGTTCTAGATTTTGTTGTCATCGACAAGTCAACCGCCAAGTATATAAGATATACAAATCACGTGTCTTTTAGACTGTTAATGCGGATAAAAGCCCTCGAGGATCGTATGCAATCAGAGAAGAAAGAGTTACAAGCGAAGTAACGAGCAAAGGCTGCGTGTATAAACTTCGGGGTGGTGGTGGGGGGGGGAAGGGAGGGAAAGGGAGCACAATGGCTCATCTGCCAGTAGGTATGTATGTATATACACGGGGGATGCTGGTTGATGTGGGGGAGGTGGCGCACTGCCTCTACCCGTTCTTTACCGCGTATAACCGGCTCACTTATCGGTCCCGGGCATATTTAATTTCCGCTTTTCGCGCCGACCGGCTATACACGCGCCAGTCTTATCTACCCTTTTCCAATAGGGCTTCTCTCTCTCTCTCTCCGTGCCTAGCTCTGCAGAATTACCCACGTACCCCAGCTTCGGTGTCGTTGTGCGCCGCGACACAAGAGACACGGCTCCTTTCGCGACGGAAGCGCCCACCCCGTCGTTGCTCCTATTACCTACTACCGTTGTTTCCCCTCGCCTCTGTGTGCTATTATCGTATAACATGAATTAATATATCATTGCCATCGTTGTTATTCTCTCTCACTGCGGCCCTACAACGCAACGCTTCTTCGTCTTTTTGCTCCTAATCCATTATTACTATAATTCTATCGTCACTCACTGCCCGTGGTCTTTCAATTGTGCTCGATTTATGCCGATAAACTATTAAATCGCAGCAAAATGTTCACCCTTGCTTGTAATAAAGCATATAGATGGGAAATTCAATCCAGTCGGTCATTGTCAACGGACCACCAGAGTCCAATATCTTTTTTGTTTTTTTCTATTTCATCCGCGTTTTTCGCCCTATTCTACCGCTGCTTGTTCAGCAATGACATGAAAATCCCCCAGGATGCACCTCGTATACTCAACGTATCGTATGGATAAATAAATTGATACGTGTATATTGAATATCCTGCATTAGTTTTTCCCGAGTCCTCGTTCACCTCATAGTGGGACTCGCGTGATTGAGCACGACACTCTCGAAGCCGAGGCATATATATATATATATTGTTTCCCGTCGTGTACGTGATGCTAGCGCGCGAATCGTCCATGAAAAATTCATGCGCGGTTATACCACCATCGTGTGCAAGGTATGTATTATACGCTATAAACCCACGCCACGACGCTCGAAGCAAGTCGCCGAGTAAAAGGAATATTTCTTCTCGCTCCCTAACAGTCTCTCATCTTCATCTAATGAATTCAGCGCCGTACCACTTGTTCAGGCTACACTTATTGCGGAACTTTATGTGTATACTTTTTCATTCCAATCAACAGTTTGATCCAGTATGGATTTTAATAAAAACAATGTGCTTATACGCCTTTCTTTCGTCGGCAATTAATTTTTGTGCAAATCATTCGGTATCAATAAAGATAAGCCTTATGTATATTATATTATACAAAACCTTTCCTCCCTGCCCTCCTACAACTGCTGGAGACAAATAAATTTGGTAACCGTCCCAAGTGGAGGAGTGCACAAATTATTGGCACGTGTTATAATAGGCCTTTAAATTATATACATGTATCGCGTCAAAGTTGGGCGCCGGCCCGACGATTGGCCGTCCAAGGGAGCCATCGCCATCACAATGTCACGGGACATTCTCGATTTCTCGTTTCGTTTTCCGCGAAAGCAGCAGCCCTTGTCGCCCCCCTCCCCACCTCCCAATAACCCCGTCACCAACCGTACGTGTATACATGTATACAACGTATTCGTGTGCCGCTATCTCGTTTACCCGGCTGAGTTCCCCCGACGACACCATCGTCTCTTCCCCGCGTCTATGTAATATGTTTGCATCAGCAGGCATTTGTGTGTATATATAAGCGAGGGGGTTGGCTCGGGCGCAGCTCGTCTGGTATTGGCTGATATTTTCTCAACAGTTATGTAATTTCCTGGCTATTGTGAGTCCCGCTGCTGCCACCACCATCATCCCTTACGATGTATATACGTGTATCCTGACGTGGAGCTTTAACCCTCTTCTCTTTCGACACCCCCCTTTGCGTGTGTCAGCTATGTACGTATATATATACACGACGCGGAGGCTGGCCGCAGAGAGGGGGATAAAGTCGCGCAAGCGCGATTCTGCTCTTTTCGGCCATCAGTGGCTGTATGCATGGGCACGGGAGGGTTGGGGTGGGGTATATGCTGAATCTCGTTGTAATAAGGTGGCAGACCGGCTACAATACGTTTAATCGAATATTTGCCGAATTTCGCGACATTTCACGCCGAGCCGAACTTCCTCGCTCCCTTTGAATTTGTATCGTGCCACCATCAGCTACACCTACTGTTTATCCACACGTACAAATACATTTACTTTTCACTCTTTGTTTTACAGTACGATTTCTTCTTCCAACCTCGAGTGGCTCGACTTTTACCCAATAACCCAACCAGATTCGGGTAATATATGGGGGAGGAGGAGACGCGTGAACATTAATCGTATATGCACACCTATATACTTGGCTTTTAAATATTTGTATACATTATAAGGTATACCTACTTTGCGTATATCAAAAGCTTATTTCAGAGCGAAATTAGTCAGTGTTTTTATTATAGGGGGGCTCCGAGGCCTTAAATTTAATCAACGCGAACGAGATACGAATTTTATACTCGCTCTTAATGTTCCTACATCATCATCATCATCATCATTGTACTGTTATTATTATTATTATTATCATTAGTATAAATGTAAGTATATAATGTAGGTATGGTCTTATTGGGGCACACCGAGTGCTGTTGGCGCCCGGATTGTTGTACGCGCCAAACGAGCGTAATTAAATAAATGCGCTCGGTACGGGTATGTATAATGTTGCAGGGGGGGGGAGGAGATACCGCTCGGATAAAAAAAAACCGATAAAGGCGTAGGTATATATACGCGTACGGAGGTATATAGGTGCGGTGCGTTCTAATTTTCGCGATCGTCAAGCTCGAGTGAGCCATAAAACGGAGGCAAGGGGGGGAGCTCAGGAAATTACCGGGGACGCCTTTCGAGAAGCACTGCCGCTCTCGATACGCTATATTATATATACTCGTCGGCGTTTTCTTTCTTCTTATCGCGAAGCTTTCGGACGCTCTTCCTGTCATCAACTTTGTCGTCGTCTTCGTCCTCTTTCATTTCGAAAAACGATTTGCCGACTACTTAAATACGGTGCTACCACCGACATCACGTTTATTCATCCACTTTGTACTTGGGGTTATGCAATTTCGTCTTCGTTTCGATACTTTATTGTTACATTTAACCATATTGGAAAACTCCCGAAACCCCAGTAAAAATTGTTTCTTCGTCATATAACAATACGTCATTGTGCGTTTAACATTGCAAATTTCTTCCGTCACTTTGAAAAATCTAAACATGACAAGCTATAGGAATCAGGACAACGCAACAGCCACAGGGTGGCGATAAAAATACTCGCATGTGTACTGTACAATTATTTATATCAGCTGTGAATTTTTATTTTCCCGCGAAATACATGATACCTGTGTCCATAACACGAAATACAAAACGAGAGCGAACGAGGCAGCCAGCCACTGACAACTCCACTACTGAATGTATATGTGTACGTGTTATGCGTGTCAATACGCACACATAATAAGTGTATACGCACGCTAGGACGAGCCGTTTAATTAACAGTGCCCGCGAAGCGTCCAATCGTTTTCCGAACAATAACGAGTCGTCCGAGGGACGTAGTTCCATATATACATTGCTCGCGAAGGTACACATCGAAACGGAGGTGTGTGTGGTGTATAGACAATGCCGGCTGCAGGGAGAACGATGAATCGGTAACTTGCGATGCCCCGACCCTATATACATATATATATGCAACTGCACATGCAGTGATAGCACAAACACCACCGTGTTGTCATGCCATCCCATATATACGTATTGTGCGTATAATGCCCACCTGACTTTACTTCTCTGCAAGTATATATACAAATGCTTGACAATGGAGACCTGTCCGTTTTATCCGCAGGCAAATTATACATCTGTCTTTATTAATAATTCTCCCCCATGGGCGAGTTGGGCTGGAGCTCCCTTGACCTTGTCTTTTTTTTTCTTGCAAATTCCACTGACTTAATATTTTACGAAAAATCTATGACGTTCGTGATGAAAAAAATGGCTATTTATTTGAGCTGTTACGCTTTATGTGGGGATCAAGTGACGTTTGTGTATTCGCGAAGAAGGTGAAGAAAAAAAAAAAAAAAAAGAAAGAAAGCAAAAAATGGAGATCACCGCCCTACTCGTAACGTATACACCCTACGCGAACGAGACAATTAAGTCAGGGCGGAGCAAGGGCCCAAAAAGCTTTTCCCCGACGACGTTTAGGCTCTGCTCCGTTTAACGATCCGAAATATTACTTTCTACCGCGCCTCCGATGCATTGGTCCTCCAAGTAGGTGTACATGCACACGTACACCGCGCGAGGGGGAGAAAAAAGAACGTACATGGGGCCGTTATACAGGTATTGCACTCCCCCGCAGGTAACACGAACCGAGCTCCGTACCCGCAATTAGAGGCCGCGCTTGTACCGGCCACTGCTCGCTACAATATCATTAAGATAGTGGCCCGTTTTTTCTCGCTGGTCACTTTGCTGCTGTTTAACCCTTCCATCCAAATCCTCCTCCCTCTCTTTCTTCACCTTCGGCATGTATACCTACCTATATAGTACTCCACCCCCTCCCCCGTTCAATTTACATAATCGCTTAACTGATCTTTATCCCCGTGTGCTGATACTTGTGCTGCGCAGCCGCATATATGTGTGCATTCGCGTCATAATGGGGAATCATATTTCGTCAGATCGCGCGGCAAAGATCTGTACAATTAAGAGCTTGCAAACTTTTCTCGAGTATAACGAGCCGTACGTATTGTGCATGTTGAGATGGACGGCGTTAACTAGTTTTCGTGCTTGTTAAGAAATTTGCTGGTACATTTTATGGGCTTTTTTTTCGACATTTCGTTTCCACGTTAATTGTTACAGTGTAAATACAAGGGTCTTGAAATGTGACACGTTTTAACCGTCTTGTGTAAATTTTCTCACAGGATTATATCAGATCTTTGCACACTTAATATGTTTTACAGGAGTGTCATTTTTAACCCACACACACCCCTTGATTTTACAGTGCAACACGCATCACATGTATTAAATTTTTAAAAAATTGAACCATCAACCGATAGTGCATGATTAAATCAATCCTTAAAATGATCCCATTTACATATACTTTTTTTATTCAGTATACCAACAATCAACGCACGCTGTCGTCATCGAACTGTATACGGTTTATACAAAAGAAAGAAATAAGAAAAAGCTGATGCAGATGAAAATTCTTATTCAATTAAAGCTTGGCGCAATTAAATGGAGACGGCGAGCTCTCTCAGTGGGAGAAAACGCGAGAAAACGATATGACGGAGCGTGACAATTTCCAGCGGCAGCCGGTTTATCCTGGAGCTATATAACGAGAGCGTCCGAGCCTACATCGGCGATAGGAGCCAACGAGTCCGCTTTTATATTAAGTTATACACCTCGTAGCTGCAACTTGGGTATATATATATATATACCTGCGTCGTAAAAAGAAGGTGAACAACATATAGAAACTCAAGCAGCGGAGGAGAGACGGAAGAATATATTATACATTATGCGTGAGCTCGTAAAGGGATTCGGATGCGTAAAAAGGGAGAGAAAGAGGAGGAGGAAGAATTAAGGGGATGGAGGCTGCGAGGTAGAGTTTATAGGCGACCAGTTTCGGGATGGCTTTCCGGTGGTGCGTGTTCCGCCGTTCGGGAATCGGTGGCGAAATTCCGCTCTTATCTCGACTGATGAAGTCGAAATTAGTAGCTGCTACCGTACGGACACAGCGGGTCCGTCGTCTCTGAGAGAGAGAGAGAGAGAGAGAGAGAGAGAGGTGCATGTATGCAGTGTGCACACACCGCGCGAGTGAAGGAGGAGGCCAAAAGAAGAAGGGAGAGCCAAACGCCCGTAAGTGTTGAATTCTCGGGCGTTGTTTAAGTAAATTGGCCCCTAACCGGTTTCTTATTTCGCTGCACCTCCTCCAGCATCATCATCAGCATCGTGTATGTGTGCGCTCTGCCCGGCCGCATGAAGGACGCGCGCGAGGCATAGTACGGTGCAAGATCGGCAAGAATCCCTGAAAACGCTGCTGCGCGACTCTCCCTCGTTTCGTTCGTTTCTTTCGTTTTATTCGTCCGAGGAATTCACGCGAATATGTTCAAATGATGCGCAATAACGTCAATTACAAACCCATACGAATTCCACGGGTAATTAGAGTGCATTGCAGGAAAAACAGCCCAACGCTCCGAATTACTTTACTCCGCTGTGGCTTGTTGTTTAGACCATCTGACACGTCATTATACACATAATATATATAGGTACACGAGAATGCGAGGTGAAAACACATTTTTTTTTTAAATATACCGATTTTTTTTTTTTTTTTTTTTTTTTTTTTTCTCCTAATATCCGAGTAGAGTCCCGTGCAGTTTCGTGAAATTTTCACTATATGTTGCTTCAGACCGCATTAATATAGATACGTTAATTTACCCTAATTACATACACCATACACTGCTTGTTCAAGTAGCGTATATTAACGATACCTCACAACAACAATTTAAAGATGAATGCCCGCACTTGGCAAGCGTATATGCTATTTATTGTGCATTAAAAATAGCACGTGTATGGTCACTGCTTTTATATATATATATTTATAGGCGGAATAACAATTACCAAGGCTTAATTAAACAGCGAACTAATTAGGCCGTTGCACCTGCGAGTACCGCGCTTGTGTTTTTATGTGTGACAATTGAAAGACAGTGGTATACTGTACCCACACCTATACTAACTACTATTTATATCTACTTACACGTTAAATGAAAAAAAAAAAAAAAAAAGAAAAAAAAAGAAAAAAAAGAAATCATGCCCGTAGCCTCGGTAATTGTATACACACGGGTGTAGGTATAGGTGTATTAGGCAGGTAATCACTATAAAGCTCGTTAAACATTCAAACGCAAAGAGATGGATGCACGTGGGTATGTATGTTAACGTGTGCATGTATATGTATATAGAATCGTGCAGCAATAGGTATTATTAAATTTAAACGTGTAACAACCGGTTGCAATTAATTTGGAGAAAAAAGAGCGATGAAAAAGAAAAACTCGGCATTTTCACCTGCTTAAAAAGACTCCAATTAATTGCATTGTACCTGTGCACGTATGGGGATAAATCACAATATTACATAGCGTGGAAAATAATTGTCGGTACTTTATGTACCTGCGTATCTATATATACGGCGGGTAACCAACCACCCGGTTAAATAATTGCATGCGCCTTGAATTTTTACGATATCGGGGGGTAGGGAGGATCCGGCTATTCCGAGAAATCTGATAAAATAAATATTTAAAATGAGAAGCAGTTAAGCCTTAAGTGTGTATACGTACGGACGTGAGGTAGGTAGGTAGGTAGGTTGGTATAGGTGTGCAAGAGCCCACTCCTGCGAGCTGCAGAGATGGACAAGCGAAAAAATTGAGCGGGCTGGCCCCGGTCGTACGGGTACAATTAAAATTAAAGATTTTCCAGAGCCGATCCAGATTCGCAAATACAGCTTCCTGCCGTTGTCATTGCTACATATACATAAGCAGGATATCGAAGAGAAAGAAAAAGAGAGCCGAGCGGTGCACACGTATGCATGTATACATACAGGGAGGAGGAGAGAAAGGGTTGGCTGCTGCATTCGCGGAGAGATATTCGCCAACGTGTGTATGTGTGAGTGTCGCCGGTGTACGGGGGCCCCCTTTCGCCTTGATGACAATCTCTCGAGTGGACCCGGAGAAAGAGAGAGCCACAGTGGCTAGGTGTGGTCCTCGGAGGCCCCGATGAATGCCGGATTTCCAGGAACGCGAGCCATTAGACCTTTTGCCGTGCCCCTCCCCCCCCTCTCTCTCTCTCTCCCCCGTATATGTATACCTTTGTCCCTTGTATATATCTGTATACGCTGGGTATATCGGAGCGAGCCCAGCCCCATGCAGCCCCCACTCCGTACCCTCGGCGCTGGTGTTATAAATTCTACATCGTTTAATTAGGCTTCCCCTACCCTCCTCTTCAGCCCCCCCCCTTTCTCGCTCTCCTCCATTATACACGTATATATACCCCACGTTCGCCTCATACCATTTCTGCACACTCTATACATCATGTGTACATATACATTTAATAAAGCCAATACCTATATACCTACTTGAGCTCACCGTGCACGGGAGGCCATTATACATATGTAATTCTAATAGCAGTACGTTACGCGTCAATTAGTTTGTTTGAAACGCCCATGCCAAGTATGGTTGGCCGAGCCAACCCCTCCCCCCCCCATTGGTCCTTTTTTTCCCTCTTCCCTAATTTAATCATCCGGCAGCAGGAGCTCGTCGAGTTTGAGCCGCTAGGATGTATTCGCCCCCGAGTCATACATCTTTAATTTGGCCCCGTCAACACTTCCAACGCGTATTACGTGCCGCGTGTCCGATATTTTGGCAAAAACCAAAAAAAAAAAAAATCTGTTGCAGCTTTGCATTCGTAAAATATCGAGTATCGACCTGTGATGATTCTCCCGGTCGCGGAGGGAGCCCCGTACGAGGGATAAAATAAAATATGCATCAGCCGTGGCGGGCAACGAGAAACGCTCTCTCGGCGGGTAAGTGCAATAAATCCTTATAGATTGAGGGAAAGGAAGAAAAAAAGCATCATCCGCAGGGCCGTATCGGCTGGCCGGATCTTTGCTGGCTACGCCTACATATACATATATATTCACGGCTTCGAAGACAAAAGCCAACCGAGAGAGAGAGAGAGAGAGGGGGGGGGCACCCTTGCACGTGTACACATAGTTTTTATTTTCCCATCTCTTTTACCTGCAGTATAAGTAATATATGCTACCCATACACCGGTATAAACGCATCATTGCAATAAAAAGGAGGTTTCTTTGATTTTGGAGTATATATACGCATATATACTTACCCTGGTTTTTATTTTACTTTTAGCGTTTAATCGATAAGCTGCAACACGGGGGAGATAAGGCGGACGAGGTGGAAGATATAATTTCTCAATTGGTGCATTTGTCCGGTGCGAGCAGGGTAGTGCCTCGCCTGAGCGAGAGAGGAGAGCCCGTGAATGGGCGCGCGGCGACGGCAGGTTAACGTCCGTGTTATTGTGCATCGGGGGGGGGGGGGAGGAGGTAAGAGAAGGACACGAGGAGGAGCCGTCAGGATCGGGCGTCCGGTATGCCTGCGCGCTAACAAGGTGCCGCGGCGGTGCGTTTTTCTGGCAAACGGATGGACGGGCGAGCCGAGAGATGCGCGCGATATAACGCGAGGGGGATTTTTTGCGCATTCAAATATCGACTAATTGCCCCCAGGATTCCTCCGGGAGGGGGTAACCGAAAACCACGGGACGTGACGGGTATACCACTTTTCAAATCCTCCCTCTCTACGCACGTTGCAGGGACTTATCTTTCAGCTGTACAGCTCCTTTTACGGCTCTGCTGCGGATCATTATTAATTCCAAATTCGAGTCCAATACGTTTATAACATCACAGTCAATACTTATTTACAGGAAAGACCATATGCAGGGGCCAAGGAGGGAATATCATACATGTACCTATAATTATATATGTATACAAGGGGGAGGGGTGTGCAATCGAGTGTTTGTGTGTCCCTCTCCTCTTATATATATATATATAGGTGCAGGGTATTGTACAACACGCGCGCGCAGGATGTATACGTGCTTTCGCGCCGGCAAACCAAAGCGACAATTAACAGATTCCAAACACCAGAGGCTCGCCGATTTCTGGAAGTCCTCCCCGTCGGAGTATAATCGAGGAGGAGCCGATGCTGCGGGCGAACGAGAAGAGATCCGTGGCTCCGATAAGCAAACTGTTTGGCCGAAAACTTATTGCCGCTGCTGCCGCACTCGCACGCATATAATACATACATACGACCCTCCCGTGTATATGTATATACACAGGACTACTGAATTTTAATAGAAGCGCTGATGCCGCCTTCGCCACCGCCAATATATTATTTTATTGAAAGGCCCCGCTGGATAGAAATATTCGCACAAATTAACTGTGCGGATCTCGGGCTTTTTTAAATTAAAAGCCCGGCGTGCCGACGCACGGGAGCGCTAGACTGGCCGGCAGCTGTGGTGGTTATTGTCATCGGGTCGTTGAGATGGACGATATTTATTATGATACCAATGGCGCGTACATGTATAGAAAATCAGTCGCTGTTTAATTAGAAATCAATGGGCGAGTATATACAGCGCTTTCCCATTCGTCAGCCGGAAAAGAGAATAATCGAAGCGGGCAGTAGGTATCACCTACCCTATACGTGCAGGGTTTCGTTCGCCGATCGCGAAACACGATCTTCGAGTGTGCGAACGCGTGTACTTACGTGCATCTGCCCCGCGGAGTCTCTCTCTCTCGGCCAATTACGATCGAATTACGAGTTAAGCGCGTTTGCGTGTAACTCTGTGTGTGTGTATGTATACGGGCGCGTGGGCTCACGCTCGCAAGGGCTATAAATGTGAAGAAAAAAAAATTATTTCTCTTGCCCTGCTCCGTTCCAATTAATAATTACAAAACAATTTATCAGAGCAAAAAAAAAAGAAAGGAGTGGACACTCGGGGCAATTGGAATTTTCGCGATACATCCGAGTCGGCGTTTTTTCCTTTTTTCTCCCGATATCCCGTACTTATATTAGCGCGGCTCGAAGAAGACGTTGGTAGGGATCACATCCCCAGTAATATCGTGCATTAATAAAATAACAGAGCGGACTAATTGAAAATCCCGAGGAAACGGGTTTGTTGTCATCATTAAGAGACAGCCGCGTATCGTCGAAATCATCTTTATAATTCCAGAGAAATAGCGGCTGCGGGGATGAGAAGGGGAGAGAAATTCAAGCATCGAAAGACACGGATAAACAGTGGCTAGCTCCCAATTAGGAGGACCCTGTTCCTCTTAAGTAATCTCCTCCTCCTCCTCCTCCTCCTCTTCTGCTTCTTTTGGTGCTGTGCTGAGCCAAAAGATGGTACAGGTATATATGTGTGTGTGTGTGTGTGGGTAAAGGGAGAGAGAGGCGACTTTACGCGGCGTCCTCGTCTTTCTCTTGTATAAATTAGTCCCAGCCGCCACATAATGGCGTGTCGATGCGCTACTGTCCTCGCTCGGCGTACATATACGTATAGGTATAATACATACTTGTGACCGCGCTAGCCTTTTTCCTTCTTTTTTCTCAGGTATAGGGTATAGGTAAGTATATACATATACACATATACCTATATGTACGTATATCCCTCCTGTCCCTCTTTTGGGCCCCTTTCCCTGTATGCACACATATATATATGCTCCTCGGCTCGAAAGCGCGCTGCTGCGGGATCGTCAGGGGGACCCTGTGCCGCTTAATTTACGACCAATTAATTTGGATAAACTGAATGGAGGAGCTCCCCATTTTCGATGCACGCGTTAACTGTTCCCTCGCTTTATTCTTTTTCTTTCTCCTCCGCTCCCTCTCTCCTCTGCGGCCTTTGATTCCTTCGCGCGCATCTCGCCACTTGCGGCATCATCGAGACCCCCATCCCAATTTCGCTTCTCTCCCGCTTATATATAATTTTCTCCGGCGTGTACATCCATACAAGCTTAATATATGAGTTATGCGTTGCGGGCGATAATTTGTCAACACGCGTATACTTAACGTGTGTATATATACATAGCCATCCAACCGAACCTCTTCTTTCAAGTATACACTTGTGTTAATAATAAATATACATTTCTACGTGTACCTGTCTGTATTACGTATTATATGCACAGCAGGTATATAATATCTGATAAGTACTTATTATGTCCAGTTAATCATGTTAAGCAGAGTGGCCCCTGGACACTAAGTAAGTGGCCATTAACTCCACCTGATTACCCGCGCGCGAGTCTTCGACTCGCCTCGAATATTTCACGTCGATGTATGTACACGCGTACGCGATACATATATATTTATATATATACACGGGACTCGTGCAAGCGCAACCTTTAATTAGCCCCATTCTTCGCGCTCTCTTCGCTCGTGTACAGTGATTTTTCTCTCTCCCTTTTTTTTTTTTTTTTTTTTTTTCTCCTCTTCTTCCTTTCAATAACGTCTCCATCTCTCTCCCCTCCCCATGCATGTGTGTAACGTTACGGTTGCAGGTATGCGCACATGCGAGTAGAGCATAAAAATGCGGCTCATTTGCTCAGCAACAGCGCACAGTTTTTCGGGCTGACGTTTCAATCGCTCGCTCCTTGCAGCACATACACACACACACATACACCTATAAGTGTATACCTTATAATTATATACAGCTATGGTATCATTAACCGGGACATGGATATAATCGAATTAATTCTTGACACGAAGCGCCTTTCCGCGATGTAGGGGGTGGGTGGTAGAACAATGAAGCGCGCGATGATCATGGCAACCATAAAATAATACCTATATACATATATATGTACATGGGCTGGATTTAAGGGAGTCCTTTGCAAGGAATTTGGAGCAAAGGCAATTTGCTCTTTGATTTCCTAGGCCCGCGGGGTTGAGTACGGTTGAGCTCGTCTCGGGGATACGACAATACGTCCTATACCTGCACCGCAAGCTTGCTCGTAGAGAAATTCATTAATCATGCGCCGCGTGGTCATTGTATATAAGGGATGCTAAGGCTCGCGTACACGAATCACACAAGCCGATCGATGATCATCTATGCTCAATTGCGTTATATTGCACGTGTGTATATACATAAAAAATAAATATAAAAGAATGTATACCATCAGCTACGGAAAGTATATAGGTTTGGCTATTTTAATTGCCGCGTGGCACGTATGTGTACGACAATGTATAGACGAGTATGGGGGGTGGATCTTATATATACGTACACCGACGAGCGAATAAGTCATTGGGTCTGGCGTGGAGCGAAATTGGCGAATAGAGAGAGAGAGAGAGAGAGAGTAGGTATAGTTGTGGGCGCACTGTAGAGGGAAATAGCTGGTGGCTCTGATTATTCGCGCCAGCGGGAGAGAGAGAAATAAAAGGCGCAGATAAGGAGCAGTAGCAACCCCCCCGTGCGCGATGGCGTGCAGCTACTGTCCGACGACGTATACGAGGAAGCCTGGATATTCGATTCTAAGAAAGGGAGACGGAGAGAGACGGCTCTCTTTCGAAATGACAGGAGAGTGGGGGTGAACCGATAAGGGCCCCCATCAGGCGTGCTTTTCGACTCCCTCGAATAAATATATAATCTCATTTGCATGAATAAAAGCAGCGCTGCAGTCGTTGTGCCCGTTGCCACCTTCGTCGTCTTCGTCGTATACCGTTTCGCTTAGCGTTTAGTTCCGAGCACGCGACGGCCAATATATATATGCCAACAGGAGTAGGAGGGGCCTACATGCGCGACGATTACCTATATGTAGGTACCTACCGCCTGTATTTTCATGCACATCCACATGAGCTCGAATGAAAGAGAAAATATAGTAGATGCCTGTCGGGCGAAATCACTTTCGCGAGAATCCCCGGGAATTTCAAGCTCGTCCGCCACGCGTTCAAAGGTATACCTACATATTTATACTTAAGTAACCATTGACCTGCATAAGTGCCACTTGCCCCATTGTTATCATAGTATAATAATTGCGGTATAATATATAGTTCCTGCAACCTCCACGTATTTACCGTCGCCAGCTGGATTTCTCGGGGCTTATCTGATTCGCTGCCCATATAGTCTATAAATATATAATATATAACAATACACACGATGTGTACGAGCGTTGGGTATATTGATTGGGCATGCAAATTTACAAAATACCCGCGAGATTACGTGCACGCAGGCTATTGTTTTCGTTGCCTATATCTATATATATATATGCACTCGGGTATTGATATATCGTTCGCGGGAAATAATAATGATGATTTGATTTGTTACCGTTTTCTGCATGGCGGCTCTTATAAATATATTTATACGTGACCGTGAATCGCGCCGCGCGGTGAAATCATCGGGGGGGGGGGGCACAGTTAAACCGAAAGGGGACACCTCTCGGGCAAATGACGACTCTAATCGATCAAGTCGCGCTCCGAGGCCCGACCAACGCTCCCATAAACTACGCGCCAAGATAAAATAAAACGGGAGAGCGTTGCAGCAGGACCTACCTATATATCCTACAAGGACTATTTTATACCCCACAATTTCCCCTGCACGTATATACAACGAGTATATACTTATACACCTATATACATATACATATATATGTGTATTCGCGTTCGATATCGCTGTGGCGTTTATACATATAAGTACACATTTCCCTCGACTCTCTTTCTCCCTATAGGCTCGTATATACATATATAAGTGTACACACGTACAAAGTAAAGGCGACGACGCGAACTGGGCTTCGATATAACGTATTCCGCGCGCGTACGCGAGCATAATTGGCCGCCAACTGCTGTACTGCAGCTCGCGCGACGACGACAACGGCGATGGCGACGCTCTCTCTCTCTCTCTCTCTTCTTATATTCTTTCAACTTAACTTTGCAAGCGGTATACCTACAGGCATATATTATGGCACTGTACCGAGGCGGCCGATCGCGAGGAGCTATCGCCGGGACAAGAAATTATTCTTTAATTAATTGTCAGTAACGCTATATAAACCTTCCTCTTCTTCTTCTTCTTATCCCCTTCGCTGCTGGTGCTGCTTATTGGCAGGCGTGCACCGTAATATACTATTCTTTGTGCCTCCTCTCGTTCGGTAAGCACAATGATATTATTACCAGATCTTTACGATTTTCCTTTCTTTTTTTCTTACCGATTTTTTTGAGTAGCCAGCGGCATTTTTCACAGCAGCCAAGAAACTAACGATACCCGTGACAATATTCTTTAAATTTCATTACTTGTGTTAAATTTCGTCCCTCGCTCGTGATGCAGCTGGTACCTTCAACACATGTCGTTTGACGCGACAAGTTTCTCTTTCTTTCTTTCTTTCTTCCCACACTTTGTACTTTGTAACTCAAGTATGTAATATATATAGTTTTGCCCCGAGAAAATTTTATCGAGCAACGCGCCACCGAAGAGATATTTTCCCGATTTGACGAATCGTGCAGGAGAGTACGGACGGCAGAGCTCTCGTGACGAGAGAGGGGGGGGGGTGTGGAATCGGTGGGGCTGGTTGTTGTATTTTTATTTTCCGGTCCATATCAGCAGCCGACGTTTGGACAATCAGAGGAGGAAAAGACGAGCGAGTGAGAAAGGGGGAACGTGAATTTTGTGCGTAATCGGGAAGATCTCGGGGACCTTTGCGGTGGGCATATAGGCCGTTCGATTTCTCTCTCTCTCTCCGCAGGTTCTCGCTCCGAGGCGGCTCGCTCCTTTGATCGAACACTGCACAGCAGTCCTGAGAAACAGCGGCGGCCAACTTACCGATCTGGACCATCTCTCCCACCCCGCTCGCTCGTTTTCTTGCCTCCGGACACCCGCGGCGAAGATCCCCTTTTTTTTTCCCCATTATAATTAGCGCTCCCGGTACCAAGATCAACGCCACTGCCGCCACTGCCACCAAACACGGAAAACTCGACCGCATGAAAAATGCTCTTCCGCCACTTCTGCGCCGGCTGCTGCACGCCTTGAGAAACACTATTTTTCTTACTCCCGTTTCCACGACTCGAATCGTTTGTTATAATGTACATATAATTATTATCCTGCCCATACCGAACGTTAAACTAACGCGGGTCGATATCGACACAAGGCCGGATATTACGAACAAGTAAGTACATCGAGCTAAGAAGGAAGGGAAAAAGAATGGGAGGCCGAGCTGTGCATGGGTCGTAAACGTGTCGGCGTGCTCGTTTTTCTAAAAGTTCTAACGAGTTTACGACGTGGTGGCGCGGCTGTCAGTGGACGTCATTAAAAAAGAGTAATTTTGTCGAAAACTAATTAGCAAGAAAAGAGCGCTCACCTGGACAAATCACCATAATTTTAATTGCTCTCACATCCCGCGTCGTTGAAGAACAGAGGGCGAGTAGGGGGGGGGGGCACACACAAGCTCACACGGGCAGAGCACACGAGGTATATAATAAGGACGACAAGTTCCGTTTGCCGGCGCAACTCCCATGACTCGTCTTTTTTTTTTTTTTTTTTTTTTTTTTTCCTGCCCCCCCGATGTACCTGCTGTACCTACCTACACTCCACCTTCTCCTCTTCTTTTTTTCCTTCTCTCCACCTCTCTCCTATGGCGGTTTTGTTGCTCTCAGCCATCGAGCATCCACTTACGAAGAACATCTTCATTCATCGTAATTTTATACCGCGCTTTTCTATTGCGCAAAAAAACACGACGACGACGACATGCCAATAAAAATAGTCCGTGTGCACAATGTTACAAACGCAATTACAATTACTGAACATGCGCACGCGTTGCGTTTGGAAAATTCAAAATTTGGGTCAATGAGATGGTGATGATTACACGAATTCAATAGTTACAAGTAGTCTCGATAAATATTGAAATCACTTTTATTTCACGTTCACGCGAAATCGTGTGGCCAAGTTAAATAATCATATTACATTTATACAGATTTCACGTAGGTACAATCTAAATCAATTATGTTCGCACTGTGCTCGACGCATCATATTTTACTTTCGTTAGATATTTCTCCAGCGTCTCGACATAATTCACGTAAATACATTATTTACACAGTTTGCCACAATCTGCACTTTTACATCTCGCAATATGTTCACGCTACTCTGTATGTACACTTTAAAATAAATAATTTGTCCTCCCCGAGCTGCCGTCTCGACTAAATGACGCAGGCTCAATGTGCTCCGGTTTGTTTGATCAATTAGAAAAACAAAATGCAACTTTTGACAAGTGGTCGGCCGCAATCGACGAATAATACTTAATCATAGTATGTTTAAATAAGCTCGGAAAACAGCTTGAGTCGACAAAAACCGACGTGCTTCGAAGCTAAGATTTTTATAAAAATACAATTGCCAAAAGACACCGTCATCGTTACTATTACCATTGGATGAGCAAACACGTTTTTTTTCATTTTTTTTAAAATTTAAACATTGAAATTCACGGAGTCGATCAACTCGTCACTCATGACGTAGCCTTCAAAATAAAGTAACATATGTTTTCGGGTTGCATCAACAGTACCTTTTTCGGTTCAGCGCACACAATGTCACGTACCTATACCCCTATTTACACTATGTACATATAAATATATATTTATATAGATGTATACATCAATAAAGTAAATTCATAAGAGTGAACAGCAGATTATTAGATGAGAATTCGTATATTGTGGGCCCATCTTTCTTGCGTATCGGCTACAGCTTCGCCAGTCATCGGTTCCTCCTTTACAGCGTCAAACAGCTTACGGAGAGGTAACACGTGATGATGGCATAATTACACCAGTGGGGGCATCAGTGCCCAAACAGAGGGAGTAAGACAGTACTCGGGTTCGTAGGGCGATGCACCGGAGGCGCTGAGATCATGCCATTGCAGGTGTGTGCCAATAGAGGAGGGGAAAACAATAAAAGAACAATGCAAAGGATGAGGGTCGCAGGGGGGGGGAGAGAGATGGGCCTAGGGTCGGTGTCCGGGTGGCGTCATGAACATGGCGGCGGCGGCGGCGTGCGAGTGCCTGGCCATCGCCGCGGCTATGAAGGGCGGCACGGCTGGACTGCCGGGCGGCCCGACGCCCGAGAACATCAGGCTCGAGCCGAAGCTCGGGTGGAGCAGCGGCCTCGCCGACAGCCTCAGCTTCTCTATCTCCGCCTCCTGCAGCCGCTTCGCCTTGGCTCGCCGGTTCTGGAACCAAATCTTCACCTGCAAAGCACACCAGAAGATCCAGACTATGTTTTTTTTTTTTTTTTTTTTTTTCCTTAACTCCTGGGGCTTGCGGTCTGGTACAAAAATCAACCAAATCAGTGGTGTATCAACTGCTCCACTAGCTTATCCCAAACGTATGAATATATATATTTTTTTTCTTTGGTATTCGGATGAGCTAATCAACCACCGATTTGGTTATTTTTTGAATGCCTATTCAACACTTTAACGTAAAAATCATAACCATGCACTTTTTAACTGTCCTTTCAAAACGCATCACTTGAACGAATAGTGCGATCGACTGTCTTATACGTAAGGGTACTTACCAATTAATTTTCTATTGTAAAATATAAAACCACTAAAAAATGGTTAAGCGCATCTACGATTTTCTTTGATTAATTCTATAATTTTTAACGTCACAGGCGGGTACGAGAGATCCTTCAACAATTAAGATTTCACGTGAATATGTGTTTAGATAGTTCACGAGATTTGAACCGGGTGTAGCCGGGACTACGGGTTCGTCTCTCTACCATCTGTATAATATACTTAATATATTATAATGTTTTAAATTGTACTATTACAAAAATTGTGAGTTGAGAAAGTTACGATTAGCGTAAAGGTAACAAATAAATTATAGACGCGTAAAAAGTTTAATGATTTTTTGCACGGCAATAAGAGAGTGTGTGGCAAAACTCCTCAATTGTACATTAAAGTCACCCAACACCGAGTACATTTCATTTGTACAATAAGTCGAGCCGCAGTCGCCGACGAGAAGGCTATATATGTACGTAGGTACAGGCAGAGACCGCGAAAATCAATACCCTACGCGTACCTAGCGGTGCGCCGAAAGCGTCACTCCCTGCGACCTCGTCCATGCCCGGCTGGACGAAAGTACCTAACATTGAAATAGAAAAAAAAAAAACACCGCAATATTGTGGCTGACATGAATAACGTTGACTGTCGGTTCTTCGCTGGGTGTGGGTAGGGGGATTTTTTATGAAAAGTCCATAGACACTTACCTGTGTCTCGGTGAGGTGGAGCGACGAGGAAAACTCGGCCCTCTCGGCGATCGTCAGATACTGCTTTTCGCGAAACTTCTTCTCCAGCGAGAGCAGCTGCTGCGTCGTGAAGGGCGTCCTAGGCTTCCTGTTGGGCTTGTGCTTCCGCAGCGTGCACCTCACCGGGCCGGGCCCTGGACCCGGCAGCCTTATGTCACCTACGAACCGAGAAAAACGCCAGTCAGCCCCTCCTCTTACCGCCAAATCACCGCATTTTTAAATCCTCCCTATACGACAAACAACACCCACTATATTCGAGTGCATGGATACATTACGCGTTTCGAGCGAGCCAAAGGGAGATAAGGCCCTCTGCCGCTGGTTTTCCCAGCCGTTGAGATAGCGTAAGCATACATATTTATGTGCACGCAATCGTGAGAGCCGTTTAAAAGATTACAGCCAAAAAAAAAAAAAAGAAGAGCGCGATAACTCTTAATAGACTCGCTTATTTCCCCGTTGGTTGCCTCGTAACCCAGTATTTGCCGTCAAACGGGTAAAATATGCCCGAAAATAAGAAGCCACATCCCGTCGCCCTGGTCGCCCGTACACGAGTTTGTCGGCTCTCGTTCGTGGGCGCCGGCTTACGCAACGGGACATCGGTAATTCATCACTCGAGTGCCGGGGTAATGACACGAAAATCGTCCGGTCGCCCCGATAACGCTCACCAAACACCCGCTCCCGGTTACGTAACTGGTGCACGCCGAGCTCAGTGGACTTTTAAATCCAAAGACAAACAAATCCCGCACGATGGAGCCGACCAGGCCCATCGAGAATCGAAGCTATATACATGCCCGCGCAACGCTCTTCTTTGAGAAAAACAGCTGTGTGTGTATATATATATCCAGGGTAGGGGTGGGGTTGGGGGAGAAGAAAAATAATAGAGACTCAGGAAATGCTCGCTCGAATTTACGGCTCGGCGCGGCATGCGGTTACACGGGTATATAGGCCCGAGGGCACGCTGTATCGGGAGGAGGAAAGCTTGACAAATCACCTCGATCACGTCTCTCGGAATGAAATAATTACAATTTACGTCGCAATCCCGGCTCTCGTGCGCTAACCTAACGCGCGAGCGCCCGCGTACGCACAAGGGCCCGACCCGCGAGAACCTCATTAACAAGAGAGTGCGCGCAAAAAATACACCCGGTGCAACTTTTTTTTTTTTTTTCCTCGAGTCGACGACCCGCCCGCGCTACTAATTATCCCCGGGCGTTTTGCCCTATAATTCGCTACCGCCTTCCTATGTATTGCGTACATAATACACTGCACGCGCAATTTTGTATCGAGCCCTTCTCGGCTACAAGGTTCACACAGCACTCGACCAAAGTGGGACCATATAATTTTATTATAGGTATACGTCCAGGTATTTATTGCCATGAAAATTGACGATAAACGCCCGGTGCAAAAAAAAAAAAAAAAAAAAAAAAAAAAGTGTACGTATATAGAAATGACATCCCGATCGTCAATAATTGATGGGTATGAATCAATTATTAATTGACAGTGTGTGTTTCGTTGGCGGGACGCGAGGAAGGACGTATGGCGACGGATTATGAGTAAATTGTCCGTATCTTTGTCTCCCCCTTCCCCCCCTCGGTGAAATAAAAAAAAAGTGATCGATGAGCCGTGCTCTCTCTGCTACCGAGGAACAAAATAATTAACAAATTAATGAGTTTGTCCCGTCCGTTTCTCGCTTGTCTCTCGTTCGTTGCGTATTTCGACGTATAAAGATGAATGGGTAATTTATATTAAATTAACCGATCATTGTTCCCCTTTCGCATCTGCAGCCTATATTATAATTATGTTCGTCTGCATAAGTAATATACGCGCTCCCCCAATTGGTAAAAACAAGTGCCAAAGTGATTCCCTCGTCAAGTCGAGAGGGTAGCAATTGCACGAATCCGTCTGCGAATGAATAATTTATTCTCGTTTATTCGACTTTTCAAAGAAATTATTCCAACCACTCGTGCACTCTGGGGAAAAACTGTTTTCTTTTTTTTTTTCATCATTGTTATACCTACCAGGAATCATATGTATACATACGTGTATGGTATATATAAAGCGCGTTGCGTGTCTCGGAAATCGAGCAAAAAGCGTATTAGCCACGGTGTTTATTGTTCTGTCGAAGGGAGTTTGCTTTGCGTGCCGTGCCACGTCACGTCGGGTTATCATATTAATTTCGAAATGAATTTGTTGCCAATTACGCTGAATTATTTTTCATAATCCCCACACGTTACGCATTATAACTATTCATTCATTAAATCGCCCCGCGGAGCAATAAATTACAAATTCAGATCGCGTGTGTGTACTTTTTTTTTCACTCTTTTTCAGTATATACATGCTCGTTTAGATATAATTTTAATCGTTCATTAATTGCGTCGATCGAATCGGAGCATTTCTTAATTTGTCGAGCGAAAGATGGAGCGGCGTTGCGTAACGTATGTAATCGAAGTTTATCGAATGCGACGAAGAAAAAGTGTGACCCCGAAGAGCATATTTTGAATAATTTTCAAATTCATCTGTTAAATTTCCACTTCATGAGCCATCATTTTCGGGACGCGATTTCTTTAACCATCAAAACAAAGCTTAAAAAAATTGAATACACACATCAGGAGCGCATGAATAAAAAATGTCGAGCCGATCGAGTCGTACGGTGTCGTGGAAGGGGGGTAACGATCAGGGGCGTAAAAATAACGAGGGCCATCGATCGGCAATGAAAGTAAAAATAATTTATATGCCGAGAAAGAGGGATCAAGCTAACAAGCATCAGTTTTTACGGGACTGCATGTATGTATGTATGTATCGAAGCAATTGCATTATGGATGGACCGAGTTATGTTACGTATGACTCTATCATCTCTGAGCGAGAGAGTGTGTACGACCACACCAGAATCATGTTTGAACTCTCTCTCTCTCTGTACACACACGAACATACCCATGCAAGGTAGTTGTTATATTTATATAGGTATATATATATATGAATGCGGTAAGAGAGCACAGAGAGAGATGGAGGAAGCTGGACGGTCGGGTCTATGATGTGTATAGGCTCGCGAGAGAGCAGGTTAGCGGCTCGGCGATCCCCTTCTCGGGCTTTATACGCCAAGCAGCAGCAGCAGAGAATCCCGTAATGGCCGGAGATTTCTTTCTCGGAAGCAGCACGAGTTTCTCATTAGGATCGTCCGTATTTCGCCCGCGCGAGTGATATAAAGAGAGCGGGAGAGCCGTGGTACTTGTAGGTAGGTATACCTACACTCTATATAAGATGCTGCTGGCAGCTATACCTATTATGTGTGTATATAAAACACCTATGTGCTGGGAACATACAGCATACTTATATCATGATGCACCGGAGGGAGGGAAAAACGCCGCGGCGCGCGTTACTTCGTTAGAATTTGAATTAGATGCGTCCACCTATCCCATCAGGGATGGAGCCGCGCAACAGAGGTACGGATATACCTACCTATGTATGTATGTCTGTATGTAACGTGTTTCGCGTCACGTAGCGCGTGCCGGCCGCGCTAATTGTACCTGAGAAACGCGAGCCTGCACTACCACTCGCGGGCCGATTTGAATGCGCGAGGCACGATCCCCTCCCTCCCTACCCCTCTTGGATGACCACCTAAGCTGCACCGGCCGGCCAACGTGTTTTGCAAGGATGCCGCCGCACTACGTGCTCGAGCCGATGCTGGGAAACCGTGCACACACATGTGTACTTGTACGCGCTCGGTGTACATGTATATCCTCCCCCTCTGCTCTCTCTCTCTGTGGAAAAAGCGAGCTTCCCAGCACTGCCGCAGCTTCGAGTATTTCCTCCTATTAGCTCCGATGTGTGTGAAAATTACGACACGCTCCCGCTTTGGTTGTACAACAAAACTATCATACCCATGTATACGCATCTCTCTCGATCCGCGTCGATATTATATATTTACGTCAAAACTCATTATCTCACCTGTCTATGCCTCCAGCTCGTTATGACAACAATCATAAATTTTTTCACTTATATGAATGAAAGTATGGGTACCCTGACCCCTGATGGTGACTTTGAAGCGTAATCGTCGGGCCGGCCAAAAACAAAACTAATGTGAAAAAAACAGAGAGTCGAGGGCCGATAAGTGGGTATTTATATATATTATATAATAATAAAAAAAAAACGAGAGCAATTCGACGATAATGCACGAAGGCGCCCCGGCTGCGTCGTCTATATATGTACCAGCTGTGATACATGTATATATATATATAGATACCATATATATATATATATATATGCTGATTAAACGGTTACGACATTATAAATACGTATTACGTTACATGTGGTGTATATCATACCGGGCGAGCTCTTTACGAGAGCGATAACAACTCCGTCCGCGGGAAGCAATAAAGCGACGAGTGTAGGTAAACGAGAGGGAAAAAAAAGAAGAGGAGCAAAGGAGGAAGCCAGAGCAAGTCGCGGGGACTAAATCGAAATGATGATGATAAACAGCGTCTCGCTATGTAATTATTAGATGATTAGAGCTGATGTGTATATACATATGTACATGCGTCTCGAGTGTGTTTACAAGTATAAATATAGTATATGGGCGTTGGAGCGACAAATACATGAAAATAAAGGATGAGTAAGTGCGAGTGGCTATAATATGATATAATGCATAAGTGGACGGAGTGGTGGTGAGGAATCGATGATAGAGGCGCAAGCGCAATTAAGCTCGCGTGGACGGGTAGTGTAAACTCGCGGCGCAACTAATCTCCAGGACCGGTGACATTATTTACGCAATAAACTGCCCGTGCCGAGCCTTCAACGTATATGCGTGGACGTATATATAACCCCCATACAAACAGAACACGCAAACTCGGGTGCATTGGGTGTCTCCTCGGGTGCGTGAATTACGATAAAAGCCGTGCGCGGTCGCGTTAACGAGCCTATCTTTTCACTTATCTAATTCGAAGGGGCCGAGGAAAGGGGGGGGGGAAGAAACAGCAGCCTCCGAGAAAAGCGAGCGAGCCAAGAGGCGTCATGCGAATCGCTCCCGTGCTAATTGGAGCTACCGGCTCTCGATCGCATTAACCAGCACCCGCAGTTCCAATGAAATACATATAGGGGTGCCCGGCATATACACCCACACTTACTCTGATTTAATTATATTTATTCACGCTCCGGAAAGTCTGCCGCTCCACACTTTCGATACTTCCGCGCTCAACGAGGGGCAAATCGATCACCTATGCCCATCGGAATATATTACCTACAAATGTACATATATACATAACACGTCCCTCCCATTCTCGGGTGTACCCATCTCTTTGCCCATCCCAACGAAATTACGGCCTGGACGCGCAAGTCTATACTTCAACCTGTAATTGCGCTTTCGTTTCAATCGGAGCCACTTTTCACTCGAGTTCAATTAACTGTCATATCAGACGCTAATAGAGCAAGTTATTTTCAAACTCAATCGGGAATCCAGTTTATTTTGATCCATACATAATATATGTAGAGAGAGAGAGAGAGAGATACGTGTATACTATTTCATTTGTATTGTACGAAAAGGGTATATAGAGACAAAGATTTTGATAGCATTTATACGCTCGCGTGTAAGAATAAAATCAATTTTTCACGTATTGTATTATAATTCAATATACCATACACGTATTGAATTGGGTGGCTGCTTGTATGAAAATATGATGATGATGGTGATGATAATAATAATAATAATAATACATAATATATATGAAAACCGATACAATCGTAAATTCAATGCGATAAGAGAGTGTCCTATTGTGTGCCATGTAAGTGCAGGCAGAGCTTACAAAACGCCACGCAAATGGCTTGGGCTACCCGATGTGACGTGATCTCAATTTAACGGGGTATAGGGGGAGGAGATGACAAAATTGTGCAAACTTTTGTCGATGAAAAGAGAATTTATGGACTTGAAGCTCGGCAAAAGCTTTGACGCATGCGCGATTCAGTGTGCGAATATACATATGCGAAACTGTGCTTTCGTCAGCTACGTTGGAAGCTCTCGCCGTGTAGCCGTACAACCTAATAATCGAGGAGTAAGGAAAAAGCATTTGTAGGAAGATATAGGAGGCAACGTCCTTGGTTTTGGCGTGTTCACATCAGGTGCCGTAAGTGCCACTCGTTAGGGATTCCCCCGAAACGGGTCTGACTGGTTGCATGAGGCACAAGTATGTATGTATATACCTATATAAACGAGCGCGGTACTTGTGTGTTATACATGTACTCGCATGGGTAATGTGCCATGCCTCGCGCCAAGTGCAAACATGGCCTCCTACTCGGGCCTCTCCCACCATCAGGCGAGAGACGCGGAAAAGCTCGATGCGAGAGGTGGAGGGGGAGAGAGGTGACGCTCGATACGGCTAATGCGCTACAAATTCGACAAATGCAGCTGGCGCGCTAATTATGAGATCTCGCGGGAGAGAGAAACGCAAGAGCACCAACACCTATGTCACATATACGGGGTATGACCTGCTGCAGTGCTACTGCAGTTGCAAGACAAAGTCGCGTGGACACCTTCCACTCACTCCCTCCCTTTCCTCGATTAACGTGCATCATACGATGTCCCTGGCGGGTGAAAGCTTGTGCACCGCTGTCGTGTGGTCGTTACAGCTTGGCGAAACTTTCCTCGCCCAGCGGGACTATTATTATTACTCGTGCTATTTATCGCCTCTACGGCCCGTAAACGTCACTTTTGAGTCAACGAGAGACTCAGTTTTGAATTAATTAGAAACAACGCGTATGCCAAAACGATTCACGGTATACTCTGTGGTCCCCGTTTTTGTTTTTTTGAGAGACATGTATATTAAGGGGCTTACCGTTCGGACTGGTGGGCCCTCCGTGCGGGCCGTAGATGTGCGCGTGGGGGTTGTGGGGGTGCGGTGGGGGCGGTAGCCAGGCGAAGCTGGCCAACGAGGCGGGGAAGCCGGCCGAGCCCCAGCCGGTCGGGCCCTGGAGGTACGAGCTCGGGCCCCGCTGGACCCCCGGGTGTATAGGCTGGGGCACGAGTGGACTGGCCTTGCCCCGCACCGCGGCTGACGCCCCACCGTCGGCGTCCGACTCGGCGCAATCGTCCGAATCCATCACGTTGAGGTCCTCGCTGTGCGCGTCCTCCTGGTCGTGCAGCCTCGTACTCGTCGTGGCCGACTCGTTGTCCCCGCCCTCGAGGCCCGAGTGGTTACCCGGCTCGGAGTCATCAGCGCTGCGCTCGTCGTACTCGTCGTGCTGTTGGTGCTGCTGGCGGAGCGGCGAGTCCGCTTGTCGCTCGTCCGTCTCCTGGATCAACAGCTCCCGGCGAAGCTCACCCACCAGCCGCAACGGTGCCCCACCCTCGGCCGCCGTTCGACTGCTCAGGTCTTTGGCGACGAGGAGCGGCCGGGGCTCCAGCAGCAGACCCCTCGGCGACTGCTGGCCCGCGAATGGACCGGAGTTTTGCAGTACCGCCGAGTGGTGCAGCTGGTGGTGGTGGTGGTCATAGTCGCGGTTGAAGCGCCGGGCCTCGGGGGCCTCGCCACCGACACCAAATAGGAGGCTGGCAGCGGCCGAGGAGGGCGAGGACCGCCTCGTGCCGCTGAGCAGCGCGTCGACGCTGAAGCTGATCTTGCCGCTGCGCGCCGGCTTGAGGCTCGACGAGGCCATAGGCTGCGAGAGCGTGCCCTCGACCGGTGCTTCTTGCTGTTGGTCTTCGTGCTCATCCTGTTGGGGCTTGGGCACCGATTGCCTTATATTACCGCCTGCTGTTGCTGCCTCGGTGTTGATGATGCTGCTGCTGCTGCTGCTGCTGCTACTGCTGCTGTTGCTGCCGCTCATCTCCGGCCGTTGCGCATGTCCGGGCGCGTCACCAGCTCGGCGATCCCCGCCGGCCGGCCATACCCCTCGGTCACGGCACCACCAGCAACGATATACCCCCTACAACACCTCCTGGGATATTGTCACGGGGCCCATGGCCCCCTCTGACACTGCTGCCCCCCCCTCCGCTGTATATATAGGTATACACAACGATACACGAGCTAGCGTCGTCTGCTCCACGCGCGATCGATTACCGCGGCCTCTTGCCGTTTCGGGGAGATGAATTACTTTTCTTTTTCTTTTTTTTCCTTTTTCTTTTTGTTTTTTCTTTTATACGCGTGTGTTGTACGTGTGTTTGGGTTATTGGGTTGAAGTGCTGCGAGCGACGACCGAGCGAACGCGACGCGCCGGGGAGCATAGGCGAACGCTGCTTGACGTGCCCGGAGCTGCTCGGCGTCCGCGATCTGCCTCGGAAACGGCACTGATTACCGGCTCGTCGCGCCAAGCAGCGGAACAACCCGGCTCACCGGGGAGAGAGAGAGAGAGAGAGGAGGTGGAGATAAGCGAGCAAACACGAGGGAGAGAGCTAGCCGCGGGTCGCGCCGCCCCCTCGGCGAGCACGGGGCCAGGTGGCGGGGCACGCCCACCAGACGCTGCCGAGCCAATGGGCACCCAAAGTGCCGGGCCACTCCTATCCCCTGCTCGCGACTCTTCATAAGGTACACACACGCACGCACGGCTCCCAAGGGAGGGGGCATGGGTCTCTCTGCAGTCTGCCGCCGACGCTCACGATACTACCGGGGCAGGGGGTGGGGGGTGAAACGTGACGACTCCTAATTGTCTAATTCCAGGGCGCGGTGCGCGCGAATTGATTGGCAATCCTCTGCACCTAATAGTAACAATACACACACACACACATGCTATATAGAGGCCTCTGCTCGTTGTACGCTTGGATTGATAATATACATATACCTACCAGCGCCCGGGAGTTCGCTAACGGATAGAGGGGTGGAAGGGTGGCACCAGCTGCGAGAGGGGCATTAATATCCGACGTCGAGCTTACCCCCCCCCTAGTTTTCTCTCCCTCTGTCACGATGATGGCTGTCAATGCGCTACTTAACAATGAACGCTCGCAGAGACGTCAAGTGTGAATATTGTACGTATGTATATGGTATGCTCCCGTATGTCCCGTAAATCGTTCTATAAAATAATTACGTTTCGTTTCTGCCATTTGTTCCCCTTGATTCAATAATGGACAGTTATATTTTAAAGATTGTATACATAGATTTTGATTTGATTTGAAAACTGGTTTATTATGCCAAGGGCATCACAGGGCCGAAATGGAAATTTTGAAAGTATATTAGAACATAGTTACAATAATATCATTAATAACATATAACGAAAGGTATTACTAGTCCTAAAAGAGAAATCTCATAAATTTCACTATATTTCTGAGCACAAAATAATAAGCTATAGGTATAGAGAGAGATTAAGATTAGATTAAGATTAAATTTATTTAAGGCTAAGGACTCAGGGTCCTTAATAGCCTAAGCATTATACAAGGCTCAAAATATGAGCAGTCTACTTGTGCTTGCAAGCACTAAACATATATAACTAAGTACAGTCAGCTTAGTGTAATTATAGCTTCTTCGAAAAGAGAGAGAGAGAGAGAGAGGTGGTAAAAACATCAGTGCAGGGTGTATTATCACCAACAGATCCGAAAAAGGTGAAAAAGATCGTAGGGTTAATCGAGAAAAGTGTAAAAATTTGTTGGGTGGAAGCAGTTAATTTGTGACGCAAATTCTTTGGAGATTTATGCACCGGCGCGTCAGTGGAGGAGGAAAAAAAAAAAACCCTTCCTCGTTAACGCGAGGGCGCGACAGCCTGGAAGGGCCAAAGAAAGAAATTGATTCCTCGACGCAGCGGCGCGACGTCTACGGTGTCGTATATATATACACGTACGGGGCGAGCCTTGAAATTAGCGGAAGGCACGCGAGACTTTGGGTCGAGCCAACCGTACACCTACCGAACAACGTAGCCCCCGAGGGAGCAAATAGGCGCCTCGGTATTTTTTCAGCCCCCGACACACCTCGAGAAAAAACCAAAGAGAGAGGGATAATCGAAGGTAGGGGCGTAAGGTATATATATATATATTATACCTATACAATGCAATAATATAATCCGATGAGCTGCGCTGCGGGCGGGGGTGACGGGATACACGAAAGTGTGTAAGGACAGCGGGCCCGCAGGGAGGTGTCCGTCAGTCTCGTTGTCCACGGGAGCCTCGAAACAATCATGGGCGCTAGGTGCGGATTATATGTATACACGTCGACTTTTTTTTTTTTTTTCCCCCAATCCTGTAGCTGCTGTTGCAAAGCCTGCTTAGCAAAGCTGTGATTACTGCTGTCAGATATAATATATCCCAGTGATGTATCGACAACACCATTATCCTTTTTTTTTTTTCTTTCGCCTTTGGCAAAACTTGTAGGTTCTGCTGTGCCCAAGACAAATTCCTCGACTTTCGTCATCGTCAGCGACGATTTAATCCGAGCCACCGAGTGTAAACAAACCTCACAGCCATTGTTTGCATTATCCGCAGCGGTGAGAATTTTCACGAGATCATGTAAAAAAAAAAAAAAAAAAAAAAAAAAAGGTACAGCTTGACTGTTCCAGAGATGACAACGCAAATCTATATAGAATTTTTACCATCCAATTGTTTGATTAGTAAGCATACAATATATTACTCGGGTATACGCATATATAAAGACTCGTAATGCAACGTAATTTTGTCTATTTTTGATGAGAATCACGCACCAGGTCAACTACAATAATGTGAGAGAGGAAAAGGCTAATAAAGTATAGGTGCATACGTGTATATATGTATATAAATAATTATACCCCGAGTATAAGTACAACACAAAAGGAAGAGAAGCGCAGAGCGTGCGAAAGCTCATTTGCCGCGAACATCGGCGCTAAAGGGGAAGATACGGTGGTTAGGTACTTAAGTATATAAAAAAGAAAGATCGTGCAACGCTAGCAGAGTACTTGGGTATACCTACCGAGCACATAGCGCAGCCATGCAAGTGGGCATAAATATAGGTGAGCCGAGAGCTGCAGGTCTATTAAAGCAAAGTATAGCTGCAGGCACATCCGTCCGCCCATATGATATACTCGTGGATGGTCGTTGCGGCACTGGAGACAGTAGGTAGAGTACTCTGCAGTGTAGCGAGTATTAGGCAGTTAGTGACTCGGCAATCCAGTTTAGGTACAAAATGGCTGTCGTTTAGCGAGGATTAATGGTCCCCGGGATTCACAGGGTTCACGAGTGTACATATAGGCAAGCGTACCTTATACCTACTACACACCGGGTAGTAATATAAAGGGCCCAATGTAATAATGCTGCAGCAGATGCAACGACGCTAGTGTGTGTGTGTGTGTGTGTGTGCTCGAGTCAACTTCGTTACATTATATACGTATACACCTCTGTCCCAACAGTGGCCTCCATTATGATATTATCCGATGTGCTCTTTTTATATCCCATGCACTACACGCATGAGTAAGAATATAAACGTATTATGCGCGACACGTATGCATATGTATATGTATATAGTCCATATAAGCACATCATTTTATTGTGTATGAGCGTTATAATGTACCAAAGTGTACGAGAGGGGTGGAGAGAAGAATCGAGCTGCAGGGATATTATTTAAGTAGACGAGGAGGAGGAGGAGGAGAGAAGAAGAGCGAGCGCCGTTTAGCTGGGCGTTACACGCTCGAGTGGCTCCCCTCCGCAAAAGGACTCCTTTGTCCACACACACACGCACACACACGTATATATATACATATAGTGTGTACTTATTGAAAAGCACGGGGATGGGTACATAGAACCCCGCCAGTCATGAAGTGCGCGTTATAAAGCGCTGACAGAGATTTAGAGTGTATTTAATGTTGAATTAGCCCCGAGGACCCGCTCGTTTTTCCCGATGCTCATCATTTCATATATTCTTCCTTTTTTTTTCCCTCCTCTTGTGTCTCGTGTTGGGTGTCACCTATACAATAGGTATATACAGCGCGAGGCCAATGACGACTGCTGCTGCCGCCGCTTCCATTATTCGCGCCTAATAAGCTCTGGGCTAATCGATTGACTTTTAACCATCATCATTCCGGCGTTTATTCCCCGAACTATTAACGCTTTACGCTGCTGACGGTGCGATCTCTCTCTCTCTTTCTCCTCGGGTGGATGCCCACTGGAAAAAGGGACCCACCCCCGACCGATCCTCTTGTGCGCGAGCTCCCGAGCGTTATACGTCCATACGAGCTCGGCTAATAGTTCCGTGAAAAACCATAAGTATATACACATATACGTGGGTACCTACTCGAGTATCACTCTTCGTCTTTCGTACGTGTACCTACTCTGTGATTTACCAAAAGATATATATGTATACTTATATAGTCCGGATTCGGTCAGCCGTCGTGGGAGCCTTTAGATTTCCCAGTTGGTGTACCTATACGGACATCTCATTCCACTTTCGATTTTACAATCCTTATGATGGACTTACCATTAATGAGGGTTTGTCTCTTGGCTTTCGCTTTGTTTTTGTCATTTCACTATATACGTTGGAAAATCAAATCAATTTGCAAGCATATGTAAGGAAGGTTTTTTTTTAGTACCTCTTGTGGGAAAACTCCATCCAATCTCAATGATTCTTTGTTATTCAGGCCAAGAGCCAAGAGCCAAGGGATGAAGGCCCATGATTACCCGTGGCACGGTCAGGTTATACGAAAAAAAAAAAAAAAAACTTTTTGTAGGATAACAATACGCAGGTAAAGGTATTAAAGTACGGGCCTAGAGGGGGAAAAAAAAAAACCATTTTCAGGCGGATTTTTTCCAAAAACCACGTGCTCATTTTCGCGAAAATCCAAATCCGTGCAACGAAGCAATTTGCCTGCCGTTGTTTTTAACACGCCTCGCTTCCTTCCCACCGGAGCCTGCCCACAATGGGCTTTCGTTGTCAAAATCGTAATCCTTTCGATTGTTCGCCGGCTCCGCGCGACCCACGCAATCCCCTCTGCCGATGGCTCGGGAAACGGAGGTCGCTCCCGGGGCAATCTCGCCCCGTGAACCCGCCCATCGTCCCACCGATACGTACCCTGCCAGCGCCGCAGGTGGTATATCCACGGAAGGCGGCGCCGCGGCGGAACAATTTCCTACAACCCGGGATTCACCTACAGGGAGCATATCATTATTATACCCAATATCACCTGCACGGCGTCTCTCCTACATTGGTATACCATAACGTGGTACACCCGCTGTTTGCCGAGCCCTCGTTGTATTATTTCGCTAAACTCCGAGGCGGGCCCTCCTTTCTTCCTCCTTCCTTCGGGAATTCGGATTATGGATACAAGTATATATATATAGGTACCCTCCTCCGGGCTCCACGAGACTCTCTCTCTCTCTCTGTTCCTGTAGCTCTAATCTCTAAGTGCATGCAGTCACTCGGTCCCTTCTTCGCAGCTCGAGGTGGAGCGAAGAATCATCGGTACATCTACACATCACCGCGGTATCACCTCGACAGAATTTTGTTCTTTCTCCGGGCCAGGCCCAGCTGTTGCGCGTTTACGCGCGTGTGTCAAACAAGTTGAATCGCGTGTATTTATATGGTGCTCATTGTTGGTGGCTGCAGCGCGTCGCCCGTTAAGTAGGTACCTTGTACCCAGCGACCCTCGACTCTATATTACATAATGGTAGCGGGGCCGTGTCTCTAACGAGCCGCGACGAGCAGTTACGCCGATTAAATGTACCGCAACGACTCCCCTCCCTTTCTCCTATATTATTCACCCATTGTGCTGCTTATTTATCATTGATACCTAATTCGTGTGTATATATATATTATACTGTATAGACATCGCGTAACGAGACTCCCTTGACAGGCAGATCCACGTATTTGTGTCCACTTTACAAAAGATGAAACTCTTTTTTTTTTGTTCTCTTTTCATCTCTTCATTCCATACGGATACAATAGTACTTTTTTTCAGACTTTCATTTCTTATATGTTTGACAGGGTAAAAAACAAAAAGGTGTAGCTACACAATTCCTTTATTTTTGGTTAAAAACTTTACATAAAGTTAGTGGCATTACCGAATTATGTATACGAGCCGGGTAATTGTAACCAACAGAAAAACATCGATTGAAATGCATAAAAAAATTAACCAACAGCATTTAATTCATTATTTCTTAACATGTGTGGAGAGAATCGTTAATCTTTTAATGTTTTACCATTTAACATTTGTTACGAATCAGTATGGCTAAAAAAAAGAATGTATAATTTCTTGTCTATGCAGAAGAGCATAACATTTACGCTCATTTTTCAGACGTATACACCTCGTGATATTATCTTCAAAATCAACCTTTTTTATTTAATTTCAGTAATATAGCCACAACAATTAGAATTCGTTTAATCGCGAGTAAAAAAAAACGCGTAAATAATTTTTGAAACAAATCGAGCACAAGCATCGAATGTATTATATATTCAGGCGCCGAGCGAATAATAATAATACCGATGTATACTGCACAAATAAGCGTGGGTTCGCGTATCTACGTATAGATAACGTGTGTATAACGGGTGCGTACACAATATATGTATACACCAATATACCCGCGCGCGGAGCGTAGCGGGAGAAGATAAATATGATGGGGACGAAAGCGAGAGACAGCTGATAAGCGCGATATAAGTGATGATGGGATTTGGGAGCCGAGCCGAGAGGGTGGCTGCGTGAATTGCGGCCCATTCGGAATTCGGGACAGGAAATTACGAGTGTGCGCGAGCGAACCGAGCCCTCACAGAAAATTATCGCCAAGTGTGAAATGTGTAACAGCGGAAAAGGGGACACGGCTGCTCTTTCAAAAGCACCGAGTCCCGCGTCCATCTCTCCAGATACGCACATCATTGTATGCATATGGACGGGGTTGCGTATATCTTTTGCGCCTCGTCGCCCATCCTTGTACACTTGTAAATAAATCCAACTCATCCTCGGCTCCGCAAAAAAAGGGGGGGGGGGAAGGAATCGCGTCGGGGTTGAAAGGGCAGAAAATAATTGAATATCCACCCATAGACTGCCGTGTAGCGGTGCAGAGGGGATGAGCCGTCGGGAGGCTAATGATTGCCGTAATGGGGCGAGCGAGAGGTGATGAGCCCGCCCGATTAGCCGGACTCGGACTTTGTTCGCCCGTCCGTCCGTACGGGAGTATACATATACAAACCGTCGAGGTCGTGGGTGTAGTGGCGCGGCGCGTGCAACTGTCTCCCACATCGCCCGTTGCATGGACCGGCGGCAACGGACTGGATCCCTGTATAGTTGTACACATGGCATACGGAAGAAAAACCGTAGCGCAAAGGGGGGTCTGACCTGGTGGTGAGTTTTGACGAGCACCTACGGACCGTACAGTTATAGCCTGGCTGGTTTGGATTAGTTTCGGCGCAGGGTACACCAGCGCAGCCGGAGATGGCAAAAATAAAAATCGTCCCGACTGTATACGGACAACGCGATCCGACTCGGGCCCGTTTAGGTAATCCAATTTGCAAATCTTTGGCTCTCCGGTGGTACACAAAACGGCTTGTTTTTTCGACGGTATAGAGCGCGGCCGAGCTCATCTCCGGCTGATTGAAAGAGCTGCTGATGACGACGACTTTTCCCATTAGTTTTACAAATATTTTTCTGCCGCCCCGTTCGTTTGCCGCTTCCCTCCACGGGTACAAAAACACGCACGTACATGTGTGTACGTTATACGTCTAAGCCGGAGACTCTCGGATAAAAACTCCCCGCGGCCGGCGTTAATCACCAGTGATGCCTCTGTGTTATTATTTCTTTCCTTTTTTTTTTTTTAGCCCATACCCTCTCGAGGCAGATGTCCATGCAACTCGAGAACAGAGCTCGTTGGTCGTACCTGCAAGTATCCGCCCATTTCCCTGGAATACCTATAAGTGTAGCCCACGGTGCTAGGCTGTTTGCGCACATTTGCGTGCGCGACGCTCGTGATGTTTGGTTTCCATATTACAACGCACTCTGACATAAATATACTGTACGATCTGGAGTTTTTGTCGAATATTGACAATCGCTTTTGTTGAAAATCGTGGATACCTACACGTTTACACTTAATCAATTTTTTTTTTTTTTTTTTTTTTTTAACGTTTTTACGTTTTTTTGGGAAATTAAAGTTCTTACAGTATTATTGCGTATCACTTGCAAGAACCGTCATTTGAACTAGAAAAAAAAGCAATTTCACTTTACCGTGAAATAATATTGTGAACCTTCAATGGGACTAAATCAGACGAATTATCAATTACAGTCATACTAATTGTTTTGAATTTTGCTTAACAGAAAAAATAACGAGTTACAGTGTGATTGAGTATGAAAAAAAGAAAAACAGTAATATTTATAATGCCGGTAAGATAAGCTATGGTGTTGATCAACTGGTATGAAATCAGCCACCACTCTATCGTGAAAAAATGAACATTATCCATGCGCAAGCGACTTTCGTAATAAACACTATTTGGACTATGGAACTCGGACAATTAATTGAAAACATGATAACTTTCAAAAAATCCCTAGAGTCAGAACCATCGAGAGAGTTCCAATGATAAATAACCAACTAATGCACACTCCCTAATCTTTTCAACTTGTTGTGCTCGCTGCTATGTGTAATCAGTGTAATAGTTTTTTTTTTTTTTTTTTTTTTTTTTTTTTCATCAAATTAATCTTCCGTTGGGTTAATCATTAGAATTACGTTTTGCCGCACTACATGTACGATTGAGCTTCATCGACGGAGCAAATGAAAACAAAGAATAATACGCAACTCAATCATCGCGGTTTAATTGTTCCTCTTCTAATTATATCTCAGAGCCGAGAAAAAACAAATAAAGTGTTATCGCGTGCACATTTTTTACAAAAAAAAAAAAAAATTATCACCAGAGTTGCATACGTAATACATGCACTTCCGGCAAATAAGACGAAGAAGAGAAGACGATGCGGATTCCGATTTCTCGGGAAAGTGAAAACAAGACTCGCGCGCAGAACGTTAATTTACATCGTCGTCGGTTGTTTTCCGTTTCAGCAGCTTTTAATTGGCAGTGACTAATTACGAGCGTCTTATCGCTGCCGAGTTATCGCTTCGATTTTTTTTTGCGCCAAACACCAACGTCATCGGCGGCACAACAATGCGATACACACGGCCGAGACGACGCTGATACTGCAGCTTTATTATTGAGAGATTTCTCGACCGCTGCCGAGACCATCATTAAATAACGCGCATAACCCAAAAGTACAGCGGTGCTCGTATAGCCAAGTAGGTACATTACAATCAAAAAATAATAAATGCTTGATTTACAATAAATAGGAGCAGCGTGCCAACGATTCGCGTACAGCTGCACGCTTCCTCGATTAAAAAAAAATCAATTTCCAGTTAACCAGCCAGTACTTAGGTATTTACAGGTACACCCACGAGCGATCCAATTTATTCGTGGAGGGGATTTTTCTTTAATCGAGCCACTTTTTTTCGTTCCCCCTTTCCCGTGTATACATAACGCACCGGCGGTCGAGCCTCGATCAAACAACAATAACAATAATACGCGCGAGCTGTAATAAACGCGCTTGGCTAGCCGTGCATGAAAGCCCCGATTGAAGGTAATATATAACACACACAGAGAGGCCGAGCTCGGCGCGGCGAACGAAAAAGTTATTGAAACGTCAAGTCATCGGGAAAGTGTGTGCTATTGATTTAATTGTCTTGTTAATGCGCATCGAGACGCGCGCACGGAACATCGGGACGTCCAATCGAGCGAAAGCACCCGTCCGCGCTCGTCTCTGCGCAACGGCCAATTAATTTGGATTGTAAAAATTGTTGCAAGCCAACGGAGCAAAAACTTTTGCACACACCCACACTCATTGGCATCAAATTTGGCCTCGGCACTTAATTTCCACTTCTAGGAAGTGCCGCGGAGCTTTGCAAATAATTACAGTTTGGGGCGCGTGTGCAAAGTGGACAGCCACCCTCCCACTCCTCATTCACAGTTGTAGCAGTACATAAATGTATATGTACAAAACGATGTACATAGGCACTCTTATTTCTCGAAAATCATACTAGGTGTACGATATTGTGCGTGGGTGCCGTAAATCAGCTCCCTCCTTCTCTCGGATTAACCCTCATCGCTCTTCATTTGCCGTCAAAGGCAATCGTGGCGTCGCGCGTTACAGCTCGTTATTAACCCTTTCACTCGGGCTCGTGAAATCCGCAGCTGTTATTATTGTCAATTGTACGACCACACGCTATTCGCGCCAGCCAACATATGTATATATATACATACCCATAACGTTTGATTCCTGCGTGTAAGAGGTATAGGTATAACGCAGTTGTCTGAAATATTAGACCCCCGGGCGTACAAAAGTACGAGTACCGCTTGATGAAACACTCGTTCATTGCAGCCGTGCATTGTTTCACCAATTTTCTGACTATCCGCTTTTCATTGAGCAAACTGCATTACAAATAGAAAAAAAAAAAAAAAAAAATAGTTGAAAAAGAAAAAAAAAACAAGCGAGATGTATAAACGATTCAGTTGGGCCAATAAATTTGTCCACGGTCCACGCGGACAGAATTTTTTACACGCAAGATAAATCATCGTTCACTTTGTTGGTGTCGTGGGTATACCACACAGCGGCCAGAGAGGGTATTGTCATCGTCCAGGAGGCACGTAGGTGAGCGGCTCGATGAAAAAAAAAAAAAAAAAAAAAAAGTGCCGCACGGGTCGGCCCCGATAAAAATACAATTAACCAGTAATAAAAATCATTCCTCCGACATCCATCATGAGCCACACGGCTTTTTAGGACACCCAGCCTGCGGGCCGGCGCGGTATCAAAGCCCGCATTCACGCGGCATAGACATTATATGTACAATATATACTTATATACACGGGGCGGCTTTTACTAATTTGTACTTGAAATACATATTATGTATAAATATTATTTACAGACTCGTGTTGGACTGGAAAAAAAACGAAGGAGCACGTCCATAAAAGTCAAAAGGGGGAGAGGAAAAAAAAAAAAAAAAAAAAAAACAGTTTGTAGGAAACGTTGTGAAAGACGTAGGGCTATGGCTGCTCTGGCCGATTTTATAAATTGCCGAAATAATTTATTAAACGTAATTTTCAATGGGACCAAATTGAATTTGATTTAAGTACAATGCGGCATTGTGCCGAGAGAGCGCGCTAAAGGGCAAAGAGTCGAGGTGAGGTATATACGTGCACAACAGGAGAGACGACGCGCGCGCGCCAAGTTTTTTTTTTTTCTTCTTCTTTTCTCGTCCAGCTCGGGGGAGAATGCAGCTTTGATTCGTGGAGCCTTCCCCCTAACCCGCGTTTCTGGTCGAGAGTCCCTTGTACATGTTATATACCCGCCTATCCTTTGAAGGGATCATGCTAACTAGCTCGCTCGAGCTCGTACTCTTTTTTTTTTTTTTTTTCTCTCTCTTCGCTACCTCTTCTTATTTATTCGCATTTAGGCTCCTTCCAGCCCACCAGCAACATAACGATCGCACCCATTGTATCTGTCTCTATTTTATCGGAGCGCGCTCGCCAACGCGTGTATACCCCGAAAGCTATTGACACCACATTTTTTGCCAATCACTCGTTCGCCGACCGGAGAATGTTCCTTTGATTAATAATGCCCACCTTGTGCACTTGGCATTCACGCGCGCTCTATAATAGCTGCTTTTAGATTTCGCGGGGTTCATCGGTTCTCGCATTGTTGGCGAGTATTACTAATTTCTATGGCTCGACGCTCGCGTGGTCGAGGAAAAAAAAGCCATTATTGATATTATCAAAAGTCACGGGTCACAATTAGGCGGTACCCCCCCTCTTGCTCGACGGATAATTTTTACCAAAAGGCCTTTAATGATTTCGTAAATTAAATCCAATCACCCGTGCATTAATTACCATTACTTAGTTATTAAGTATTTACACGCGTATACATAGCTCGAATGTATAGGTATGGGTACTTTCGTAATACGTCAATCGCGAGTTAGTTGCTCCGACGAGATAATTAATCAAGGGGAAAAGAAGAAAGGCACACGCTCGTGCAATGCGCGAGAATAGCGGCGCGGGTCGTTTGTTCGATTGGCGCGCTGATCGATTTGTTCAATACCTACATGGATACCCATACCCCCGTGCGGTACAACGCAAGTATACACACCAAGAGTGGCGGGCGTAAAAAATCGACAGTCATGATTGGCGGGACATATTGATTCACCAAGCGTCGTCATCCTCCTCTGATCTTGAGCTCTTTCACTTTTATATAATGTACGTATATGTATATATTATGTAGTTGCACGAGCGAGCGGAGCTTGGCGTGGAATTCAATTGCGTCACGCCGATTAACGTGCGCGCGTAGCCCCCCACGATCAAACGCCCTCCTCTCCGAAAAGAAGTCCGTCTCTCGAGGAAAGGAGCTGCGCGTGTGGCCGCGAGCGCGCGACCGGAATACCCGAGAGGAGCTGCATCAGCCGCAAAAGGGAATAACGACTGCTTCCTCCTCCACCCGTGCTCTCTCTCTCTCTCTTTTTCACCCCACGCGAAACGACACGTTTGCGTCGCACTGCGACCATACTCACAATATACTCTCCTCGCCCCAATCAACGGTGTATTCAAACTCGGGGTATATCTGCAGTGCCGCGTTAAAACGAAAGCGTCGCGATACTCTGGTACCTTATACTATTACATCGGGGTAGAGTTTCTTTACAAATAATAATAATAATAAGGATAATGGCGATAACAGTTCCTTCGTTGGTTCAAAGGGAAGCGTTGCGTTTAGTTTGTGCACGAGGAGCGATTATTTCCGTCGTGCGTGGATTGTCAAAAGTCTGATTGTACACGAGAGCCTATTATTGGGACCGAGTAGTGTATAAATGACTCTCGAAGGAAAATGAGAAAGAAAGAAAGAAGGAGAAAATCCATACGAGCTGTATAATAGCCATGTCCACGCACAATGTGGACCGAGAGGACAAAAGTCGTGTACCTTATTTATACGGAGGGGAAAAAGTGTCGTTTTAAAAGCATTTTAAAGTCATTTTGATGATCCTTATGGTGGCTTCGCGCGGCTCAAGAGGAAGGTAATTCCTCGATTGGCTCCGAGGGACACTCGCTATACAATATCCGCGGAGGATATATTGTGCACTCGAGAGATGGAGTGGGGAAGGATGGGGAGGATGGTGGTGGTGTTCAAAGGGCTCCCTCGTATGGGTGACAATGAAGCGCGCGCACGTTTGGAGGAGAAGACACGTCCAGGTGCTGCTGGAGAGGACCGTGCAACAAGAAGGAGACCATTACAAAACACTACATCATTTCCAAGGTGTGTGCAGTCACTCTGTGCCTGCGGGGAAGGGGAACAGCCAGGTGTATTGTGTAGCGCATCCGTGCACGCTCACGTCGCCGTATACTCATACCTATAATTTGACTCGCTCCGCCCCATTCATTAGAAGCATAAATTTCCACTTTTCCGTCTGTGTATGGCATAATGTGTACATAGCTCCTCCACCCCGACGGTTCAAAATCAATGCTGGTGGCGGCATTCGTAAGCGTATTTTCTTCGCGTTAAACCGTCCATCCCGAATAATATGGTCAAAACAAATTTTTTTCCGGCGCACATAATATGCGCTCCTCCTCGCGATAGTGGGCCCGCACAAAAGGTGCTGGCTGAAGAAATTTGCTGAAAATGGTTTCATCCGAGTCTTGTGCCGTCACCACTGCCGTTTTATTCAAGATGGGAGAAAAAATTAATCACACAGGAAAACATGAGTTTGTTTCTGAAAGTTCGTGTCGCTCGATTTTTTTGACACGAGCATTAATTTGCAAACTACAATTAAGTAGCCAGTGCTTTCACGATTGACGGATAAGATCAGTTGCATTAGGATACAACTTAAGGATAAATTAATGTTCATTTGGCTGCAGTTAAACCGCATGATTCGTAGCTAATCAATCAGATTTCTTTGGTGCAGCTTCTTTGTTGCTAATCTCTTGCGTTTCAAGAGTTAATGAGCGACTACTTGTCTATACATTTACGTCCACATTCAGTAACGGCATGTGGGCCGAATGATGCCTCAGAACCTGCTTCAATACTTGCATATCGTTAAAATAATTTAAAAAAAATTTACTTTCAACAAAAAGTTAGCGACAAAGTAATTTCAAACCAACTTCCTTGAGTAAATAAGTAGTGGAAATATATAATAATACATGGAAAACTGCAAAAAAAATGATACCGTAACAATTAAATCCATCGTGTGTGTAGACGCACAAAATCTTCCGAAAAATAAAAAAAAATTACTCGTCAAGGCATCAACAAATTTGAAAAAAGTCTCTAAAATACAATAAAAACCGAGAAAATAAAGAATAAAATGACTATTCATTTTTCTTTTTTAGAAATTAAGGTAGATCTAAAAATCCGAAAAAATCTTTTCCTAGTGTAAATTTTTCTCATAATCTTTTTCTCTTATATTCTTGAGAAACAGTCTTAACATGTATGGTAAACACATCAATTTAGTAAATGCTTTCCAAATAAGCATCTGTAGTATACATAAGCTAAAATTTTGTTTGTTCCGTTCAAGCTTTTGAAGAATAGTGTAAATATACAAACAAGAATAAAATGTTCTAAAAAAAAAAAAAAAAAAAAGGACGTACATGTAAAAAAAAGTTCGTAGAGATGTATTCTTTTTGTTTGGAGGTATATTTATTAACGGGTGCAAGGGTGAAACGAGCCAATATGAGATAAAATTAATGAAACTAAGATCCTCGAGAATTTCTTTGAAATTTGAAATTAATTAGAAAAAGACAGGTATTATCTTGATAGCAATAAAACACTTGGCAGTATTTAAGCTACCCGCAGCTTTTTGCCGTGATAAACAATGAAAGCGGTGCACGCGAGCGTCCCACATTCCGTGCCCATCAGCAGGTAATTTTCATGGGAACACTCAAATGAAACGACCGAAAACAGCCCGGAAGATCGATAGTCCATCTCGAGCACCTCACACTGCTTCTGGAGCATCTGCTGACGTTCACGAGGAAAAGTAGAAGAAAAAAAAAAAAAAAAGAAGAGCGTAGGAGCGAGTGGGGGAGGGGGGAAGAGGAAACACAAAAAGTTGGCACTCGGGGACTCAATTTCACTCTTTTGAGAGTGTTGGTTGTGCAGGGGTGCATAGTTCCCTTTGAATGGGTGGTGTGTGCGCCACCACTTGAAAACTTGTACGCATCGCAGCCACAGACCGAGACAGGGAACTCGAACGGCTTCGGATTGTGGTGTTGCCTTTTTCGCCGCCACGCACGGCAGCTGAGAGAGAGAGAGAGAGACACCCAGAGAAAAAACGAAGAGAAGAAAATCACGCACTCGGGCCCTATATAGCTGGCACAATGGCCCCGATGCAACGTCGTCCCCCTTTTGTATAGCCTCCGCTGCTCCCAGCACATACACACACGTGTGTGTCTCTGCAGCGGCGCACCTCTCTCTCTCTCTCTCTATCTGGCTTTTGGGCCATTATTCTTGCTCTTCTGGCACGTACAGGACACACGCACGGGAGGCAGAATGGCGAGGAAGGTGATCCCTAGAAAGAGGGAACCTCACGCCCGATTCCCCGTAAAACAACCAACACACGCGTACACTCGCCTCCCGAGCATTTTTCCAATTTTCCGATTTAAAATTCACGAGCTTTGTCTGCGCCACTCGCAAGCTGCGCTCTCCTCTATTGCTCTCAAACTTGTGATGTATATTTTTTTTTGTCACCCGGCACTCGAGTAGGTAGCTTTTTTTTTTTTTTTTTTGTTTTTTCTCACACACCCCCACGGTCACAAAGCTCTGCTGGGCCTCTTCAATCTTTTTTTCATTTTCCTATTCTCCTTCAACATCAGCGTCGCTCCCCTCGAGTCTCGTTAAAGACAAATACGAAAAATCAGCTCGCTTTCACGCGTCCACGAGATCTCGATCGTATCTCCGGATCCTCCCCTCCGGCCCTTCTTTTGAATTTCAAAATTTGTCTCGCGTGGTCCTGAGAATCCACTCGTAAGCTCCTTTTTCTTCCCGCGTTCCGTATATCAATAGACATATATTATATCTACGTACTTTGCAACAAAAAGACATCAATTAAAACGACCGCATGAATAATCATGAAATGGCAATTGGTGAAATTAAAAAATCCCAAAGTCAAAGGGAGGGTGAACTGTTATTGTCCCACAGAGTGGGATTTAATTTTGGGAAAGTAAAAGGAGTCCTGTGTATATAATATAACAACAAATACACGAATCGACGCAAGGAAAGTGATAGGTGTGCAGGTATACGTATTAGAGGCGCTGCAGGAGTGGCCGCTACTTTCTGGCCACTCTCCGGGCTCTAACAATGTTAAAATTGGCCGATTGTTCGGCTCGAGTGGCCGGCTCATTGTCGGCTGCGGTCTCGCGTGCAGCTGTATACAACTCCGCCTAGGTATACATAACGGGGCCCCCTTAAATCGCAATTATGCGGGCCAAGGGGGAGAAGAAAGAGCCCTTAGGACAATTTTCTCCGAGAAAAGCGCACGCGCGCCTCTTCCTTTTCGATACGTATACCAATATACACACAGAGAGAGAGAGAGAGAGGAGAGTTTGGTCCCCATTGTCGAGGGTGTGAGGACGGGACCTCCCGACTTTTGCGTCGGGCCCATTATTCGGTCTCTCGGTTCATTTGTTCGAGCTCGGGAGATCCACTGCAAACGAATATTGACGATTCGACAAATGCCCAGCGTGAAAAGCGCCCGAAAGGTATAACTTACACAGACAGGCCCGCAGGGCCTCATAAAACCCACAGCCCAGGGACTGCGTTTACATATACACGTATACATACACGTACATGCCACGCAAACTCTGTACCTGCGACTCGTATAAGAATACTGCCCGTGCAGAACACAAGGAGGGAGAGGGGGGCAACCGGAGAGCCTCTCGAAGCTATATACATTTCTCAAGGATAATGATTCCACGCCCCGGGCGACAAAGCCCGGCTGGCGCTTGCCGAGATCACTTCCCTGAATCCCCCGTATAACTATGCTATACATCGACACGGATGCCCATTCTCCACTTTTATTTTTCTCGCGCCCCCGCAGTTGTATAGATTTGTAAAAACACTCGCGAATCACGGAGGAGATGCGATTACCAAAACCCTTCCGCGAAGCACCGACCGAGGCCACTTTGGCTCCCATTGTGACCCGATCGGGGATTTTTTTTATTTTTTTATTTGTTGTCGCTCCTCCCTTCCGGAAAGTCATTTACTTGTTTTTCAAACGGCACATGGTGCGGTAGGTATACACAACTTAAATATAGATCGCCGGAGGCAGGGGCATCTCTCGCGCCTACTGTCAGCCTCGACGGGGAATGATATGTAATTTATAATGCTGGCTGGTGCACGGTTAAGAGCTAAACGTTTCGGAGGCACGCGCTAAAAAGGTGACGGAAGAGTGGGAAAAAAAAAAAAAAAAAAAAATGGGGAAGAACCGAGTAATTTATGCTTCGAGCGTTTGTAGGTGTGGTTTTGAAGAGCTGCGGTTAATTTTTCCAAAATTAGCCGACCACTTAGCCGAGCAAAGTGTCGTCGGGGACAATTTTTTGTCATCCGGCCCAGGTCGTACCTAATACACCTATACCTCCTATAATGTAACAGACTTTAGAGTGACTCCGTGATTCTACGAGTCATGGCCGAATGTCAGGAAAAACAGTGACTCTGTACTCGTAAACTCTTTGTTCTTGCGGAAAATGAAAAAAAAAAAAAGGTGCAAGTTAAACATCCCAGTATCAGCGATCGCAAGTGAGCGTGTATACGAGGGGAAGAAAAGAGAGTTGCGGTTGGTAAGTGCACAACGTAAATGCAGAGCGGCTTAATAGGTGCGAGCCCAAAATAGAAAGCGGAGGCAAGGGGCCCATACGTCATTTCGGGATGGCTCGTATGTTTGGCGTTACCGCGGGAAGAGAGGAGCCGCTCCGTGCTTCACGCATCTTCCTAATAGAGCTGGCTGTCTTCTTAATTGACTAGGTGGCATACCCCTCGCGTTACCACTTTTTTTTTTTTTTTTTTTTTTGTTTTTTTTTTCGCTGCCGCCGCCTTCGTTTTTCTTCTCTCGTTTTCCCGGCTCTCCGCGACACCAGAGATTCCTGCTCCTACTGCCGTCTTGGCTTTCTCGTTCACGCACGAAATGACATGCACATGCGGCTAATATACCACGGTGTGTATATTCTACGCAAGCGTTGGGCGTTTTAACGCTCATCATACAAGTATAGGATCGAAGGGAAGCTACGCCCGCGGTGGAAGACGCATGGCAAAAATGATGGAGCACCCGCTCTTAAACTGAGATATACATGCTACCAATATTTTGACGCGGATGGACGTAGCTACAATAAAATCTGCCGTGATTTTTGATCCACCGGTCGTGTGTTTCCCGGGTGCTACGGTATAAAATGGTAAGAAAAACTCTCCCTCGAATTGTCACGTTATTCGAGTCGTTTAACAAAATGGCCCAAACGACATTCGTTTGAAAATTTTTTTTTTTTTCCCCTTCCATCGGATGCAGAGCACGACTCGAGTCATCGATGTGAAGTGGGAAAGTCATGCATAAACACTCAGAGGCACGTGCAAGCTATTTGCCCGGCCGGCAGTCGATCAGCGAAAGCAGGCGGGGCCGAAAAGGGCAAAGACATCCGGCAAAGAGTCTGTCAAGTAGACGTAGGTACCATACATTACATACCTATAGCCAATAAAGAGATTAACGCATGGCAGGTTGTACATACATGCGTGCAAGCTCTCGCTAATAAGTCTCGGATTACCACGATTCATTATAGAATCGGTGCGGTTGGGGCTACATACACACGTATATTATATTGCCACGAGCACGTGTAACATTCATGTATGCGGACTGCTATTTACGATCGTAAATTTTGGCCCGTGCATGCAATATACATTGGGCTTCCAAAAACGCGGCTGTAAACCCGCTGCTACCGCCGTGCATCCGCGAGCAGTAGCCCGAAAAATAATAAAAACACTCATCGTGCTATTTTGAATTTCGGGAGAGTTGCAATTGTGTGTGCTCCCGGTAAAAAAGTGACGATGACGGGGTACATTGGGTATACTCTGTGCGAAATCAAGCTGCATAATTATGGTGCATCGCAGTAATGATCACGCAACAACGATAGATTTCAAGTCGGTGGGGGGAGCAACGGCACTGGGCCGTTTGATTGAAGCTGGCTGTTGGTACATATAGGTAGGGGTAAGTGAACGAGTAGGCGCGCGACAATCGCTTCATTCGTCGGGATGCAGGAATGAGTTAAGAAGCGGAAGAGCGTGAAACGGGGAGGGGGACCAACCGCGGCGCTGCGCCGGCCACGTCAATTTCATCCTCCTCGGCTCTATATATATACCCATTACCTATACATGGCGTACCAAGTGCTATTATACCTATACTTATATCCTACGCGAGGGAAGAAACTTTGCTAATAGACGCGAGCTCTCGGGCTCGGAATAACGACGGAAAGGGGAGGAGGACGAAGGGCCAAGCGCATACCTCTTAATTGCCCATCCTGTACGCCTCGTGCTTTAGATTTTCCAAAACACGTATAAAACATGGGGTGTGTATAGGGTTTTGTCGATTGACGCTGCGAGCGTTTTTTGCGTTTGTTTTGCGCACGGGAATCCTGGCGCCCATCGGTGGAGCGAAACGATTTTTTGGCGGTGCGTTTACAGGGTGCGATTGATACCCAACTGTGTAAACGCAGTGTTAAAACAGAGGAGCTATAGGGAAGCATGGGCAAGACAAGTGCTGCGGTATAAATGTATTATAAAAGTAGAGGAAACAAGCCCAAAAAAAAAGAAAAAAAAAAAAGAAAGGAATTAACCGCCCGTCAGGCGCAAGTTTGTTTTTGGAAGGCAAAAGGTATTGCTTACAAATGTCCCGCGTCGTAACGAAAAAGGAAAAAAAAGGCGAGGCGAGCAATAAGCGGGGCCTCCTAATGAGTCTGGTTTGTTAAAAGACTCGCTCCTTTTTTACGCCCCGAGTCGGCTCGGCGTGGCGCCCGCGACCATCCGCGCGCGGATATATAGCCCCGCAGTGAAAAGCTCCATTAGGGAAGGAGGGGGAGAGCACTGGCTGCCGAATACTCGAGGCCGGGAATCTTAATGTTTCGGCGTTCGGGGAAGGATCTCTCGCTGCAGCTCCCTTGTTTTGCTCCGTGACGAGCATTAGAGACCAGCACGGCTATTCCGCGAATTCGACGCTCCGTCGAAGATCTATCGCTATCGACTGATCGCGTTGCAACGGTATATCGGTTAATCACGGATATTTTATATACGAGTATGAACAATAGAGTGCGTGATTTTGTCCTCGGGGAAAAAAGTAAAGAAAGAGAGCGGGTGTGCAAGGTATACGAGAGTCGAAATTTTCGTGAACTGTAAAACCAGGGGAGGAACGGCCGGCCCATTAATCGCGGGCCCGTCTCCTCCGTGCGTAATTCGTCGCGAGGCTTGCGAGCCAGCGGTCCAAATAGGCAATAAATCTTGCCAGCCTCTCGGAGAAAGAGAAAGGAAAAAAGAAAGAAAAAAAAACACGCCCTCCGAATAAGTGAGAATAGGCGCGGGAGGATGAATATCTCGGCTATATAGGTACGTCGACTCGCTTCAAGTCGACGACGCGTATATGGGTATTGCTCACCTATACGACATGGGTTCCGGTCGGGCTTTCGATTTCGCTCCGCCGCTCTTGGCGCCGTGCGCGTCACGCTCCGACGTGTGCGCATTATGACAGCGGTAGCAACACCTCCTCCTCCTCCTCGGCCTCTTATGAGAACCACATTCGTTTCTTCGCCACCGTCGACATTGCCGCTCGTTAATGTTGAAAAAAAAACAACTCGGATATCCTGGTGGACCCCGCTAATGCCTTCCATTGATTGATGATTTCAATAATCACCTCGAAACCGACACTTTCCCAAGTTGTAGGTATATACCATACACTCGTGTGCGCGTGTATAACGTGTACACATTGGTAAACGACTCGTAATTTTATACGTATATAGGTGCACATAAAAATGCACGTGGCCTCGTGATTAATGGTGGCGCTTCTACTTCTAAGTTGTGTGTATTGGTATGAAAAAAAAAAAATAATAATAATACCTTTTATAATAAGTGCTGATAAAAATGGAAATGTTCCTTGTAAACTTTGAGCCGATTAGGCACTTTGTCTACTGAAAAGAAAGGGAGCACAAACATCCAAAGCATTTAATAATCAAAAGCTGCTAATTGTCGTGGATGCCCGTCTGGTGGAAGCGATTAGCGAAAAGGGATATAAGTACAACGAGGAACGAAGGTTCTCAAGAGTCGGTCTGCATCAACATGTGCGGGGGAGGTGGAGAGAGAGAGAGAACGAAGGGCATATACATACACATTATATATATATATGTACACAAGAGAATCAACGGCAGGAGGAGGAAAGGGAAGGAAAAGGCGCTTATGTACCCGCGGGGGAGGCAGGAATCAGCGTTACGCATCGAGGGAGCCACAGACGCCTCGGCGCTGGAGCTATTCGAGCCTCTTAACTAGCGACGCATGGCGCGCACGTGTCGAGGTGTCGACTGTATATTTATATCATGTATATTACATGCCGCCCAGCTTCCCCCTTTCTTACGATATTATTATTATTATTATTCCCTCTGCGTATCAAGTACAGAGTCAGCTATGCGCCTAGACTTGCTCAAATATTATCTTTCTTTCGGCTTTTTTCTTTTTCTTTCCCCCCCCCTCGAGTGACGGGCCTCCAGAGCTCATCGACTGTCTTTGGCCTGTTATCTTCCGTAACATTGACTCGGAGCTCTTTTCAACTGCCGCCACTGATGCGTGTTATTCTCCTTTCGCCACACTGTGCACGCGCGTACCTTATACTTACATCGAGCCAGTGACAATGGGTAATAGGTATATCCATTTAACGAAGATTTTTGCACGAGGTGGAAAGAAATCGTTGGCGGGGGGCTAATTAAATGTAGCGGGGAGGCGAAATGATCCCCAGGCCGTGCCACTCGAAAGAGCCTCCGCACGAGCCAAAGTGAAACTCGCGCTCGTTTGTATTATATGCGTGCATATAAATAATGCATCGGTCGAGGGGAAAGTGGGGAAAAGGCGGGAGGGGCTGAAAATAATAAAAAGCAAAATAATCGGCTCGGTACGGCTGAATCGGGCAGCCTCTCTGCACCGCCGCTACTGACTTTGAAGAATAGGACGCGCAACGGAGAGGACCTTTTGCATCCCGCTGCAGAGAGAATAATAGCAAGTATACGCGAAACAGTATAGGTATATAATATAAGCTTACCTATACGGGGGCGGATGAAATTTAATGAAGGTACGGGAGCGCGTGTGCATACACCTACATCGATCCGATAAGATCTGCCCAGCCGAGCGAGTAAAAAGTGTATATGTATAGGTGTGTGTGTGTGTGTGCGCGCAAAAGTAAGATGTCTATACTCTCGGTGGGATGCAGCTCGTTTGTTTGAGAGGAAAAAGCGGGGAGCGGAGAAAGAGCAGTATTTGCATGTTGCGCGCATAAAAGCCCGGGCTCTTTCTTCCCCTCCACTTTGGTCCCCGGCTTTTTACCGGGCATCCGCCCAATAATTGAATATCGGGGGACGGGCCAGTTCATTCGAACAAATAAGACATTGGGAGCAGGAAATGAGAGAATGGAGGTACCTACGGGGAAATTTTATTTGCCAGGAGCACTTTCGCTGTGGATGGGCGTGCGAGAAAAATCGCTGAATAAATCTTGGAAGGGTAAAACAAAAAACGAGCCACAAGCTCTCTAATTGAGGCTGGCGCGAGTGTCGTGCAAAAAAGTGCACCAAGACGGAGCGAGCGCCTCGCAACGTGTGTACACACATGTATGATGATGTAGGTATTTTGCATGTGTGTATATATTGTATGTGCAAGTATACGTCTGTCGGGTGGTCTTCATTATACGCCGACTCGCGTTATATTTATGCCCGTCTGCATATACGTGCCACGCCGTCCTATCTATTTAACGTATCGTTTGCTTTGGTAACCATCCAAATTGTAAGAACTTGGTGTATTATATACGGTGCGCCAGTCACCCCCGGATATATATGTATATATGCGCGCATCATCCATCTCGATGTCTTCCGCGACTCGCTAATTATTGCCCGCTCTCGCTATGCTCCTTCAAATCGCTTTCAATTAAACGCCTCGGCGCTGTTTGTTGCTGGCTTTTCGAATCTGTAAATCATTTCTGGCGTTATTTTAATAGACCCTCCCTCTATACGTACATCATACACACGCTCTGTCGTTTTCGTGACTCGTGTGGTTTTTGCAGTTTTGCATGAAAAGACTAATGCATCAAGCACTATTGATGTCCAAAAGTGGATCAAATAAATATACAAGTATGAGAGCGATTATTCCCTATTTTTACTACACATTTTGAACACGTACGTGTAATATATAATATAACATTAAACAATTTAACTGCAATTTTTCACCAGGTTTCACTTCTGTTTCTCGTCTCGGATGATATCGTTTAGGCCATTTTCCCCAAAAAAGTCAAATGTAGTAAAAACATCTTACCTACCAATTTTCATCGTTTTCTGGACATCTGGAATTATGAAAGACGGTACGAAAATATCGTATTCCTTTGAGACAAAAAAACTTGGTGCGTTAGGGGCGAGGGTCACATTTTTTTCTCCAGCCAAATATTATAATCCCCTGGTGGTACCCAAAATTTTTTCTTTTAAGAGTTGATGTGAAAATCAGCGCATATAGCCAGCAGCCAAAGCTCGTACCACGTCAAAAGTCAAAAGCAGGGGCGACGGTTCTTTGTAAGTTGATCCGTGGGATTTCGTGAAAGCAGGACCTACCTCCCTCCTCAGCTGAGGGCAAATTTCAGAAAACCAATTAACTTTTTAAGTAAGCTCGCTAGTTTTGCCTAAAAAACTAAGCAGTTAAGCCCTACGGCTCAAACATTTAAAACCTTTGCCTACGACAAATAGAACTCTAAAATCCAGTGATCCCCTTGACGCTTTTTTTTAATCCTGCTGTAGCTCCCTAGTTTCAGTTTTCAAAGCAAATTTTAGAAATTAAAATAAACAGAAATAGTATTAGTTGAGAATACATTCAAAGTGTTTAATTTATTTTTTTTATTTTTTATTTCTTAGTATAAAATCTGAGTATGAATTATATTTTGTAATAAAGAAATTCAAAAAAATTGATTTTAATGGAGTATTAAAAAACACAATAGCTATAAATACTTTTTACGAGTCTTACAATTACAACTTTTTTTAGAAAAACATTGAAACTTAAATTTAACTATGAGCCAATAAGGAAGTACAAGTGTATCACTCTACTTGAAAGAAAAATTAAAGAACATCTCTGATCTGATACATATAACTTTTTTTTGCCCCTCGATCACCAAGGTGATATTATCTTCTTGCACCGCAGAAATAAAAATTTTTTAATAAAAGATAACCAAGTTGGGTAACAAAAAAGTATTTGTAATTTATTTGCCTGACTAGAACAATTTTTGGAAATTCTCTAGTGGAAACGACGTCACATAAACGTTAAAAAGAAAAAAAAAAATTATACCTATATAGACGAATTTGAAGGGAAAATTATAAATTATAGGGGATGATTTGCAGTTTACATTTTCACGCTCCTCTACTTGCCGTGTAAAATTATTAATTTTTCTATTTATTTTCACGTGTAAAATGGACGAGTCAAACTTGGGGGGCGAAGGAAGAGCACGCGTCCAAATCGGAGAGGAGGAACATTGGAGCTTTTTCCATTTTTAGTCGAGAGCTGATGCGCCTAATTGGTCAATTACGCTCATTACCGACTCTATACGGTTACTACGCGTAGATATACGTACCCATACAGGTATAGATAGACAGGATAGGAGCACAACGGTGGCTAGAGCCCGATTAAATCGCTGTTCCTCCGCCCCCTCGACCCTCACCGCGACACACGTATATATATATTACACAGCGCGACAGCAAGGCTGGGGAGGGCGGCTCGCAGCAGAATTTGCATTCGAGCCCCTATCCCGCTCCTCCCCGCCAGCGCGGAAAAAATAATCGACCGGCCGTGCGGGTTCCCCCTCGCGCGAGCCCCGCCCAGCCGAAGCCCCGCCTCCTCGCGGCTCTCTCGCTCCGAGTGCGGGCCCCCCTCTCCCGGAGCTCCGCCACTCGAGCCGCCGCTCTCCGAGTCACGGAGCTGACGGAAACTAGTCCCCGTCAGTCCACCCGAGGAGCTCGACCCGCAAACACAACGTCGCGCTCAATCTCGTTCTTTTTTTTGTTTTTCGTCCGCATTCTCGCTACACCCACGCTCTTTGTTATTGTTGTCGTTGTTGTTATTGTTGTTTTTGTTGATGTTGTTAGTGCCCCGTGCTTATCAATAGATAAAAATAAGGGACCAAAGTGCGCGACACAGCCCACAACATGGAGGCATAGCGACAGACGGCTATTCTAATAACATACACGTGGAACAACAGTTTAGTTGGCTGCCAATTAAGTCGGAGTATAAAGTAAAGTAACAAAGGAAAAGAAAAGAAAAGAAAAAAGAAGAAACAGCTGTGGGACATAATGACCGTGCTAAGGATGAGTTCGCCCGAGCACCAGCAGGCCTCCTCGCCGACGACGACGAGTCCCACGGCGGCCCGGCCGGCGTCCCAGCGGCTGAGCTTCTCCGTGGCCGCGCTGCTCGCCGACGACAAGAAGCTCAGCAGCAGGAGCAACAGCAGCAGCAGCGGCGCCGACCGAACGACCCCACCGACGACGGACTGCCCGACGGATCTGTCGCGCCACCACCTCCACCAGCACCAACAGTTCACCGCCTTCTGCCCAAAGTCACCCGCGAGCTCGTCTCAGGAGGACGACGCGGACGAGGCCGGCAGTCTCGTCGATGTCGAGGAACTGCAGGAGTCGAGTCCCACCCCCGTCCGGCCCACCCCGGGTTACGTGGCCGGTTTCTCCGCTCTCACGGGCCTACCGGGGATGCCCTCGGCGGCGGCGGCGGCGGCTGCCGCGGGGATACACCCGGCCCTCTGGGCTGGACACCAGAACGCCGTCGCTGCGGCCGCGGCTGCTGCGGCTGCCCAGGCTGGCTTCTTCCCGTCGCACTTTACCCATCACGCCCCGCTCAACGGTGTGTACGCTTTTATATTTTTTCATCACCATTCATTACTAAGTTTACTTACTCTGCTCTGTCCACCCAACTATTTTCTTATTACTAACTAAGTATTGTACTTGCTGTGTGTTTTTTCTCTCGCGTGCGCACGTTCGCGAAACCCGAGTCAATATTGTACACTCTTTGGGAATATACCGTTTCTTTTGTTTTTCGAGCTCTCCTCTTTTCGGCCTTGTTTCAATATTTCTTGGGCAAACAGTCGCCCAGCGTGTTGAAGTCGAAGATGAGTTTTACAAATTTCAAAAAACAACATAGTTCCTTTCGACGTGACAAACGAAATGGGAGTGCCTCGTTGGGTTTACGGGTTTTTTTTGTTGCTGTTCAAACACAATTTTAGTCTCAAAACGTTAAAACAGGTGATGTAGAGACGCGTTTCGTGCCAAGTACGCTTTTTTCAATGATTAGCACTTTTTCTCTCATGTTATCTGTGTTGTGTTTTTTGTAGGTACGATTAGCGATTAAAAACATTTTTTATGTATTCCATAACATTTCTCTCGTAATTATAATGAAATGAATAAAGAAATTAAAAAAACGACGTTCGTGGTCAACGTAATCGCGTTTGTAGCGGGAGTAGTTATGCTCGCCGTCGGACAACTGCGGACAGCGGGACACCTGCTCGCGAGTATTTTGCCGAGCAGTGAGCAATTTTTAACCAATTTCTTCGAAACGGGTCCGTAATAATACCGCGGGCCGATTTTTTTCATCGTACTATTATAAATCACAAAAGTAAGGGAGGTTTCTCGTATCATACGCATAGAAAAAGGCAAAGGAGAAGAAGAAGAAGAAGGTGTTTGCACGCAGGGGCGCAGTAAACACATAGAATATTATGTATGTATAGACACGAGGGGGGGGGTGGTATATTCACTCGAAGCGCTACCTTTTCAGGAGCTCCCCCTTGAAAGTTTAACGCGCTCTTTCATCTTTATTTCCGAAAGTGGCTTTTTATGGCTCGAAGAACCCTTCGAGGCTCAAGAGAGATAGATACATGTACGGTCCTCCTCCACGCGGCTACCTATTTATTATTACGGTGCTTATACAGTAGATATAACATAACACAGCGCACCAAGTAACGTTGAGATTTATTGTTAAATAAATTGGCCTTTTCTTCGCTCGTATTGCGTACCATTACGCGTATAGGTATAGACAATCCGTAATAACGGACACGAATGTCATGGAGTAACCGAGAGCAAAAAAATGGGGGGGGGAGAGAGAAAAAGTGTCTCCTCTTTGATTTGGGAAAGATAGAGTGGATACGTATAATGTGGGGGCCCGCTACCATAGCCGGCCATTACGCAAGAGGGGGAAAGGGGCCCAAAAACGGTCGAAAGAGGCAATGCGGTAAGAAGGAGCGCTACTTATATATATATATATATATATATATATATATATATATATATATATATATATATATATATATATATATATATATATATATATATATATAGGGTAAAAGCCACACAGAAACGGCAGCTCAGAGAGAGAGAGAGAGACGCGCGGCGAGAGGACCGATGATCATCTAGTCCTTCGTGGAAGGCAAGTTAGTTATCTCGGCGAAATCAGCTAATTATTTCGAATGCATTCCCGATCGAAGTCGGATTAAAATCCGTCCCCGCGCGCCGCACGGCCGAAAAGGCCGCTACTTGTGGCTCGTCTCTCCGCTGCCTGCCGGCCGTGTGTGCAGGTATAGCAGCTCACGAGAGAGATTCCGAAAGCCGAGACTAATTGGACCCTTAGCTGCACTCGGAGAGGAGCCAACCAGCCAGCCAGTCCGAGATACAAAGGACGTGCGCGAAGCGACACACACACACACGCGCGCGCGAATGGATTCCCGTGTACCTATATATAAATATATACATTTGTGTGTGCGTGTATATATATATAAATACCGAGCGCGTACGGATAATGCGACACAGAGCCTGCAGTGTGCAGAGGACGGGAATCGAAGTATATAGGGACGAAGAGGCGAATTTGAAATTCAGAGAGGCACACGGGCGCAGATTGCCGGCGATTTCCTCTCCGCGGCAACGGCAACAAATCTGTCAATTGTCTCGAGACAAATCTCGCTAAGCGCTCCCTATACAGTACAAAATATACCTATACTTATTTGCTCCTTTCGCGTATATACACGTACACCCCGAATGGCTGTTACTTCGGACTCGATGCCCATTATAATATATATACCTAGAGTATCGGTACATCATTAAGTGATGCAGGGGAAAGCAGAATAAGCGTGGCGCAGCTGCGGGGCCATTAATTGACACCCGCGCGAGAGACAATTTTTATTTCGGGCGAGAATTGAAACGGGAGCCACTCGGAGATAAGGAGGAGGGGGGGTGCCCCAACCGCCAGCGTTGCGTGCGTGAGTCATATTTTACCGTAGGAAGAAGTAACACGTGTCCTCTTGTCAGCCGCGCAGTAAACATCGGCGGCGACAACGCAACAGCTGATTTACTTACGCTACGATGTAGGTACAAGCACTTGAAGGCCATTACAGAGTGCGACGATATTTATATATATGTACATCATTAATTTTGCTCCCGGGTGGAAATATAAAAGTTAGGTATTTCGTTGTGCACCTTGACTCGGATCGAAAGGGTATATAGGGCCCGATCATCCGGAAAACAACTTGCGGTCTCGATTTATTGATCCCCTGCACCTGCCCAGCTCACAGCTGCGGATTTTTTCTCTCCCCCGATGCAGCGACTGCAAACAATCCAGGCTAATGGAAAAAACAACATTCCTTTTCTGTTTGCAGAGAACGGGGAGCCCGCCAAGCTCAAGTGCAACCTGAGGAAGCACAAGCCCAACAGGAAGCCGAGGACGCCCTTCACGACGCAGCAGTTGGTCGCCCTGGAGAAGAAGTTTCGGGAGCGGCAGTACCTGAGCGTCGCCGAGAGGGCCGAGTTCTCCTCGTCGCTCCACCTCACCGAGACACAGGTACGTCGCTCGAGCCCCGAGCGTATAACCGGAACGATCTAACGGCAGCCTCGTTTTTCCCCGCAGGTGAAGATTTGGTTCCAGAACCGGCGAGCCAAGGCGAAACGGCTGCAAGAGGCCGAGATCGAGAAGTTGCGGATGAACGCGGTCAGGCAGCACCACTCGGCCCTGTACGGCGCCCATCCGGGCCTGCTCGCCTCCGCTGCGCTCTACCCCATGGGCATGCTGGCGCATCCGGGGCTACAGGCGGCGCCTCACCACCCCGGCCAACGGCCCGTACAACAACAGCACCAACATCCGCCCGCCCGCGACTAAACGGCCCGGCTCATCGGTGCGCCCAGCCCCTCGTAAAAGACTGTTTCGTCTCCGATATATTTTATCCCGGGATCCTGTTCCTCGTTATATAATTGTACATACTACACGATATTTTTGTAAATACGTCTCTGCGACTCCTAATAGCTCCTAGTGCGACTCCTACTACAATTTATTATTGTTACTCATGCTGTACCATTTAATGTCACTCGACTTGGATATTCTCATCATACGATCATTTTTTAATATTACCATGATTATTGTCGCTACCGCATCGCACGCGTCACCCCTCAACTTGTACATAATATAATTATACATGTATATTGTATTATTGGTAATAATGCATATGACAACGTAGTATATAATATGTAAATGTCCTTTATTGTTGAGATCCTCGATACATGATGATGGTGACTGAGAATTGTGTCGGTGCGACAAAGCTCGACGGTATAGGGCTACCTCCCACATCATCAACCCCACATTGTGTGACGCTCCCTCCCCCTCGTTTTTGTATAAATGTGTAAACAGCGCATAGTCAGTAGAAAGAGTATTTAATATTAATAATATTATTAATGATAGTAATTATAATAATAATAATAACAATAACAATAATAATAATAAAAAGAAAGAAATCTTACCAATTACTCGCATGTCGGTTCTTCTTTATTTTTTCCTCCTCCTCCTCCTCCTCTTCCACACTCGCAAAGAAATACTCATACTGGGGAAAACTGAAAAAAAAAGAAAGAAAAAAACCTTAACAACAATAATGAATGGGCGAAACGGGAAGCTGATGAAAGAAACGGCGCGTGGCGCAACGTCGGACAATTCATCGAATTGATTATATATACACATACACCGCGTTATCGGGACGCACGAAAATGAAAATAAATATAAATGTGAGATTTATTATCGATAGCGACTGTGTAATGTACGGAAGGGAGCTGCCGACAGCGAAGCTCAAACCCGATGGGCAATAGAGATAGAGGCGAGTGTTTTTCGATGGCCCGAAGAAAAAAAAAAAAAAAAAAAGAAAAAAAAAAGAGATTATCTTGTATAGAAAATCGGTGGTGAGTTTTTGGTATGTATACGTATTGTGAGCCGAGGATGTGGCTGGCCGATCTTGCCGGCTGTTGAAGCAGATTTCGGCTGACGATTGCGGATTAGCGGAAGAACGGAGAGAGGCCTTTGTGTGTGTGGGGGGGGAGGGAGGGTTGTATACTTATACGTACAAATGCGCAGGATAAATTAGCCGGGGCAATTAGTTTCGGTATCGGCCGAAACCGGGCGGTTGGCGCCACCATCTTGATTAGACAGAGATGAGGTATCCGCGAGGACCCTGCAAGGCTGTGCATGGTGCATATATATATAAGCCACTCTGCGAAAGCGGAGGAAGAAGCACACAAAAAGAAGAAGAAAAAAAAGAGTGTGCGCGAGAGATATATATATATTCTCCGCAGCGCTCAAGAAGGGGGGGGGACACACAGAGTACGGCACTGTTTGAGGCAAAAGGCCGTGGCTACCGAGCTGCGCCACGACAGGCTAATTAGCGATGCTCAGCGCGATACCGCTCGCTCTCCTCATCCACAGTCTGGCTGCACGCGCGCTAATAGTACCAGGCATAAATATGTCCAACTTTTTCGTCAGTAGGTATATATAGGTAAAAGGTGCCTCTGCCAAAAACCAGCCCTCCTCCTCCCTGCAAGCTCGGTACCTTTTTTTTTTTTTCTTTTGATTCCCCCCCCCCCCCTAGCCCATCTGTTCTTACTGCGATCCACGCGCGTATATACCTTTTTTACGCATAGTAATAAAGCCGCATCTTTCCGGTCTCCCGATGTACGTGAACGGCAGCCCCCTTGGGTCTTTGCACACGCGACCGCCCTGAATTTCGTTTACGTAATTGATCATTCGCTGTACCCGGTGCTTGTTAGCGGAACCGAGTCGTCCCCATAATTGACACGTTGATTAACATTTCTCCTCTCTTTGACTCCCTCGAGCGCTGATGACGATTCGCTAAATAATTAAACGGCGCGCGCCCCATCGGCTCGGAGCTTTGTTTACAACTCCTCGGGAACAATTCCTATGTATATATATATATACACATTGCGCGTGTGTGCGGTGTGACGCTCTAACGTTGCGAAACAACGGATGCGGTCACTTCTCTCCTCTCTCGGTTTGATTGACGCGGCAGTGCGTTACTTCGTCCATTCAGGGTTAAAGTATACGCACGTACAAGTATCGGTGTATACCTACAACGTGAATCCATTGCGATTCATTGTCATCGGTGAGGGTTGCTGGCTTCTCTCGTTATCATCAACAACCAGTTGGCGTGTACGTAGTTAATAAAAAAAAAGAGGGTGGAGGAGAGTTACGGCACAGGTAATCCTGTCGTTATAATGAAGAAAATCTTCGGACGGGGAGTCAACACTGCCTAATGAACGCGAGCACCTATATACTCGTATGGTATATTATAACAATGAGCGCGCAAGGGGCAAGTCAAGGGCTTATTTTCATTTGTACACCTTATTATACCTGTAATATAAACACATTATAAATGAGACAATTTGAAAATTAATTGTGTGCACGATGAGCATGTCGATTACTTACGTACGTTCCGGGTTACAGCCGGATATTAATTCGCACGAGGTGTATAAGCAATACTCACTGCAGGTATACCTGTACGATGTACATATATATATATATATATACGTACCAAATAGAGGGCAAGTTAGAGTATTATTGAATTGCTCCGTGTATAATCATACCTATAGGTACCGAGCCATCGGAGATCTGCTGGAGGGGGCATTATGCAACACCCATCGCTCGATCGAACGGGGCAATGTAGCAAGAGAGAGAGAGAGTTGGCAGAGTCAACGGTAGGAGCTAATTATCCGCGCAGATTATCATCTCGTCTCTCACGCACATAATATTATAGTTACAGCTGCTGCTGGTGATGCTGCACATACGGAGCTTCCTTTTCTTTCTCTTAATCTCGCGTGCAGATGCAGATTTCACTCCGAAATTCCAGATCCGATCTCGCGGATGGGCAAATCATCGTCTTTCCCCGCGTGTACACGGCAAGAAGAAAAGCTCATTATATACTTGTAGCCTATACACGTGTGCGAGGCAAGGAAAAGAAATACGTATATAATATAGTCAGCTCTGGCTCATCCGACCTCGATGACTCGAGCGAGTGAATTATTTGTTGGAGTCACATCAATTGCCGTAATTAGCGCGTTGGCCGTGCTTATTTTATTAATCGTCGCATGCGATCCGCGCAATAAGCCTGCAGTTTCCTTCCAATACATATATATACATAATTATCTCTCTCCTCTGCATGGGCTCGCTCATCGCTCTGTTGTACTTTTTCCCTCTTACTCTGCTCTTTTTCGAGAGCGCATAAATCGCTCGCACGACACCTATTTGCTCCAAAGCGATTGCGCGCGAGTAATAACAAATCTCTCAGTTCGCGCTAAGTATATTCCACCCGAGGTTTTTCTCCCGCGCGTAAAACGTCATCTTCTCTTCCACGAGATTATCTTATTTGTCCGCTTGTAAACTTTGTTTTGGATTTTTACAGGAAAACCCCGCGTTACAATACACATCTACATAGATATATTGTATATGAGCTCATAAATTTTCTCGGTTCGTACCCAAGATAACAGAGCTCCGTGTACACCACACTTGTGACACTATACACACACATATATATATTGTATGCGTCGAGTCAATGTAAACAGACAATCATCGATAACTCCGGGGGAAGCCAAACTTTTGAGAGAGTGCACCTATACATATACTTATACCTACCGGCTGTAAAGGGAAAGCTCGTGCGCTCGGGGTACGGCAAAATTCCAAGAGGGAGATCGTGCGAGCTAATGAACCATCGAATCGATTAACTGGACTTGTGCAATGAAAATTAATCATCCGGTGATAAATCGTCCCGGAGCGCATTGCAGATCGCGATAGTATTCTCATATTGACGACGGGTTTTGCTGATTAGTATATAGTGACCCTATAGGGCACGGGTATATAATAGGTAAAAGTGTGCCGGCGTATCTTATATAATTACGAAGAAATACCTCTGCCAATTTTTTTTAAGTATACATACATGTAAGCGCAAAGCGAAAAATGAAAATGTCCACCGTCTTTTATTGAATTTTTTATGCCAAAATTCATTGATGATAAACCTCTTCATCATATCTTTATATACTTACACGATACGTATTTTTATCGTTAAACACGCCAAAAAAAAAAAAAAATTAAAAATTAAAAAAAAAAAAAAAAAAGTAGGGTACTTTTATGCAATAAGCCGTGACAAAATCTGAAAAAAACGAGATAGTCCCCTGACCGAGAGAGAGTTTATAATTTACCGCGCGATAAAATAAAAGCAGCTCGAGCAGCTGTCCAAGTGTATCATATAGCTCGTTTATTTGGAGTGTGAATTTTGAGCTACTGGTAGCATATATATATAGGTACACTAGCGAATAATCCGTAACACAAGGGGCGTAAGTGTACATACTATATAAAGGTATGCCTTGTACTGATAATAGTATTAAAATATAATGGCGCTGCATTCATTCGATATAACGAGGCACGAAAACCGTGAGCAGCAGCTCCAACGTCTTATTTATAGAACAATATGACAATGTTTATACATAATAAAAAAAAAAAAAACTATCTCCGGAGCATATAATACTTACTCGTATTATATTCGAAAGAGAGAGAAGCAAGTCTGTCAATGTGTAGGTGCATTAAAAAGATAGAGAGGGACGACACGACTCTGTTTGCGGTTGCTTTCGCTCATTATCACCCGCCGCCGCCACCACCACCACCGACTGTTTCCCAAGGCGAGAAATAGGACGCGCTCGGTTATAGATCGGCTATACTTGCACGCATATACGCGCGTGTGTGCCAGTATCACATTGAAAGTCCATTGCCGCGTGTTGCTTGCTCTCTCGAATATGGATGTATCATTTTATTGAGTAGTGATTTTTTTTTCTTGCTCTCTATATACATACACGTTATACTCCGTCTCGACTCATTAATACCATATAACCAACTCGAGCTCGCGCTTTGTGCATTTTACATTATATACCTGCGGCAGCGCACGTGTTATTGTCGTCCTTAGATTTTTTTTTTTTTTTTTTTTTTTTTTCTTTTTTTTTTCTTGGCATGTGTACGAATTATTGTACGTGAAAAGTTTATATAACAAAAATTTTCATCTGTACTGTGACATTGATTACGATGTATTTTAATAATAAAAATTTAATACCTCCCCAAGAAAATATCAGGTATACTCACTTACCTATAACAATACGCACAAAGTAAAGATTTCTTTCGTTCTCCGTATGTATACCTAAATCTATGTACATACAATAGTATAATATAATATATGGAGTCGACGTAATCCGACACTTCCTTGATCTCTCTCTCTCTGGTGTCTTCCCTCCGTGGCCCATTATCTCTTCCATAAACAAGAAGACAGATTATTGAGTCCCAAATAAACCAAAGAGCGACTGTTTGAGCAAGTTATTAAATTTTTATTTGCGTTTGCGTTGCGCGATAAACGCTATGTGACACGTATACACATACCTACAATAAACACACACATATATACATATATATGTATACCCAAGTGGTGTGCGTGCTGTTCTCCTATAGGGCGGAGTGTTAATTCGATGACGTTATCGAGCTCGGCGAGAGATCATCTTCGATGGGGTATAACATACGCATGTGGGGCGATTTAGCGAAAATTTATTTAACCGCGGAAACGCTCGCCGAGCCGTTGTTCCTCCGTATACGTATACATATAAGTGCTAAGTGAACGCAAAGTGGCAGTCCGTGTTGGCCGGCAGGTGGTCGCTAACATGCTCGACGACGATATTCTCGCTCCACGCGCACACACGCGGGCCGCCTCGAGACATTTATTATCGCGATGCTTTTCGGGCGCACAACGTACAAGTGGAACCTTTTTTTTTTTCCTCCTCCGTCCCATGTTGTTACTCCGTTGTCATTACTTTCCGTGATTCAGAAAACGTGCAAGTGCTTTTATCGTGGACACGTGGGTACTTATGAGTACAATAATCACCACATGGCAATTTACGCGTTACGATCGATCTATAACTTGATTGCTATTTATTATATAAGGTGTATACTTACGTACCGAAATATTTATTCCGTAAAGTAAATTTTTTCTTCATTTTTTCCATCATCAATTCAATGTGATGCGCGTTTGTGAGTGCATCATAACGCGTGTTTGTACGCGTCGAAAGTAAAAAAAGAAAAAAAAAAGAAAGAAAAAAAAGTTGCTAAATCGAGGGGAATGCGTGGAAGGTTAAGCTGTTTGAACACTTTCGTATCGAGTGCGATAAGGCTGCGCATATATAGGTATACTACGTGACACGTAATCTAGCTGAACACACACGAATAATCTGACATTGGATGGATTTTTTTCTTCAAATAGAAATGTGAAGAAAAAAGAAAGACTCATCGCTCAAGCTGTAGCATCATACTGCGCGTAATGTACTTTGATCGATGAAACGAGTAACCTTTGAAAGAAACCCAAGATGATCAGAGCCGAGTGGAGCGCGAAACGGCCGAGGAGCCGTGATTCGTGTGTGCACCCACGAGCAATAGTACAAGGGCACGAAAAGTGTCGCGCGCGTGAGAAAAAGGGGACTTGAAAATCATAATGATCGTGATGGTGGTGGCTGCGGGCGGCTCCTCTTCCGAGAGTCACGCTGTAAATTACGAAATTCTTCGGCGTCGCCACCGCCACTTGATTTTCTCTCGCCTCTTATGTACCTATATAATATTTTCCGAAGCTGCAGCTACACACAAAAGCACCTATAGCGGTTTTTGTGATTCCGGAAAAGCGGAAAATGGGATCTCGAGCCCGAGCTGCTCGGCTGAAAAGGACCCCGGGAATAATGGTAATGGAGACGCTTCTCCGTCCCACCCGTGTATTCGTACGTGAGTCATTGTGCGACTCTTCTTCATTCACGGATTTTTAACTTCATAATATGCCCGTGGTGCAGTTGTATACTGGTATACACCAAGCCAGGCTATTTTGTGCAAAAGAATGAGAAAGAAAGGGAGTACTTGACTAGCTCGGCTCATTCACGAGTGACACCCTTCTTCTTCTTCTTATATTATAGGTGCCACACACACACACGCGCGCACACCTTACCGCTCTCCACACTCTCCGTATAGCTTTTGTCAACTGCTCGGTCTTATTTTTCCAACATGAAGCCGTTCCATCATTGTGGCTCCAAATATACAAGTACATATATATATACCTACGAGTGCCCGACAATGGCACTTAACAACACCATTGCGACAATGGCTGGTGAAACACTCCGAAATTGTTTTCCACACCGACTCGATGATTCGGCTCAAAATAGCCATGTAGGGAGGAGAACTTACTGCGATACACACCTCCAGGTATTTGATGTTTCTTCTCTCTCTCGAGCCGCGTCAGCGCGAGATAAGAAGTATCATTTCTATATTCGTCGATTGTTGTCCCGATTCGGCAAAATTAATCATCGGCCGATCGGTGTGCGTCGAGTGCGACGATCGTCGCTATAGTCATCGAATTGCTCGTTTGTTCGCGATTCGGAGCGAAATCGATTAGAATAATGCTTTTTATATAAATCATTGGTAAATAAGTATGCCAAACACCGCGTGGGAGAAAAAACAATATTTGCCCGCGACGACGACGGTGATGATGATGATGATTTGTATTTAAAGTTTCTCACGTTATCGACGAGAAGTTGGTGTGTTTACAAGAGAAGCATCGCGAGATAAATTTATCGGGAAGAGCCGGTCCTTATCCGAGCTTATGTGTATACTCTTGTAAACACTATATACGCGCACACTCCGGACCACACTATATTGGCTGCTTAGATCTCATTGGCTCCGTTATCGCTACAAATGTGCAATATATTATATAGTCCAAACGACGAGTTGTTTTCGCGTTGACGTAATTTTCCTTGCAAACAAATGTTCATTTCCACGAGATCCGGAGTTTGGCTTTGCGTTAAATCGCGCAAGCCGCGGAAGGAAAAATACAATAAAGCAACGATAACTCGATGGAAGGGGGGTTGGGGAGAGGACAGGGCAGGTATGGAAGGAGAGAGGGTGGGGGGAAAGTAAAAGATAGAGTCTAGAGCTCGATTCGTTGGGTTCGGCGGTTCATAACTCGAGCAGGGAGAGGGTGCGGGCAGCCGGGCCGCTCGAATGAAGTTGTCGTTGTCTCTCGCGGCTGAGCCGGAGGAGGACTCGCGCGCTCCGCCGAGAGACAATGCAACGCATAAATATCTCGCAACCTTTCATATTATACTCCCGGACGCTATCCCCCCCCCACCCACCCCCCTCTCGCCTCCTTTGTCCGGCCAACTCGCGCGCCACGTTTATCTATCTCACTCGACTCGTACACGCTCGTGTTTGCGCGTGTGTGTAGCGAGCGAGGGGCAGGACAAAGATGCCCGTTCACCACCTCCTCCTCCTCTAGTGCTGCAGCCCCTATACACGCGATGCCGCTCGGATTCGCAAAACTTTGTGAAAGCCGTACAGAAATATCGATGATATCGCTCGTCGCCCTCCCCCCCCCGGAGATCGAGTCCCGAGATAAGCGCCGTTTTTGTCACGACGGCCCTTTCAGCGCCCCCCCTCCGTCCCTCTCTCGCCTCGCATTATGTATTTTACATCTACCTATCCTTTTTACAGTCCTTCGAGCCTCCACATGTGGCTGCCCCTATACACGTCCCCATTAAGTACAAATCGGTCTCTCTCTCTCTCCTCGAAAATGAATCGATCATTTTTTTTTTTCCCTTGAAATCCTCAAGTACCGCAGCTGGCATTATACTTGCCGTCCTGCGGTATGTGATTGCTTTTTTTCCCCATATCCATTTCATAGTAAAGAGGCAAAGCGGGTTACTGGAGCAAATGGAAAAGCTAATTGATTTTAATCAACGCAAAGCTATTGGGATATGATATTTTATTGCGCCTGTGTCCAAGGATGAAAAAGTGCAAAAGATTGGACGGGGAGAAGGAGCGAGAGAGACTGGGAACAAATAAATGAATAAATAAGGTATAGAGCGTGGCAGCCGTAAGGTAAAAGAAGAAAGAGGAGAAGGAAAAAAAAAAAAGGCACAGAAGGAGGAGAGTCCCCGGGAGTGTATAAACCGGCCATTAGTATAGCGGCCCGGCTACTGTCCATTGTTTCGTGTTTGCAGAAACAATTGACGGGTCCTGGTCTCTCTCGTGCCGAGTCGTCTCGTTAGCGCGCGGGCGCGCGCCCTCCACGTATACACGGCTCTCGGTGCACCGCGCGCACATACACACAGAGGACAGCATTGTCCGGGGGACGTTTAGCACTCGCGGAAAAATCCTAACGAGCTCTCGCAGCCCGGCGTTTAACACCTCCTTCCACTTTCTCGCCGAGCGAGCGAGCTTCTGAAAACAAACTGCGCTAAAACGGAAGGGAGAGAAGAATCGGCAGGTATGTGTGTATGGGTATAGTAATATAACGTAAGTCCCTCTTTTTTTTTCCTTCTCTTCCAAAGCTGATGGCGAGTCTCTCACGAGAAAGCCAGCTACTTTGCTTTCGCAGGCACTCCTCCTCCCTCGTCACTCTTTACTTTGCTTTATCTTACACTCGTGTACGTACGGGTACGCACTCATTTACTTACTTACTACCTCACTTGGCGCTTTAAAATCACTTCGAAGCCGTGAGTACGAAAGACACGGCGAATAAAGGATGCTTGTGTATGCCGCTGCATGAGAAACTCGCTTCGTCGTACAAGCACGCAATTTTTTTTCCCTTGCAGTACTCAGCCATACCCTCTTGCTCATAACAATTTACCACGGAAATTGGGGATCTAATTACGAGGGAGCCCACGCAAGCGGCAAATACGCACTGCAGTATTGGAGATACGAAGAAAGATAAGTCATCATCATCATCATCATCGCATATTTTTAACGCCCGAGTAAAGTGAAATGGGTATTATTATTATGTGTACGGTCGTATGTACCTACATGTGCGCGCCCCCACCCCCGCTCTACTCCAATAGCTAAATTGTTAATCGAGTCGGCGCGATATCTCTCTCTTCGTGAACATTAGCATTTCAATGTAATCGAGCTCCATCCCTCCCCTCCCCTTGCCTTCATCATAATCATCGTCGTCTCTTTCGGGGAGGGTTGTAACCTACCCAAGGAGAGTCGGATGGTCGTGTACGTATATAAGCGTGCACGCGCACAGCAGTGGTATATAGTATATAGCGTATATATATATGTATACTATAATGTGTAATGTAACGAGGGGGTTGGGGGTGGGAAGGGGGGCGTCAGACTTATCTTGCGGGCGGCCCGGAGAGATAAGGAGGCCGTTTTCGCACTTATCCAGTTAGCGCGTTCATTGTCCGACGATGATTCTCTCCTCGAGATCGCGCCGGGCCGATAGCCGTCTGTACGTGAGGAGCATTGCGTAGCTGCTTCCGATGCTCATGCGACGTACAACGTGAATCGACGCGTGGACCAACATACGCGCATATAAACTATATATATATATTATTATGTAGGTAGCACGTGGCCAACTTAACGAGACACGATGACAAATGACACTCTCTTTTCTTTTTTTTTTTTTTTTTTCTTATCTTTAACACCGCGCCACCCCCTCGAAACCCCCGGGAGTCACGCTATTCTCAAAAGTGATTTCCCATCAATCACCCGATCCAAACATCGATATCTACACCCATCTAGATTCCTTCCGACCACGCTTCGAGAATATACCGATACAAACTTCTTCTTTTTTTTTTTTTTTTTTTCACCCACCCCTCTCCTTTTCAATTAACGCGTCACCGCTTGTGGATAAAAAAAACGTACATCCATGCGTACAATAAATTATTTGTCAGCAAATAACACTTGAACAGCCGTGGGTAAACATAACACCGGGTCATCGTAATAAAATTTTTTTTATGTTATTATATGCGCTTGCACGTCAATCGATTACAGAGTATATGTATACCTACGTATAAGGTACGTATACATACGAGAGCGAGAGCTTGTGTCGGGCACGTTGCAGATTAGATTCGATCGGCCGGGCATTTTAAGACGTTAAATTTGTTCGGCTTTTATTATAAAACTCATCACTCGAACGTTCAAAGTGTTATCATTGTCGAGGTAGTAGACAATCTTTCATTCTCATATACGTTATATCACCGTTTCGGTTTAATGGATGGAAAAACTCTTTATTCTTCTGGTAAAAAGTGCTCGTATGATAATTTTTTTGCAAAAAAAAGGAAGCGAAGGGGTGGAGCGAGCTCGATGTTTACGGATATCCTGTTAATTTCGAGAAGGGACCGGACCGTGTAAAAAGAAGGAAAAAAAAGAAAAAGCGATTGGTCAGAAGCGCGGAGAGGGGGGGGGTGGACTTCCATCGAGCGAGGGAGTCGACAGGATGGAGGAGAAATCGAAGCTAACCGAGCGTGAGAGATTAACCCTGGAAAAGCAGCACCGGGGGGTGGCTGTATCGCCAGTGGTGGCACTCTGCCGTCGGCCAGTATATTATCAAGACGCCAGCCGATACGGACCGACTTATTTTCTGCTGCGCAGCCAATACCATACCGATTCTTTGGGTGCTGTTATTAATTGACTCTTTTTTCTTCTTTTTTTTTGTCCCCTCTCTCTCTCTCTCTTGTACTTTGGGAAATGTCACGTGTATATAAAAATTGTACCGGGGAAGGATGACGAGTTCACTCTCCGGTTGTTGCCGCTGCTTCCGTCGCCTCCAAAATCACCGATGCTCCGGCTAATAGCTGCTTAAACAATGGCTGGCTCGAGCCTTTGAAGTTTGAGCGGAAGGCAGCCCGTTTGACTTGTAAGCCGATAAGGTTGAGTCAACGGCTTAGTGATTTTTCGAGGGGAGCGCCCGCCGCCCCGTCAAAGCGTCATCGACCCCCCACCCCTATACCTATATATAAATTTCTCCTTCACATATATATATATTATATAGCACGTGGAGAAACCATACGCTATATGTGTACAACTACCCAAATATGTACATACAGTGCCTATGTATACATTGGGTATTATTAAGTATAGGTAAGGTATGATGGAGCCCGTGTTTGGCCAGTTGGCGTTGACGATGCGCTCTATACCTTACACATAAATATAAACTCAGCCGGAAACAAAAGGTGAAACCTCTGCTTCCCCAACTGATGTGTACCCTCTTCCTCGCCCATCATCCCATAATAAGTAGGTATTATTGTGTTTACCTTTGCCAAATCTGTGGGCTCTTCAAAATTGTATACCTACCATTTGGCTCATATTTCACGTGCGTGCTCGATTATATACGCGTATTGTCGGCCATCAAGCTCCCACATGACAATTATACGCATATGTGCGTACCTATATCCCCTCATCAGCTACATGAATTAACATCAATCATACGGTACAGGAGTATCAATCTCGTCGAATTGGAGTAACGCGGCTTGCGAGTGGTAAATTTGGCTGATCGAGGGGTGGAAGATTAGATTGGCACCAAATCGATAAAAAAGCCACCGATCTTCCGGCGCCTCGCACACTGGGGGGCTGATCGGAAACCACACGCAGCTATAGCTTGATTCTTCCGATTTCTTGGTCCCATCCGATGGTCAATGTTGGGTTTTCCTCCCCAAGTTTGAGGTACCGAGAAAACAGAAAAACAAGAAAAATTTGCCATTTCACGTGAATAAAAATACATGTACACACGTGCAATGATAAACCGCTTGCTCGGCAAGCCCCGAGGCGGGATGGGAGGCGCGGGGCTGACGTATTTATCGAGCGCATGGAAATTCAATAAATAAAGCTCGCGTAGAAAAAAAGGCGCGCGCACGTATACACGTACGGCAGGTCCGAGGATTATATATTTCTGTTTTTTTTTTTTTTTTTTTTTTTTTTTTTTTTTTCAAAAGTCGGACACGATTGTGCCGCGCTCGCTAGAAGCTATAGGGGGCAGGGCTGGAGAAAAGGGAGGTCGAATATCGAGTACACATCCGCACCGGTGGAAAAATGATAAACTTTTGTGCGGGGCCCCTGACATTTATACATGGCGTCGCGAGCTTCGACAAAGCAACCGAGCCCGCGTTCGGCAGCGCAGACGTGAATAAAATGCTCGTCCGTAAACGCCATAAAAGTGATTTGGAGGACAGGAACGAACGAGGAAACGACGGAAAGAGAAAAATCTATCGGTAGGTGGACGGGGGGAGGCGGGAAAAGAGACGGCCGGGAGGAGGTGGGAGACGAGCTCGTAGGTACAGCGGGGGCGGAGTGTGCGAGATAAAGGGCGTTTTATCTCCCGTGGAATAGCGCAAGCGCGGCCCGCCATGCCCGGGGAGCGCGGCAGGAAGGAGGAGGACGGACGGACGCCGAGAGCGAGTTTTTCAGCTCCCCTTGCTCGCTCTCTCTCTCTCTCTCCTATCTGCGTCGAATCTTTCAATAAAAAATTTCGCAGCCCCGGCGGCCGAGCGCCATTTTGCGACTTTAAATGGAAATCCGGGGCGCGGAGGGGCCGACGGGCGCTCTTACCATGCAAATTAAACTGCTGCCATTCGAATGCGAATAAAACGAGAGTGGCGCAGCACCTATACGTATACATTATACACAACACACCGAGGATAGGTATATACACCGACCGACTACCCTCCCCCGGAATATTATTGCGTGGTATATATTATATATACACACCCATTATACGCTTGCCGACGAATTAACTTAATTTGTAATTTATAACCCCAAGCAGCCCCCGGATAGTTGGTCGGGATATTACTCCCCCACCCCCTCAACCCCGAGCTCGGGAGTTTGAGAGTCAAGGAGCGAAGAGTGATATTTTTCTCCCGGATAAGACTAGCGAGAGAAACGCGCAATAAAAAGGGGAGCCGAGGGGCAAACATCATCATCATCATCCCCAGGTAAGATTTACAGCGGTGCCGTCTACGTTATATGACAAAGAGTATAATACACGCGGGAGGAGTGGCTGCGGCCAGAAGAAGGAGCTCGCTCTCGAGGAAAAGTTAATTGCGCCGACGCCTCGAGGAAATTATGCGCGAGCCGTGGCTGACGCCACCGTATTTTATTGTTGTACTTATGGAGGGGAGCGAAAAAGCACCTTGGAGATCGAGCACATGGCGCCCGTACGCACAACGTCAGCGCAGGTACGGATTTGAATATTGATTCCTTGGCTTATTTGAATTCAAGGGGGGGGGGGGCGTGAAATTGGACGCGATAGCGAAAACGAAATAGCTCCCGGCGCGTGTGTACACGGATGAGGGAATCCGGGGTAGTTTTTCCGGCGGGCGGGAGAGGACAAAGGTGGAATAAATGTAAAAAGGATCGGATGGAGTTTGGGCGGGGCGCGAACAACAGGAGCTGACTCGGCGTTGGCTCTGATCGAATCGTACGAGCGAACTGCACGGGCGAAGGCTTCCACTTAATCAGCCCGGTCTGTATGCATAGTCTATTATCTACATCGCCCGCGAGAACGGTACGGGGGGGAGCTTGATTTTCTCGGGTAGGAACTTTGCAAAATCAACCGGTCCATTATGCGAGCGCCTCTACCTCGCGGGATGGAGGGGAAAAAAGAAAAGAAAAGAAAAAAAAAAAATCAACAGCGACGGGTTGAATAAGTTTTGAGCGCCCGGACGGTCGTTTTGCTTTCGAGGGCAATAGCTCAGTCGGAGAGAGAGAGAGAGAGGTAAGAAAAGTATCAGAGGGGGGCATGTAGAGCGCGGCTTAATGATAAATTCCCGGCAGCAGCGCGTGGCAGATGTGAATTTTGTATCGCGATTCAAATGTCCAGCGGCCACCGATATCCCCGAGGTACACGTATACCGCTCGGTAGACGTCACAGAGCTTTTGAATAGAGCTCTCTGCTTCCTTGCATACAATATAGTATACACGTATGTATATATTATAGGCAGGGGCATCGATACACGTACACATATAAATCCCACGGGTTACACGACTATGAGTATATGGTTTTACGTGCTTACTCTATGCGCAGATTTTGCGTAATATAGCAATTCCTGTGCGTACCGTATAACCCGATGATGTTGAGCCGATGCGTCCGTGCATGTGTATAATATTCGCGTGGGCAGAGCCGGACAACCCTACATATACGTAATATATAGGTGGTCATCCCTATTGGAAGGGGCTGGCCGAGCCGTAATAATGCCACATCCGAAGGTAAGCGTCCGCAGCTTCGATTTATACGGGATAGCGGTGGGCAGGGGGAGGAGAGTAAGTCATCCGAGCGAGACGTATATAATAATAATATATACTCGTGCGCTCGTAGAACAGAGTGTATGTATATAGGAGCACACGAGACATAGGTACGAGGCTTATGCTTAGATGCTCAGATGGCCGAGGAGATAGCGGCCGGGGCTCGAGAAATTTCCGAGCGCACGAGAGGTCCAGAAGGAGGAATATCTGCCAGTATTGCCCCGGCACACTACATTCGGAGAAGCAGAGCCAAAGGACTCATGAATAAAAGATGTATGCCTACCTATACCGGGAGTACGGAGTGTAAGATCGCACGCTTTTCCCTCGTTCGCTCGCTCTCTTATTTCTATTCGCTATAGCTCTCCCTTATACCGTATTGTCTACCTTCGGTAGCTACCGGTGGCTGATCTCTCATTTACAAACCCCGAAACTCCTTGCCTTTCTACTCATTTCTCCCTCCTCGTGGGAGCACTCGATTATTACTCTGCGTGCTATACACGGAGCTTACACTGATTCCGTTTAATACATGGATGCACGCATCCATCATCTTTTCATTTCTTTGCTAATTCATCCGTAGCATTATTAGCAAGTAGGCATGGACAATTTTAAATCTGCCCGTACAAAACGAGGACGATCAAGCTTTTTCAAACGAGAACTATCAATTATCTGTACTTCAAAGGATAAATACATCATAATCAGAAATTAACTAATGATAATAAGTATTAAAAAAAAAAAAAAGTTGATATTTATGATTAAATATACTATGTATAAGTTTCTTTATATTTGATAATTGTCAAACATGCATATATGATTTTAAAGATTTTTTTCAATGCGTTCGTAAATAATATCTTATTTTAAATCAGTTTTTTTTCTCAAACTCGTTCGTCCATTAAGTGTTTTCTTACAAAATTTTTAGTATACATTTTTGCTTCAAAATTTATTCTAAATACTAGTTTGCTAAATGCTTTATTTTAACTTAGTAATTCAAACACTACTGTGTTTCTAACATTTCGTAAAAAATTGGGTATTTAGAATAAATCTGAAAGGAAACAAAAAATAATAAAATAACTACGTTAAAACCGTTAATTGCAAGAATTATTTTACCATGAAAGAAGTATTTACTTTTGGTATATCCTAATTTTCACTATGTTCGACAGTTATATGTGTACTTCATAAAAGCCACTGAACTCACAGTAACAATTACAATAGTCAACAGTAACAATTATTTGACAGTCAGAGAAAAATAATTTATAAATAATAAAAAGACCCTAGATGACTACACAATACCAGACTTGGTATTATTTAATTACAATAATTCTTATAATCTTTATCTCTCAGTTTAGCACTATTATTCGTGTAGATCACACCCACAAGGTTTAATGTATTATAGGTACACACCCTGAAAAAAACATGGGTTTTTGGGCACCGTATATAAGTGTATGCACAGCCTATACTCCTCTGTGATTTCCATTGCATCCCCTTGAAGGGTAGGGGGACATATGCTGTATCGTCGTGTAGTATATAATGTCCACGTGGGGAAAGATGTGTGTATACATATACACGAGGTGGGCAGCGTCTCCTTTTTGTTCCCATCGTATATATACGTACCCCCTCCCCGAATATGAGCAGTGCAAGGGCGTATGGTGAAGTCAATTCTCAGCTGAGCCGATGGTAAATACGCGATTAAGCTCTTGCAGCCCGAGAGTCATGTGCACCCCCGCCCCGTCGGTCCGCCAAAAATCTCTTATACCCCATGCATATATATGTATATACTTATTGGGCGCGAAACTTTTGTTTGCCTTTCGCACAGTTAAATGAATTAGCCACTATATACATGCGAGTATGGTGATGCGATAAAAAAAAAAAACCTACAACATTTAGGATTCGGGAGTCATTTTCGGGGTAAAATGGGCAGCATTTTGGCTCATTCCTCACTCGCATCATGGGAAAAGTAAACATGATCTTATATTATGATAATTATACGGTATGATGTACCACTTAACTATAATGAAGTTTTGCCAAGTTACACCCGCACAAAAATCAATCAAGACTGAAAACAGTGGTTGCTTTACAAAACTTGTGTGATTTCGGGGACATTCTTAGGTCTACCGCGTTATTTTACAAAAAGTAAAAACAGTCAATATATATACCCGTATAAAACCCCCAAAAGATAATCTCGGCTATATTGCAAGACACGTATCGCGCGGGTGTGATGTATAAATTAATGTGTGGAAAATGAAATGTTAATAGCGATATCATTCGAGGGGGGGGATGTAGGCAAATATGGCATACATCACACGCACAAGACAAGGCGTGGTCCCCTGGATCAATGGGACGATCGGATGATCGATCGAGTTAGTAATAACAACGTCCGAGACTGGATGTGCTGCGGAGCCGTGTGCCAATAAGCGAGCGATAAAACGGGCGCTCGAGACGACTACGAAATAGCTCGGGACAGGGGATTAATAGGCCTGTAAACGCTACTGCGGTGCGATGATTTCATTAATATTCATCGCGTGCTCCAGCGGAGGAGCCGACTCGGACGGTCTATATATATATGTATATAGCAGCGGGACCCGTTGCCGCACGCGCATATCCCATACGCGCGATGTGATTTACCGGCTTAATTTGGCTCACGAAAATTTTAATAGCGCGCACGCGAGCCGGGATTGATTGATTCGCCTTTTAATGCGCGCGGGGAGATCAACCGGGCACGCCCACGTGCGAAATATCGTATAATAATTGCCCCGCTATCCCCCCTTGGGGTATATGTATAGGTGTATACACGCATCTATATATTATTCATCGTGCAGGCAACACCCACCTTCCTCCTCCCCGACACATACCCGCGCCCATCAATTATAAACGAGGCTCTGTTTATTCGCACGACAGTAGCATCAGCGGCAGCAACGGGTTATGAATTTTTCATGCGCTTCGTCGTCCCTATAGTTATTATTGCTTTTCCTTTTTCTCCTCTTTTTCCCCATTGTTTTATTAATTTCCTTTTCTTTTTCCTCGACTCTCACCTCCGGCAAACATAGCCACACATGTTATGGCAACACGAAGATCAAAGCTATACAGCTTGGAAAAAGAGGGAGGAAGAAAGTCTTGTTTTTCTAGTTCAAGTCGATCTGCGCCGGGCGAAGGACTGAAAAGTCAATCCTTCCGATGTGATGGAAGCGGCAGGTAACTTATATATATATATAAACATTGGAGGGGGAGGGAGGGAGGGAGGGAGGATGAAGGAGCTGCTAAACACTTTGACAAGTTTTTCACCAAGCCTTTCGTGGACGCCCGAGAGTGTAGTCGTCGCGGTGATGCGGCGCCTTTGTAGCCCGATCTTCTACATTTCTAAAGAAAAACGCCGCCACCTAAGTCGCAGCCGTCAACGCCGTCACAGAGAGCGCGCACTCCGAGGGCGACCTTTCGGCATGCCCCCGTAATTTGAGATCCTCAAATAGACCACATCCTCAAACACACACACACACACACACACACACACTCGTACATATAGAGCAGGACACACATCTTTTACTAATGAACAGTTTAGTTAATCGCTAAAAACCACATACGTATACGCTGGTGCTCGACTCGCCCCGTACGCAGGGTAAGGAAAATATTATCCCTCGGATGTTTTTGAGCAAAGAAGAAGAAGAAGAAGTGGAGGAAATAAAAAAAGATAAACAAAAGTGGGCCGATCGCGCGTCGTGTTTGCTAATATACAGGGTTATACGCGAGTATTATTTTTGCATATACAGTCGTGTAAGGTTGTTTTAGGCAAAGTGTACCTTATACGCATGGGCCTCTTGCCTGCATCTGCCGGCTGCGCAAAATATAGTGATATGCGTTAGAAAAGGAGTATCTTCCCTCCTACAACTTTGACGTCAAAGTTGCGAGTCGCTCGACATTGTAGCGCGTAATGGCAGGGGATTGAAAATTCAAATGGGCACCGCTATTAAACCGAATACCTAATATAACGAGAGAGAGAAAGCTCTGCTGCTGTGCTATATATACGTACAACAGCGCCGCGTTCGAAATATGAACACGAGTATGATTTGCGGCCTCGTAAACCCGTTCATAACGAATAATAATGTCACCGGCGGCTGCCCCCCCCCCCCCGACATCGGTAGGTACCCGCTTACGCTTCAAATCCACCTACAATATCTTGGCCTCCCTCCCACCCTCCCCCCGGCGACGAGATATTTTTCCCTCCAGCGGGAGAGCTGCTCTCGTGACGCCGCCCGCCTGAAATTAAATAATAAAATACAAGGCGCCCGCTGTTTCTCTCTGCCATTCCGCTTTTTTCCGATTCAACCTTTCTCCTGCGGCTTTGGGGCTGCTTTATCGGCTGCCGTTATTTCGCACTTGATATTCCGAGCCCTGCGCTATACTTACTCCTCCTAAATTGTCTCGAGAACGTAGCCACCCCCTCTCCCTCGGCTCGACGCCTTGAATCGATCGCACGTTACAATGTACGTGCCGTTATTTCCATGGGGCCGTTTTGTACCATTTTCAGCGTCGAATGCCAACTTATTGAAATTCGCTTCAATTAGACACCCTAAAAAGTGTGTAAAGTTGTCAAGTGTTTTCAGCAAAATGTTCAAATACTTTGACCAATTTTTTTCTCTATAATGATTTTTTTTTTTTTTTTTTTTTTTTTTTTTCATTCAAATTGTGATTCATTTTTTTGCTACAAACAAGTCAAGTGCCATTTTATGAGCAGTATTTAAAAAAAAGTTTTGTTTAGCACAAATAGCGCATTACATAAAAAAAAAAAAAAAAAAAAAAAAAAAACCAAGCTTGGAAATGAAGTATCCGTGCCCAAGTCTGAATGAATATTCATATTGAGAAATATTTGCCAGATTATGAGGTTATTTGCTTGAAAGCTACAATATTGGATGGAGATATGCAAGCCGGATGATAAATCAACTTTTGCTTAATTAACCTGTTTGTTGATCATGCTATTTAGCACTGTTGGAAAAACTTGAACCATACAGGTATATATCCGTTGATTCTCTTCCGATGTACTAGTTCCAGTTTATCGAATTGAGTTGCGTATGGGACATGGCTCAATAAAGTATGCAAATTTTCTAAAACCAAAGGAACGGGCATCAACATCATCAGGTTTTACACGTATCGTGCATCAGTAGCAGGTGTGCCTTCACGAAGAGCTCAACATCTTCATGGTATAACGTACACATTATACGTGTACCGAGGGCCCGTGCGAATTTTTCCCGACTCGACATGATGATAAGTATATATACTCGAATGAATCGGAGTAAGTATATATGTATGCGGGCGATCGGAGTTAATATCAGCGCCCGCAAGAGAGAGAGAGAGAGAGAGAGAGTCAGCTCATAAATAACCGAGTCAACATCTCTCGATAATTTACATGTGAGCAGCAGCAGTCGAAGCGCAGACCCGAGAGAAACAAGAAACCATTAGGATTTATAAGCTCGTTTCGCTGCACCGTCATTCGGACTCGTTTGTTGTTGTTGCTGCTGCCTCTTTTTTTTTTTTTTTGGTTTGTTTCAGCTGTGGTTGTTCGCGTACACACGCCGCATCGGAGGACCGGAGAGCAGAGGAAGAGCAAGTCCGGTCCAGCAGCCTGTAACGAAAGACGTAAGTACGCGAGTATAAGTATATATATATACCCACGGACAGGGCGAACGGACGAAGGGAAGAAAAGGCGAGAAAAGCAAATGAAGCAGCGACGACATGAACACGTATACGTGTATATATATACCTACAAAAGTCAGTCAGTCAGTCGCGCGTATATATGCAAACCCGTACTTACTTATACCTAACATGCATTGAGCAAAGACAGCTTGTGCGCGCGGTAAGAGACACACCGTGCACGGCTGGGCCCGGTCGTTATATATACACCGCCGTGATTGTGCGCACCTAATAATGAAGATGTTGCCTTAATTGCCAGCCGGCCGGGGCGGCTTTTCTCTCTCCCTCTCTCTCTCTTTATATAGCTCACCCTTGCTAATTAACGCGTTCATCCCGGGGAGCGGTCGACGCCCACTGGGGCCTGCGGGTACCTATAGGTAGCGAGATCGGTAGCTATCGCCGTCAATTGGCTTATTAATATTATCAAATTGAACGAGCCCGAGGAGACGTTATTTGCATAATTATTGCGAAAGAGAAGGAGAGACGGCGTTAATTGAAAACGAAAAACAAGAAAAAAAAAAAAAAAGGGGTGGGGACGAAGAGTCGAAAAAAGTGTCGGGGCCCGATAATTTTGCGCCCGTGGTCGTTCGAGCTGGTTGGCGCGCAGGTGAAGAGAGTCTCTCAATTAAGGGGACTCCTTCCTCCCTGTTCTGCTTGCACATTAGCATTCGGCGAGTCCGTAATTTGTGCTCCTTTTAATTAAATCATCCGTTAACTGCCGCTGCGCGGGCCACAACATATACCATCCTGCGGATGCTCCTTCGATATATACACGTATATGTTTTATACAGACGAGCTGGCGCGCGCGCGTACACACATCCCCAACCTCTTTTTTTTCTCTCTCTCTCTCTCTCTCTCTCTCTCTTTCTCTAAACCAAGGATGAGCTGCAGGCAAACAAATTTTATGGAGGACGCGCATCCACGCGTAGATTATACACACGCATACACCTACAGCTGCTTTATTCTGTCGCTCCTGCCATCGGTAGCTGATATGTTTCTCCTCCCCATGCGCCTATGCCACTCGACTCCCTTTCAGCCGCTCCTGCTCCTCTTTCGCGAGCTCGGGCAATTAACCACCCTGAAAGTTCTCCACTTAGGGAGTACCTGACTATATACCGATGCGCGCACACGCACTCTCAGGAGGAAAGATGGCGCCCGGTGCGGAGATTGAGACGTTTCTTTTTTTTTTTTTTTTTTTTTTTTTTTACGGGGCTCGGACGAGCAGGGCCGATTTAACGAAAGCTCGCTTTGATTATGCGGGGAGGGAGTCCCATTACCGGCAACCAAGTGATATCTCTCTCGTGCGCCCTTTCAATTAAAAAGTCGTTGCTGCTGGGTTATATATACATGTATATATACGTATGACTGGTGTCCCCGGGTATAATAAGATATATATATATACACATGCTGCATAACGAGAGCAGCCCCGGGTGCTCTGACGTCTCTGTCCGATCGGGGTATACGGACGAGCCACGGCTGTTATTTTTCTTGCGCCAACTTTGCTCGCGAGTGAATTTTGCATGCGGACTCTTTTGCCGGGAGGAGGAGGAGGAACAAAGGCCTCCTCCTCCGTTGGGTGTATACCCCCGCTTGCCAGGAAAGGAGAGAGACAGGCGCGGCGACGACAATACCGCGGCCCCCCGCGCTTCGGGCTCTAATATATTGCCACTGCTCCACGCCAACTGTGTGTGCCAGTATACGTGTGTGTATTCACGTAGCCGACATGACGGAAAAGTATCGAGTCGAGCTGCCCCCCCCCCCCCCATCCCTTGTTAAGGCTCCGGGGCTTTCAATGCGCGCGAGCAAATTCGAAAAACGCTCGATTTAAATATAATAAAATCGTTTATTACGCGAGAGCTTCGCCCTTGCAACGTCATGTGTGGATACGCATTATATACAGAAGCGTGTGTTATTCATCAGAGCTGCTGTTGTGAGAATTTTTTTTTTCCATGTGTTTCAAACGCCATATACGTGGAAAATAGGATGAGGAAGGGGATGATAAAACAAAAAAAAGTAAATGGAGAGACGACAGTGACGAGGCACACCGCCGTGGAAAATCAGTAGGGCATGTTTGCTCGGAGCATATATATATATATGCGCGTACGGGTATAATATCGGGGACGTACATGAGCTAATAAAAATATCTGACGAGAGTAATCCTTGGGTTGAGCCGGCGGTGCTACAGCGGCGTGATAAATAAACCAATAAAACAAGATCATCCCCCTCCGCGCGTGGCGGGACCCCTTATCTCTCTCCTTCTTGCACCCTCGACCCCTCGGGTCGGCTTTCTTTTTTTCGCACCGTATATACGTGCAATGTGTGTTTATTCCCGACCCTCCACCCCCTCCCCCCAGTGGCTGCTCGATTTTTTTTTTGTTGTTGTTGTATTGACGTTACTTAACAGGGCTATACGTGTGTACACGCGATGGTATATAATGTGGAGCTGCGAAAAGCCACATTGTACCGGTGGCAGCCTACAATCAACCACTTGAGTCTTTTTAATAAAGCCACGCGCTCTTTGACTCCGGCTCCGTTTGCGAGATTATTTATCTGATTTATCTTCGCGTCACCCGATACTGCACACCCTTCCTCCCCCTCATCTCTCTCCTATCCGTCCTTGCTCTCCTGCTTTGCCTTCTCATCGTGGAGACATTCGATTATGAGTTTGCATTCACGTGCACACTGCTTGCGGAATCGTTTATTATCGGGCCCAAGTGATTCTTAGACAATCCCCCTTTGACTCTGCTACTTACTTTGGGTACATCGAAAATCTCACTATGATCATAGTATTTACAATGAGTGTAACTTTTTTTTTTTTTTTTTTTTTTTTTTCTTCATAAACTATTTTATGTGTGCACAAATTATTTTATTAAATTAAAAAAAGAGTTTTTCAGGGGCACAAAGTTTAAATTTCATACAAACTTATATCAACAATATACGTGACGGCATGTTCAGCATATGAATATAATAAAACACCCTATCAATCAATAGATATGAAAATAAAATCAAAATTATTATCAAATCACGCGTTTAATCTTCCCCGCTCTGTGTATAATGAACGATGCACGAGTCGTCCTTTGTATGAAAAGTCATAGCATTATAGCCATCATTAATATTATTCATGTATTACACACCCTGAAAAAAACATGGGTTTTTGGGCACCGTATATAAGTGTATGCACAGCCTATACTCCTCTGTGATTTCCATTGCATCCCCTTGAAGGGTAGGGGGACATATGCTGTATCGTCGTGTAGTATATAATGTCCACGTGGGGAAAGATGTGTGTATACATATACACGAGGTGGGCAGCGTCTCCTTTTTGTTCCCATCGTATATATACGTACCCCCTCCCCGAATATGAGCAGTGCAAGGGCGTATGGTGAAGTCAATTCTCAGCTGAGCCGATGGTAAATACGCGATTAAGCTCTTGCAGCCCGAGAGTCATGTGCACCCCCGCCCCTTCGGTCCGCCAAAAATCTCTTATACCCCATGCATATATATGTATATACTTATTGGGCGCGAAACTTTTGTTTGCCTTTCGCACAGTTAAATGAATTAGCCACTATATACATGCGAGTATGGTGATGCGATAAAAAAAAAAAACCTACAACATTTAGGATTCGGGAGTCATTTTCGGGGTAAAATGGGCAGCATTTTGGCTCATTCCTCACTCGCATCATGGGAAAAGTAAACATGATCTTATATTATGATAATTATCGGCTAAGATACCTACCTATACCTACCTATGATGAACTGGAAAAGAAAAATGGTGTTAATAAAGGCTAGCCACATATAATGAAGTATTTCGTGATGGTTGTTTGGCGGTAAAACAATAGTAATAACGTCATTAGGCATATAACAAGACAATTAGAAGCCGCTAATTACGAAGTGCGCAGGAAGGAGCGTCGAGTGCAGGCCTTGCCATGGGCTTAGTAGAGTCGTATACGAGCATTTATACACATCAGCAGGAAGGGAAGAGGAAGAGGCAAAACGAGCGGCAGCTGAGAGAGATGACTCGCATAGATGTGTATCTGTTGGGAGGAGGAGGAGGAGAAGAAGAAGAAGCGACGGACCCGCGTTAATGGAAGAGGCGGAGAAAATTGAAAGCTCGCTGCCTGGGATTTAAATATATCTGCGTATTGTCGGGGCGCTCGCTCGCGCCTCTCCTTAATTAAATCTACTTAATTTTCTTCGGGACTCGTCTCGGAGCGAGCAAACACGCCGTCGTAATTAGTACACGCGGTGCCACGGTAAGTGCCCTTTTTACTCTCCTCTTTTATACACCTATACCCGTTGTAACCCCCCCTACTTATCTACTCACTTTTTTTTCCCACATCCGCGAGTCGACGTCTCAATGTTCGGCAGTGCCATTCTCTCGCCTGTTTGCTCGCTGTATGTATACACCTATCTTACATTATATATATATACACAAGTCACATACCTATGTCTGCGCCGTGTACCACGCAAATTAAACCGAGGCGCGCCAAGACAAGGGAGCCATTCTCTAATTATTTAATTGATCGGTCGATCGATCGGCACCGACTGCAGATCTATCGATTTGGATTAGACGAGCGTGTACCGGCTCTAATATCCAAAGAGATAAGCGCAATCAATAATCATGGCACGCGGCTCTAAATCACGATATCTCTGTGTACCTAGACACGCGGGCCAGCAACTTAACATTCCTGAAAAAGTTTCCAATCGGCGCGCAACGCGCATTTAAACGAGTATCCGGTCGGAAACTGTGGCTCGGGTCTACTCCGACGATCGCTGCACATTATACATGCCTCTAAGTAAAATTGTACGGATGTGAGTGAGTATCGACCTTCTTGTTTATCTGCTCCAGAGGATGTAATGTTACAAGTTACCATTTATACAGACGACGCCCACAGCCGCGGGCTCGCATGTGGTAGCTTCTGTGCTGCGCGGGCTCCGTTCCGCCTAATTGCAAGTCACACAAACCCCACGTTTGTATACCTACATCGGCCATGTATACACATATAATATATATATAGGAGAGGTCTTTCCTGTCCATCTCCCTTTGGCATCCGACGAAGCGCGAGGGCATCGGTCGAAATAATGCAGCGGTTGCCAAAGTGGATGCTGCACTTGCCAAGCCCCGCGATGACTAATGATGCTTTAAGTGCCGCTTAAGTGGCGCTGTTAGCACAAATATGCCCGTGGAGTGAGTAGTCTCTTCTTCGTCTTTTGATTTCTTCGCAGCCTCTCTCTCTTTCACTTTTTCTCGCACCAGAGAGAGAGAGAGAGAGAGGCCTAAGATTACTCGCCAAAGGAATCCGAGGGCTTATTTGCGTTCGCGAAAAAAAGCCGCCGCCGTCTCGGCTCGCCTCGCACGACCACGAAGAAGAATAGATCAAAGAGCCTCTCCCTCCACCACCACTGCGCTTATATATACCGATGGGTACATCGGGGCCCGTCGATAGAGACTACAGGAGCACACGTACCTACAAGTATATGTATATACGTGTGTAGCGAGGGCAGGCAAATTCGGAATTTCGAGCGAGCCGATTAATTTAGTCAGCCGAGCCACAAAGAGGTACAAGGGAGGAGGAGCAGAGACAATAGGTAAAGACAACGGAGCGGCGGCGGCCGGCTAATGGAGCCGTTCCCTCTTCGGCATTGCGCCCGGGATAATATACACACACACGCCAGGCCACTGTGTGCTCCCGGAGGCGCCGCCGACACAAATCATAAGATTACAATTTTAAATCGTCCCCGAAATTCTGCCGAAATCTCGGGGGCGCGATCTCTTGCCTCCCCCTCCCCGTCCAGCTGCTGTACAAACGTCCTCTTCTCCCGGGGAATTTGAATAAAAGATTTGTTCCTCGACCCGGCGCGCCTATACATATACATATACAGCTTCTGCCCCCATACAACAGCATTTGTGTACATAAATCACGCAGCTCCTCCATATTTTGCACGTGTGTTTTTATTATTTGCCGCTCGGCTCATCGCCATGGGAACTCGTACGTATACATATAAACTTTAGAGAGAGCAAGAGCATATATACGAACTGTAGTTGTATATATACGAGGTACCGAATGGTCTATACACTATAGTTCGTAGGGAGACGTCAAATTCGGAATGCGTCCCGGTAACTGTTTATTGCCCGATGCTTTTGACAAATTGTCGCTTCGGCCGAGTCGCGGATAGTTCCGTGTATATACTTACTCGGGAGTCGCGTGGATTGATGAAAAAAGGAGGGAGTACAGCTCTTAATTGGGGAATTCATAGGCGCACGAAAACCCTATCTTATATTTGTACATGCATATAGTTACTTACAAACCCACTTATATAATATCTAAATACGTACGGGGTGGGGTGATTGGAAAGGATGAGCAACTCGTCACCGATCCCCCCCAAATGCGAGTCCGTATTATTTCGTGCTTGAGAGCCGATCGACAGATCTCCATGAGAAATCGTTAGCTGCAATTTCTTCGTATATAATTGGTTAAGGAGAACTATAGCGCACGACGGGGTGGACCACCCCGAAGATGTGGCGCATCCGTCATTGGCCGGGTGGGACAGGTGCCATAGACGTGCTTCTCGGGAATCCGTAGAAAAAAGCTGCAGGCGTGAAAGAGGTCGAGCGGCGGAGATTCCTCTCGTGGCGTGGGCATAACTTTTGACGCGGCCGTGAGCCCCCGATGTTTATATACCTATATATACCTAGCTGTATATATACTCAAACCCGGAATCCCACGCCACGTCTTTGGGGGATCGAAAAGAGAGAGAGAGAGAAAGAGCCACCAGATGGGTGACATTGTACGACGTACATTGGTTATTCACCCCGTGAAGCCAATTACACGCGCTCTGCCGGCTATATACTGTCATCAGCATATCAGGATATATATTATATACCTATGCGGGAGAAACGCGAATATATATATAGGTCCAGTGGTATATTGAGTTGTATCCGTTGTGGGCTTCGTTAGCTGCTTTCGCGCGATTCCTTCCACCTTTCTCTCTCTCTCTCTCTGGCAGATCAGGAACTGCGAAGATCAGAGCGCCTCCCGCAGTCGGGTTTTAATATTCCACGCGCTTATTTAAATATTTATGCTCTATCTTTTTCCCAGCGAGCAATGAAGTTGTGGGATTCAATCCCACCAACTATCCGACTGCGGGACTCGCTTGGATCATTTAAGTTGGCATATTACAACTATCTGTTTGAGCAAAATAGGAGTACGTAAGCAGTTATCTAGCGCAAAACAGCAAATTATATAGCTCTTCGTTTTCGTTGTCCTTTTGTCCGATACTCATGATTTGTATTGTCACTATCCCTGCGTCGTGAAGTTATAACTTTGTAAACTAAGATGTATATTGTAGCGATACCATACACTTAAGAGTTCATAATGCTTTGTATTGCTGATGTAAATATTGTAAATGCTGTTAATGATGGCGTTCTTGCGATTTCTTGTGATTTAGATTTAAATTTATTGTTTACTATTAATAATTATACGATGTATGCCATGTAAATTTGCTTTTGCCATACGGGTGTCTACCACCCTTGGCATGAATAAATCCTGTTAAATTCAAAATTCTCTCTCTCTTCCACCATCTATACATCCATCTCTGGACCCGATGTGTATTATACGCGGCCACGGCCATTACGTTACAGATAAGTAGGTGTATGTGTACCTTCGTCTGTCTCGCGATCGCTCCTTGATTCACATGGATATGTAGACGGTAAAAGGGTGCGGGGGGACGCTGCTAATAGCCTGGCTGTGCGTGCCTCCGGCAAATATTCCGGTCTCCTCTAATTGGAATTGATTAGAAGACGGGCTGGGACGACGAGGAATAGAGACGCGAGGAGTTGTCATTGGGGGGACCGCCAGGTATCGCCGGGACGTCGTCTATATGCTTTATCACTACTTCTTCTTCATTGGTAAAGCATATGCAGATTGAACGAAAAAAAATGCATTCGTTTCGCTTTGATTGAAAAAAATATTAAATATTTTAAAAGAAGGGGGCACGTATAGGTTTGCAGCCTCTTCGAGTCGACTGGCATGATATTTGTTGATTTGTTTTTTCGTTGGGAAAAAAAGGAGCAGAGATACAGGTACCGACGGACAAAGGTAGGAAAAAAAAAAAAAAAAAGGGGAGTGAAACAAGAGACAAAAGCCTTGGTTACCTATGTATACAGGCATACACAAAAGCTTATCACGCGTGATAAATCAATTATCGGCGACACATGAATTTCAAGAATAGAAGTGAGCACTTTTGTGTATATCGACAGGGGATGCACGACTCGGATGAAATACGGCCGTACAATTGTGCCGAGAGCGGAGGAGAAGATACTGCAGTGGGCTCTCTCTCAGCTCGAAGACAAAAGCCCTGTATATACTCGCGGCGGCCACGCTGGCACGACAGCCCGTATATACATATATAGGTACACCGAGAGCCGATACTGCCGCAGCGATAGCGCCCATCACGAATTGCCATCGCGAGCCCGAGTGAGATGTCGATGCAAGGAACACCATAAGTATACAGGGAGACGCTGTGCCGGCAAATATTTTAGTTTTTCGGGACGATGCCGATAAATTTGTACCCAACGCCACCCCCACGTGTAAGTATATATATAGTCTCGACATCCGGGTTCACCGGGGACGTAACTAGGCACATGTAGGTGAGAGCTAATAGAGTCCGTATCATGTATATGTAAGTATAATGGCGCGAAGTATGGCACTCGCGTTTATTGTCACGTTGGCGCGTATACGGGGCTGCTGCAGGCAAGCCGATGGCATAGCTAATACGCCCCGCTTCTTAGAAGTACACAAGCATCGGCAATACGTGCACATATATATGGGGAGGCTGGGGGCATGTGTATGTACGTTACACGTATCCATACATACGCGGTGTATAAAGGAGGGAGGGAGCGGAAAAAGGGCGCGCATCTTGTCGATACGCTGCCCAGATTGCCGGGCGCGATAGCGGGGTGATCTGTGAGGCCCGCTGTGTGGTAGCCCCCCCTTTGCTCGCTCGATCGCTTTCTGCCCTCTCCCCTCCCGTACATGCACGTTTTCGCGAGAGCCAACTCGCGATTCAACCCTACTCTGCTGCTTCGTGCATTATATATATATATGCACGGTATATATACACGTATATATATCCCTCTTCCACTCGGGATTGAGACGTCTTGGGCTCTTTGTCCTCCTCCCCCTCTTTTGCTCTGCCTCCCTTTTTTTTCCCCTCCCGAGGCGCGCCTATGCGGCATGGTATAGGTGTACACCCGTGTACGTATTTACGAGCAGCGGATCCTCCCGGAGGAGGAAGGAAACACGACGCGTGCAACGTGCAAGCCGCCCTTTATGCCCACAGGTGACGGAGGAGCGATAACAGTGTGTATTCGTATGAGCCCTCCCCCTTCCCCGCGTCGCACTTGATAATTTTATCGGAAAGAAGGTGCAGACGTCCTCTCGTTTCGGTCCATCTCTCTGTCATCATTATTTCCTTTCGTTTTTTGTACCAAATACATAATATGTATATATGTGATTGGTGTGTGACTCGCACGGGGGATTACGTCGAAATATGCGCTCATTTGCTCTGCAGCTGTGTAGATTATCAGAGGGTAAAACAAAAAAAATGAAAGAAAGAAAAAAAAATAGTATAGCAAAGAGAAGGCAGCTTAACGCCAATTAGCGTGCCCTGTCAGTCATTGAGAGACTCGTAACATCGTTAGAGAGCAACCACCTGATGCGAGAGAGACCACACGTTACGGTACCGACGTCACAATCAAACTCTCGCAGCGTGTGTATCACAGTAAATACGAGTCGTCGTCCTGCTGTCTGTCGGAATATAATAATACGTACAGGTATAATATACCCAACACGGATACACGGGAGGCCGGCGCGCACGAGCCAGGGCTGTAAGTATAGGCCGACTTTGTAGATAACCATCTCTCGCTTCCCATTGTCATTTTTGTTTGTCTAACTCGGCCAGATTAGAGCCTTCGTCGGATCGACGGGCCCAGATATGACGCGACCCCTCAACTCGAGCCCATTATGTATACCTACCCATTGTACCTATACATACATACATACCCGGCCACCCAGGCTATACGTTATATAATAAGCGCTGATCCTCGCTCTCGCGCGCGGAGAACCTGACATCGACTCTCTTTCCCTTTTCGGGCTGTCGGACGTCAAACTCCACACAGCTATAGCCGGCGCTCGTTAACTGCATAGTGTATTGGCTGGTGTGTGTGTGTGTGACGATTTCGAGAACTACCATCCCGGGGAGCGAGTCTCGGGCTGTGCTTGGAAGATGAAAAACGAGCCAGAGGGAAAACTAACGTATAAGGTGCTGCCGGTATACACGCCACGAGGGTACAAATTAGCCGTGGGCCCGTGCGCCGCCTTCCATTCGGACGAGTCCTTCTCCATATTATACCTGATGCCATTGTGTGTTATTCCCCCGCGCTGTACATACCTATATCATACAACCGAGTGTCCGATCTTTGATTTTTTTTTTTTTTTTTTTTTTTTTTTCCTCGCTACAGGCCCAATCGCCCGGAAAATTCGTTACCTGCTACCATCCACCTGCTTTACGAAGAAGAAGAAGAAAAAAAAAAAAAAAAAAAAAGTTGGAAAATCCGTGTGATTTCTGGGTCGATGGGCCCTCGGTTTTCCCAGGCCCCTCGAGTTTCTACTCCTTTTCTATCCCCCAGCGAATAATCCAATAATCGATGACTTACGGCCCATCGTTCTCGCTCTCGTTATGTATTGTTCCTTCTTTTACCATATACCTATACCTACATTATCACTTGTCCCGTGCACCATTACAATATATACTCAATAAAAAAATAAAGAGCATCAAAGGAGAGAATGAGGGGGGGGGGAATCATCACCAAATTTGTTCTCGCTCGAACCAATTTCCAGGAAATCAAGGGGAGAACAAGAGGCGGGCCCTTCCAAAGCAAATGAAATATCAGAGGCACATAGCGTAATATATTGTATTGTGTGCAGTCAGGGACACGGTGTGTGCGTATATATATATGTGTTGTGATGCTCGGGCGGCGAGAAAAAAGAGCCGCCGATATGTGCGCTGATAAAGATGTTACTCGACGCGAAGAGAATCGACGCCAATTGATGGTAATTTCCATGAGCAGTTGTAATATTTTCCCGATGAGCTGCACACAGGCGGCGTCGGCAGAGCAAAAAGACCGCGAGGAGGAGATCTGCGAACAACAGGAATGCGGACGCGCTGCGAAGCATCTTTTATTGCTCTTGTCTTCCACGACTCCGGTGTATGTAATGCGCCAGTCGCTATCAATCTCTCGCTGCTTATGAACACGGCTAATGTTGTGTATAGGTATATATATATATATGTATGTATGTATTTATGTATATACCCATACTTACATGTACATGGGCGCGTTGCGAAATGTAGCTGTTGCCCCGCACGGCTGTGTATATACGATGTTACGAGTACGTAGGTACACAGGTATTACAACACGAACAACATGGTGGGTATACATACGGGCTGGTGCAGGTGTTTCGAGCCCCTTATTTTTTATTTTGTTTTATTTATTTTTTTTTTTGCTATCTCGAATTCTTCGATTATTGTCACTGCACGGAGGAGGAGATGAATAAAATACAAGGCGCCGTTGATTCGCGCAAACGTATCTTACCAGTTGAAGCAGCAGATAGCAAGTAGGTATACAGCGACGAATTAGCGGATTATCGAAAAGCCAAAAAGGCGAAAAAGGGGAGAAAAAAAAAAAAAAGAGAGAGAGAGAGAGAGGAGGTTGACTTGGCCGTGGTATAGCTCCTAATGGCGTGATTCTTGCGGAGCGCGGAGGCTCATTAAGAGGAGCGAGTGCATCTGTAAGTACTAATTACCGTGGAGGTAGGTATATGTATATACCTTACACATATACATACACACACCGCAGCCATCAGCACTCGTATACACTCGTTCTTACTCCTCCTCCTCTTTCAACTCCCCCGAGTTCTCTCGCTATGGTTGCCCTGTAATTCGGAGCTCGACGCGTCATGGGTATACTGCAGCTATATGTACTCGACCTATCGGCTATACCTACCTTTTTTTTGTTTGTTTGTTTTTTCCCTTCGTTTTACTAGTTCCCTCTCCCTCCCTCTCGAGGTGCAGCTCCAACACGAGCCTATTATACACGTAAGTATATAATATATGTGCAGTTTAAGGACGCGGGAGTGGTAAAATTTTCATTATTCGTGGAAATTATTTTCACTCGTTCGCCCCTTGCTGGTGATTGGTATGCGCTGGTATCTCCGGACCGAGTATATACACGTAGACGAGGTGGTATTCGTGCAAACAGGCGACAGACCGCATTCCCATGCAAAGGAGCTGCAACTACTCGAATCGACGAATTTAAAACATTTCGTTTCTAAATCCGTTTTCTCGGCTCCCTCCCTTCTTCTTTCTCAATACCAGCGACTCTACGGCAGAGCAATAGGTGAGTATATATATACCCACACTCACGAGGAGACGGCGACTAATTTTAGCCACTCGACAGCTTGGCCCTTTCGCGATAGCAGCGCTAAAGATTTGGCGCGGGCGCGGCCGGCGCACGGTTTTACCTATATATATATAAATTTTACGCCTTGCCCCGGGCTGTTTCTCCTTGTGCACACACACGCGCACAGCGGCGCGGCTTCAAACGCGGCCGCGTACAATGTTCGAAAACGGGCCCGAAAGACATTCGTATCAATTATGGGAGGTTAGCCCTGCGAGAGTCGGCCCCGAGAGAGGGACCAAAGAGAGGATGGATGCGCCCCGCTCCTCGAGCCTCGCTCCCCATATATTAACCAGCAGGGGTCCTACTCCCTCCCGCCAACCGAAACCCAACGTCCACCTCTCTCTCGTTTACCCCCGATCTATCCGTCTCTCCCCCTCCCCCCGTCATCTCAATGCGTTTATTGTTTCGACTCGTGTCCCTCTTTGCTCCCCAATTGCATCAATTACACCCGAGCGCTCCAATTTTCTTTCTCTTCCTCTTACAGAGCACGCGTGAGAGCTCGTCTTAATCAGCTTAAAATGACCAGTAAATTTCGCCGTGGCGCTCCGACTCTTTTTTTTTTTTTTTTTTTTTTTTCTTCCTTCAAGACTCTTTTGGAGATTCGCGCGGCCGAAAGTAGTGGACGGGGGGACAAAAACTCTACGGGCGCAAAAAGCGGAGGGTCAGATAAGTCCGGGTGAGCTGCGTTGCGAGCAATTTGTAAGATTTGACGAGGAGCGGAGGGAACAAAAAGCTGCACCGGCGTCGATGATGTCAGGCCTCTCGTGACGTTACGTGGCGCGGGAGATAGCGCGACTTATGCGGTTATCGAACGAAACGGGAGAAAGGAGGGAGAGCGCGTGTAATTTTTGTTACGCAATGCCGTGGGGCTGCGATCCGAAATTAAAATGTACGCCCGAGCGACCGCATGTGGCGATCGGGTCGGACGAAAAGGAAAAAAAAAAAAGAAAAGAAACGATGCCGAGATAAATGATCCGAGCATCGTATTATTAACGATGAGCTTGTAGCAATAATATCGAGGCACGAGACAAATTGGACCACCACTTGGCGATACGCGCCTCTCAGCGAGAAGCCGACGCCGCCGTCGCCACCGCTCTCGACATCTTTTTGAGGCCTTTTTTTTCTTTCTTTTTTTAATTGGATGCCTTTCGGTGCGTGGCTTCATTTCTGCTGATGAGTCACGAGCGCGAGCTGGCTTTGTTTGCCAAAACAATAATAATAAAAAACCAATGAGGCCCGATTTGATGGGGGAGCCTTGTTTTAGATTATAAAAAATTTTTTAAACCTATACCTGGGAAATGCACAGGTTTTTCACAATCTGCGATTATCACAAATACATAAATGAGGTTTTTTGGAAAAACAGGAACTTTGCGAACTAATTTGTAGACTCTTTCAAATGGATGTAAACTTTTCCAAGTGGATACTTTTTATAATATTTATATAACTGCTTTTTTCAATTTTTTATCAAATGTTTTAGGACCTCTTTTTCCTTAAAAATGAGAAAACAGAGGGTCTGAAACTTTGCTTTGAGAAAACACTCAATGAACCCTATGTCATTCATGAAAGCTGAAAAGTTGCCTCATCGATACGTTTTCAAGATCACCTTCAATATTCTATAAACAAAAAAAATTTGTTGAATTTTTGGATGATGGCCAGCGTACACTGAACGAACCACAATGAAAGTATCACTCATGTGCAGGCGTTCAACAAATACGTGCAGCGGCACCTAGTTTCGTCGTCTCAAAGCAAGAATGTGTCTCTCCTTCACATGAGATAAATCAGTACTCTGATTTATCATTCCATGTACACTTGTCATCAATAACAATTCAAATGATAATTTATCGACGTTGATTCAGAGTAAAATTATTTGTTTTTGTTATCAACTTTTAAAACTTGAAAAATTGTGATTAATGTCAAATTTTTGGCTTTTTTAGAAATATAATAATATACCCTTGTTCACACTCGTAAGAGCTTGGTTATTTAAAAATTTAAAATTTAAAGTTTCATTAATGCTTAATGAAACAAACAAAAAAATTTTATAAACATAAATGGAATGAAAAATATTTTTAAAAATGTAAACGTGTTAGAAACAATCCTCAAATTATCTCAGTGTACCATGTAATGTAAGCCTATAAAGAAAACATGATTACACGACACGCACCAACGCACGACACAGTCCAGAGCTCGCCTCATCCTGTCTTTCTCAGCATATTTAAGTTTTAAGCAGCAAATAAAAAACGAGTCGTTTGATAAGACGCTACTTGCTACCATCAGCTACCGTTCAACGAATGAAAAAAAAAAAACATACATCACGGAGTGGTTTTGTAACTCGGGTAATTAAATTTTTTTTTTTTTTTCAAGCAACTATGGTAAGCATTGTAAGGAAGTGCATAGGAAGAAAATCTTTTTTTTAATATTAATGATTATTTCTAGTTACAAACAGATGGCTATATTTTTTTAAAAGACTATTCGTTCCCACGATGAGACACACGCATATTTATGACAAGGACTAATTTGTCCATCAATATGTCCAAAATTTTAATTACAATAACATTCACGATATTGTATTTTGCGATAATCGTATTTTTCAAAGGTAAGTATACTTCGTACACGATACTGTTACTCAAGGTGTTGAATAAAAAAGTGAAGTTCAATGTAAAAAGCTCTACAAATTTTATATTTAACATTTTGTTTCAAACTTACAATAATTTCTATAGCTGGATTTTACTCGTGAAATTCGCAAAAAAAAGCCTCGTAAAAATAAAAAAAACCAAGATAGTGCATGTTACGATCGTGCCTCAATGCGCACAATTAATCCTCTGTTACGCGTATATAAGTACCGAGATGGGCATTCAAAGAGCAAAACATAAAATCTAGAACATGAAAAACTGCAGCAAAATCAACAAGCAAAAGGAGACCCGACGATGGAAGTTTCTTTCCCCGAAAAAAACAAGATTTTCCAAAAAGTCCATCCGCACCGTCATACACACGGTGTCGAATATCATAACGAGTCAGATAATGGGTCGGCGCGTCGCCGCTTCGTAAAGCTGTGATGCAAAGGTCTCTGGAAAATGTAAGAGCGGCGACTGAATAATGGCACACGGGAAGGCCAGCAGCGGCAAATTCGTCGGCGTCTAGACAGCCAGATCCATGCGCGCAATTGTCTGGAGGCAGTAAAAATAAAAAAAAATAAAAAAAGAGGATGGAAGTGACCGAGCTTTTTTAAAGTTATTGCAACCATGCACGGCGCGCCCTGTCGTCACGAGCCTCGATACTTCCGGAAGCTCGGGCCCGTCTCATTTTCGGACGACGGCTAGGATAATTATGACATAGCGGGGTAAATTGCAAAAATCAATGACACAGATTTTTTATGGTTATATTATCAGTTATACCCGCTCGATTTACCGAGTTTTTGTTAAAAGCCCGTCGTCTCAACACGGACTTTTGGTTGCATTTGTATGATTGCCTTTTTATTTAATGGGTACAGGTATGCGTTTTTTTTTTAATTATTTGTGGCAATGGTATGGTGCATCGGTAACTCGAGAAAAATTTCCGGGCCAGGAGGGGACTTGGTGCTTGGCGTAGTCGACAATAAAGAGTGTGTCAGGAAGTCGGAGCGACTTGGACAGGCAGCTTTGGCGTCGGCTTTGGCGTAACATTTCATGATGCACCTACACGTAACTTGCTCGCGGTGCACGCACGGTGTTGTGGAAAAAGTCGAGAATATGAGTAGATATGAGACGGGTGGTGGTGCCATGCGACGTCTACGTGGGCGGCAGGGGCGCGCGCGTACACGGGCTGGTGGTACACACGCATTACAAGCCGAGCAAGGCGTGGGGCTGTAACGCGCGCGGGGGATACGTCGCCGACACGACATGGCCCAGAGCAAGCGTCCGCGCTGTGTGTTTGGACGGGAGGCCACAATGGGCCCCTTTTATGCGGGGCGCACCGAGGCCGACAGGCGCCGCCGTCGAGCAACTGGACACCACATTGCTCCTTCCCTCTCGCCTCCGATACTTTCTTTCTTTTCTTTTTGCGCCCATACCTACTTACGGCTAGCTCTCGATCGCGCCCCACTTGTATTCCATAATTTTCCCTTTTTTTTTTTTTTTTTCAAATTACTGGCTATTCGATCGAGTGGTCAGCTGTGCGTTTTGCGTTAATTAGTCGACGAGATTGTACGTTCAGGAGTGTGTGTTTTAACGTCTTCAATATTGATAAATGCATAGTCATGAAAAAAAAAGCTTGAAAATTGATCAGCAATAAATTGTGCACTTACACAAAATTTGGTTCATGGATTACCCATCATCGATGCTCGAGTTATTTTGATCTTAAACAGTGTGAGAAACTCATGTCAAGGGTGAACCTTTTTTTTTTCGATCATTAGGATATCAGCTATACTTGTGATCCCTGCGCTCGCATTGCATCAGTATACCTATATGTATAAAGAAATGGCAATAAAAATAGTTGACAATATCCGGGCATTTTGGCAGTTTTGTTTCAACGCCACGACTTTGACACCCCGGCGTCTTTCCCACAGTTAAGACGGCGCCCCGTTATCTGTTGGCGCCTACCCTACGTCGCACCCTTAGATAATTCTACTCGTAATTATCCCACTTACTAGAAGAGGAGCGGGATGCAATTGAATTTGAATAATTTTTATTTTGGAGCAATAATTATCTGGTTGGCGTTAAAAACTGCCAACGATTTCAAGAATTCATGATGATGGTTAATTGCATGAATTCTCATGTTAATTGTTTGAGCTTTCAAAAACATCATTCGTCGTAAACATACTATTATGGGTAGGAAATATATAATTCCCGTGGTACAATTTAGCGTCAGTAAGTGAGCAATAAAAAGTTTGACGAGTCCAATTTTTTGCCGATGTATTAATAAGCCATGATTTCTGTGTACCACCACGAGCCGGTGGCTGTACAAGCGGTGCGTTGCTCTGTCAAGGGTTTAGAATGCCAATGGCCGCGTCTGGATTATGTTAGCCCGAAGAAAAAGGAGCGCGACTAGCCGCCTCCGTAGAGCTTAAACTGTGATGGGAAAATTTTTATTTCTCGTTTGCCTTTTTTTTTTCTTCCGATCGGTTCAACGTATCGGGGTACATGCCTTATCAATATTTTATACACTAAATTGTTCTGTCGGTACTTGTTTTTTTTTCTTTCTTGTTTTGCGGATAATTTGTAATTTTTTTCAATTCATATAATGATTTTTTTTTTTTTTTTTAAATTGTTAATTTTATAAAAAATAAGTGTACCTTAATATGTATTGTTGGTATTGATCATAGAAAGTGATACTAATGGTTTGTTTATGAACCAAATGGAACGAATGAATAAGTATAATCTCTACGTGTAACAATTATTATAAAAAATTAAAAAAAAAAGTTGTTATTGCATATGAGTGGTTAGTCCAGTTGCTAAATGTAGATTGGCTCCACGGATCGGGAGTAGGCGGAACCGAGTCTCACAATCTCCGCCCCGTGATGATTTAAATCACCATGGCTGTCTCGATAAATATTGCGCGTGGATGGTTAAAATGTCAAATTGCTTGAGATCAGACTTGATCAAGTTCCTACTACATTGGAGTTTGATCATTTTGTTAAACCTAATTTTTAATAAAAATTGTCAATGGAAAAAAAAAATGTAATTTTCCCTAATGTTTCGTGTAGGATTTACTTGGTGCCAATATCAGCTTAAGCCAAGAGAAAAGATTAGGATTGCAACTATTTATATTTACAGAGAGAACAAAAGAAGCTTCCTCTTCGGCTGCCGTGAGTGAACCGAATGTGTTGTGCAGAACACCTGGCTTATAAATTTTTGGGGGACCAAAAGGAGTAAAATTTTGCTTTTGCCAACTATTAGCTGTAAACACGTTATTTTGATGTCTCTGGATAAACAGTGCTTCAATGGTGCAGAGATCAAGGAGGAGGGATGAAGACGCGCCCGCGTGTGTGCCGTCAATTGGTACACGAGTCGGCTCGAGCGTGTCAGCGAGGAAAGCCGCGCCAGTGATTGAACAACAACTAGCAACAGGCGCGTGTGAGCGCAGGATCTTGTTCGGTGTGCGCCCGCAGAACCGACACTTGACTCGACGAGCAAAGCCAACCGAGCCGTGCATGCCAAGACACACTACACAGCCACCCTCCGAACCAACAACTCGTGCGTGTGGCTGCTCCTACCCTTGTGTTCTCTGCCTCCCTCGGTTTCACCTGTCACCTCGTGCGCGATCCCAAATCGACAATTGAAAGTGCTTTCTTTGCGGTCGGTCGCAAAACAGGTGAATTTCCCACCTATACGGTGTCTGTGCTTTCTACAAAAACAGGTTTTTTTTTTTTTTTTTTTTTTTTTTTTTTTTTTGTGGTGAGTGTGCCAATGATAAACCAAAATATACACGACGTGACACCGGCTGGACCAAAGATGCGCTAAAAAATGTTGCTGGCCAACGCAGCGTCCGCAACGCCGTTCGGTGTCCGGGACATACTTAGCGCGGAGCAACAAATTGAAATGGATTGCTATCACCACCACCAGCACGAGCACCAGCATCATCATCATCATCAAACGACCTTACCGATGGTCCCGTCCACAAACGAGCAAATCCCCCACGCGGACTACTACGGGTACGGCATGATTCCGGAAAACAGCTGGGACCTCCAGGACAAGCTCAAGGAGCAGAGTGGCGCCGGGGTCGGTTGCTACCAGGGCTACGGGCCGATGAGCCACGTCCAGCAGCTCAGCCAGGTCGCGCCGCCCTACCAGGAAAACAACCCCTCGGCCGTCGTCGAGGACGGTAATTATACATGCCGATGCTTCGTCGCGTTAAAACTAGTAGCGCCGACGTTTGTCCCTCATTGTTATTACCTTATTCGCAGGAAACTTGGTGACTTCGAGTAAAACGGAGCTCAGGAAGAACCAGTCCGGCAAGCGGGTGAAGCGAAAGCCCAGGGTGCTCTTTTCGCAGGTGAGACGACGCATTTAGCTTAAAAATTGGCCTCGTTCGATCAGAGTAATGACGAGCCAAATGCGTTTCAGACCCAAGTGTACGAGCTCGAGCAGAGGTTCAAGCAGCAGAGGTACCTGAGCGCGCCGGAGCGCGAGATGCTGGCCCAGTCGCTGAAGCTGACCAGCACCCAGGTGAAGATCTGGTTCCAGAACCGGCGCTACAAGAACAAGCGGGCCCGCCTCGAGGAGTCGGAGAAGCTCCAGCCGCCGAAGAAGGTCCCGGTGCCCGTCCTCATCCGGGACGGCAAGCCGAACGTCCAGGAGGTCCCGAGCCCGGCCTACTGGCCCTTCCGGCCCGAGTGCGCCAGCAACGCGTCCCCGGAGTACCACATGGCCGCCCCCGAGTTCGCGGGCCACCCCGAAGTGGCCGGTAGGTCGAGTCACGGGGCAGTGCCGGCCGTGGAGTACCGCGCGAATTTCGTCCCCAACACCGGCGAGGACAGGGCACCGAAGATCGAGTACAAGGGCCACCAACACTGCGCCGGTGAGCTCGCGCCCTTCCCCGACCCGAAGGCCCTCGAGCCCAGCGTGGACTTTAACTTTGGGAATTACGCCAACGCCAACTCGTACCAGGTGCCCTACTACAACTTCACGGACACCGATCAGAACTTTCAGAGGCTGTGGTGAACGGCTCGTTGATACGTACATACGTATTTATATGGACGCGTTGTGTTTTTCATGGGTCTATAGCATGGGTGATGACCCTCGTTTGCTCTCGTTGTGCGTTGATCACCATACGTCAATTACCTAATGGTTTATGTGTATAAGGTAAGGGGTTTGCACGGCTGCCTCAAAAGACAATTGGCCTGGGGTGTATAAGTAGAGCCTACTTGTGTTGGTGCATATTATATTGTTATTCGTAAGACATTTTAATACAGTGTAGTACTTATGGAACCAAAGAATATTTTTACCCTTTCGTGTGGAATAAAGACTATAATGATTTTTCACGATGAGTATATTGCTGAACCTCTTTTTTCATTCAACTCTCTCCCCCCTCGTGCAAAATAACCGCGAAAATTTGACTCGATGATTTTTTTTTTCATGCCAAATGGATAAATGAGCAGATGCGTGGGCTTTTTTTACTGAAAAAAAAAAATTTGATTTGTTGCTCGGCTATGGTGATACGGGCCAGAGAGAGGCACTCCAGGGGAAAAACGAGCGGAAACCGCTTCAAGTGCCCTTTACGGAAGTGAACGTTAAAAACAAAGCCAAGCGTACGTTTTCATCCCCGATTTTAAACGCCGCGATCATTTCGGTTATTGTGGCTCGAAGAAACTTTTCCTTGGCAAATGATTCTGATGAAAATGAAAAAAAAAGAAAAAAACTCCGAATGAATAAATAAACAAAAAAAAACATTTAGAGCTTCGATGTAAGAATCGTCACCTCGGGTAGTGGGGGGGGGGGTCCGGAGCGAGCGAAAAAATTAATAAGTAAAGTTATAAATAATTTCAAGACCGGGAGCGCCATTAGACGCTATAAATAGCCAAAGCTCCGACAAGTTGAGCAAAGCCACGGAGGCTTTTAGGTTATCTCGAAGCAGCGGGTCATCTGGCAGTCAAGTGTCTACGTATAAAACGTTCGCACGCGCCCCGCGTACACCGTCTATACATTTGTACGCGCGCGGACCCGCGAGGGGAGGGGGATGTTCGCCTGCAGCGTCTTATTACTGCCGGATCAAAACCTCCTTCCCTCTCTGGCGCGATGGCGATACCGGCCTCGTAAAAGACCATGGGAACAAGTTCATAAAACTGTCAAGGTGTCTCGTAACAGCTGGAAATAAATACATCCTTATTACCGCTGATATACCTATACTACCCATCTTATGCGCCCTTTTATAATGCTTCGATCGCCGTTTGATCTTGTATCTGTACGAAACGATGGTTTTTTTATCGAGACGTTGAAAAAATTACCATTGCGTTGAATTATTGTATTTTGTAAATAGTCCATACATTTTTTTTTTTTAATGCATACGGAATTTTATAGGTGCGTCGTAATCAATCACGTCGTAACGTATGTCGCGTTGGTATTTGATTTCGTCTAATGAGAGAAAAGTGCGTTTACACAGTCATTAGAGAGAGAGAGAGAGAGAGAGCTGTAGCGTATGTTCATTACATCGTACATCATTCGTAGCTTGTACTTAATTAATGGTCAGCTTTATTTTTTGCTTCTTCTCGTTGACGTTTGTATTAATAATAAATAAAAAGTTTTTATAAATATAATGCAGTCAATGTTTTACGTGGTCCGAAGTACATCTTCTCTGTGTTATAATAGTTACTTGAAATATCAACTGAAAACAATTTTTTGATTAAAATTTCACGTTGATTAAACATTTTATATTATTTGTGAGGTATTAATTCTTTTAGTAAATCATGTGTTTAAAATAAAATTAATAACTTATTATATTACTTGATGGAGATATTTTTTTTCTTAACTATCTTTTTTTATATTATTAAAAAATATTAGAACTACAGTTTTCATGTATGTAAATGGACCTTGATATGGAATTTTTAGTAAATATTAAATTTTTACAACATAATTTATTTGATTCCAGTGACTATATATACTATATTCATTCATCAATTAATTAAAAATAACAAATGCTTTTTGGTATTATTAATATTTTTTAAAGTTAACATTTATCGACTGCCATCAACTGAGACTATCACAGGATCATGTGTAGCTATAAGGCAAGGGACCTTCAGATGGGTAGGTTTGCTTATATCGACCGAAGATAACGTCAGGGTAAAAAGTCATCTCTTGCACTCATGATAATTTATCTTAATAAGAGGACTCCAAGAACAGTGAAAATGATACGAAGAATTAATAAACTCCAAGGGCTTACTGTTCAGTCTTTTATTCAGTTGACAACGTTTCGACTGCACTTAAGGCAGTCCTTTTCAAGTCTCTGAGTTAAAATAATTATAATGAAAATAAATATTACAACAGCTACCATAAACTACAAGTGTAAACAGTAAGCCCTTGGAGTTTATTAATTCTTCGTATAATTTATCTTGTTGTTAGTGAGTATCGACTATAAGTATACTGACATGAATTCATATTGTGTGAGTTTTATGTGAACTTCCACTGAAAAAAAAAAGACTCCAGAATAAGTAATTGGCGTACAGAGTTTGACATATACCGTACAGATCCTACATACGTTTTACGTGGTTTAAAAAACATATATCATAACTCACTTAAATGTATGCACGTTTCATTTATCATTCGCTTGATCATTGATAGTAAATAATTATTTATTTCGATGGATTTAGTTTCGAACGTGCGTTAAGTACGCCTTTCTGCAAAAACATGAAACGTTGAAGCATAAAAAAAGCGCGGCCGGCAAAAATGAAAAAGCGAAATCAAAGAACTGAATGAACGAGAAAAGGTGTAGGAAGAAAGAGCCGAAGGAGTAAATGCACGCAGTGTATGGGCACTGCATGTACACCAAGCACTAATATTACATCTTTGGACTGACAGACGTGTGGACTTTAAAAGCCAAGACTAACAAACACACCAGCAGTCATCCGGTCTTCTTGTTTTTATGTTCTTCCGCGGGTAGTAGCGCGCGTGTGTGCTATACCGGCTCTCCTTCTCTCTGATAAACTCACTTCTCGTCTTGTGAATGAACTTGCAAAGGATTATTTTTAAATGTCTTTTCGCCTTTCTATTGGGCCCTCGTCTCGTCGTAGACCACATTTTCGATCCAACGCGCTCGTTATATTTCCGAAATCAAATAAAAAGCGACAAGTACACGCAGTAAATGCACATTAGTTTAATTTCACATTACCATGCTAATTTTTTTTTCTTTTTTCTTTTTTTTTTTCCATCAGAAATAGGATTAGTTTAATTGAAGGTAATCAGGAAAAAAAAAGAAAAAGAAAGAAAGTTTTGCCGGTGAAAAGAGAGTAGCTGCAAGTACAGCAGCATCAGGGGCAAAAGGAGGACAAGAAGTCGCAAAGGCCCGGGGCTGCGTGTTGGGGATGTAGTAGCTTCGGAATGGGGTATAATTTTCCGCGCCAATTAAGGTCTTTAAGAATTGCGACCAATCGAGCGGGAGGGTCAGAAAGAGCGAGGAGAGAAAGGTCGGGGCTCCGGGGGGAGTGCGATGTACCGTCAAGATGTTCTCCCCTATAATTTATTATTGATTAGATTGATTCGAAAACGCGCCTTCTTTTCCCTTCGTCCTCTTCCTCCTCCTCCTCGTAGCGAACTTTCGACTTACTTCCTGACTGTGCGACGATCGAGTTTATCTCGTTCAAGCAGTCCCCCCCCCCTACATCCGACACTTTGTGCCAACAGGACTTATACCGATCGTAAAAATTGATTATACATGCTTAATTATAGGTACATATTTACCAACTCGACATGTCGAGTACAATTTTAAGTACGGTGAGTGTACTTTTTAGTGACAAATACTTTGATGCATTATTTTTAATTGGCAATATATTTTAAGATAAGAAAAGGTTACGATAACTTGTTTCAACTATGTTTTAAAAGTAATGGAATCTAGGTACTCTACGTGAAAACTTTTTATTAGAACAATACTTGTAAGTCTTTAGTTAGTTGTGGATAGTAAGAAGGTAAGCTTTTGTGAAGGATTAATTAAAAATTAATCAATAAAATTTTTTTTTTTTATATTGATATTTAACAGTATCTTGTATAAAATGTAGACAACAATAGTACTGACATTACGTATCAAAAGCATTTTTCAAAAATATTTTCTTTTTTGGGATAAAATAAATAATTTTATTCAACCTTGTCAAAAGCTCATTTCCGTTTACCTGTTTATTTTAGAGAGCATGAAAGTACAATGATCAAAGATGCTACTTAGTTGGGGAAAAAAAAAAAAAAAAAAAAAAAAAAAAAAAAAAAAAAAAAGATTTGTGACAAAAAGACCACAACAGCAAATAATGAAACGAGGCACCTGGTGGAAATAATGATGACGTGTCGATGAGGATGATGCGCTGCATAGCATTTAATAGAGTTAAAATAATTCCGAACAATACCAGACAAGAGACAATGGGGTGAAAAAGAGAGCGAGGGAGGGAGGGAGGTAGAGAGATATATTATACGTGTGAAGCGAAGCGAAGTGAAGTGAGGCGAGGAAAGAAGGAGACGAAGAGTGTGTGCAGAGAAGGGGTCGGGCGGTATAATGTGTGTGGACTAGTACCTATAAATGGAGTTCGCACGAGCACCAGTTCCGAGTGACAACGAGCATGCACAAGTACACATAAAGTAGAGGCTCGGAGTCACTGATGGGATCGCGTGCGAAAATCCACATCGATAGGTACGCCGAATCCACACGAGTTGGGACGGCCCCAAGTGTTGCATACATATACATGTATATGTGTGTGTGTGTGTGTGTGTGTGTATAATGTAACTGGTACAACTGCTGCATGTGGGCAGGGCTATGGGCCATCATCGGGTCAAGTGAGGCGTATTTGACGCTCCTGTGGTTCACACCTAATTAAACCAGCACAGGAGTGAACTCTCGGAAACTCGCGCGCACGTGCGGCCGAACAATGCCGGCAGTCTTTAGCGCCGATTGTCATGTAAAGCACACCCTGCCGCGGCTGCTATACTACTCCTGTATATATATATACATATGCACCCATACCACACACGCCGTATACACTAAAGGCACCAGCAAACCAGACCAGCCAAATATTCTCCACGAACGCAACTTACTTACTTATACTTACTTATTGCAAGTACATTGTGCGCGCCTACGTGGCCTCGAGCGACTTCTCGGCATCCCCCTAGCTTTCCCATCATCCCGTCCCATTCGTCATTATGCATTTCTTACACTCCCTTGTGGCCTTTTCTTTACTTTTCTAGACAATTTTATCCTCAAAAATCACAAGTTTCGCTCTCGTATATTGAATTTTAAAATTCAATCTTTCCACCAGAATGTTCATAATGGACAAAATAAGCTATCGAGTATTTTTTATGGGCAAGAACTTAATTTTTTTTTTTTTTAATAAATATATATATAAAGAAAAACAGTTGTTTGCTCTTTAATAATTTAACCAAACCAAACAACTTATAACTGCATGCTTTTTTGCATTAAAAATATATTGACATACATTCGTACGACCTGAATCTTTGACATCAAATGTCCCAATGATTCTTGAATGACGTCATTAAAATATCATAAAACTACATGATATACTTATGGCAGAGGGTTGCTAGTAAAATCGTACCGATTATTACAAAGTTAATGATTAAACTTTTTGGTAAAAAATGTCAACACTATACGTTAAATTTTTAATATAATTACGTATATATAAAACTAGCTCTAGTTACGTGACGTATTTCAAAATCACAGAAATAAATTAATTTGTAACTTTAAATAAACATCGGTTGTTTCAATCATTAAAATACAGTGAGTACTGTTCTAAATCCATTTTAAAATTTACGATACAGATTTTTTTTGTTTACATTTTGGATAAATTTCCAAGCTGTAGAGTGAATCAAGTGTATTATTAAAATTTTTACGAGCCTGTGAAAGCAATGTATCAAATACACCAAATCAAATGTTTTGCACTCTTGTGTCAATAATTTATGGAAAAAACAACCTACTCAATTCAATAAAGCGGGTTCAGTAGTTTGCAATTATTAATAGCTTTAGTAACTTTTTAAGCCAAAATAAACGTCACTACTTGTCACATTTTTTTTTTAACAAATACGCTTTATCTACAGCAAATACGAATGTTTTATTTGTAGAGTTTTACTTTTGATCAAGCAGATATACGTATACGTGTAATTGATTTTAGCGAAACCAAAGCCAAAAAGTCTTTCATGAACCAGATATACAGTATAAGCGAATAAAGCTCGCTCAGCAAGAAAGTGCCCCTCGAAAAGTAAGAGGGAGCAGAAAAATGAAACGAAAGTTGAAAAGGTACTCTCGGCAAAGAGCACACCCGGGAGGGCAATTTCTATATAAGAGAGCAAGAAAGCTCGAAAGTCCTTTCTCGAAGAAGAAGAAGTATAGAGGAATATATGTATATATATATATACACGGGCAACAGTAGTGGCAAGCTCTCGGGCGCTGCAAGCTCTGCCACCGCGATTGGCGAGCAAGAGCATCTCGGCCGGCCGCCCGATTGGCTGTAGTGGGCGAGGCCAGCTCCACTTGCACGCTCCTCCCTCCCCTTGGGGCACGCTAGGCGCGATCATCTCTCGGCGCAAGAGAGCTTTTCCGTGCCATCACGGCTCGCTCCGAGGAGGCGCCAGCAGCCTGCACACGGGGGCCAAAGTACCGGACTCATTCGAAAAAGAAGATGATGCTCGCGGCGCAAGAGCGACACGAGCACACTTGAGCGAAGCACCATCGTGCACTCGGCCGCTCCCGCGATGCCCCAGTCGGCCACTGCTGTCCGCGGCACAACTTTTTGCTCTCCTCCTCTCCGCAGTCCTAGTCACACAGCCACATAGTAATAGCACGGTCAGTGGTAGTGCCAGTTATTGTTTCTCACGTGGTCGCCGATTGTCATTGCCCCCCCGCGGTAAACAACGAACCATGAGCTCGGCGTTTACGGGCCCACCGACGGGCCCACGGTGAGGAGTAACGATAACCGATCGGAGCCGTACCCGGTGACGATGGAGGACACGGTGCGGGCCGGCAGTAGCGTGTCGCCAAAGACGCAGAGCCAGCCCACGCCGTTCAGCATCGCGGACATACTGAGCTGCCGACAGGCCGACCCGCAGCGGCACGACGAGCAGGTCCACCACCACCAGCAGCACCTCCTCCGGCTGCCCCAGGAGGAGCTGAGCGTGATCAAGGAGCTGGACGCGTTGCGCCGGAACCTCGCCCAGGCGAACCTCGCGGGCTTTCCGGGCCTGGCCCGCATCGAGCCGGCCACCTTCAAGCCGATCGACTTGAACGAGTTTGCGGCTGGTTTACACGGTAGGGCAAAGGCTGTCCAGCAGAGGCAACAGCAGGACGAGGCCCTGGACATGAGCAAAAGTAAATACCTCGGTGAGCGAGAATTTGTTTTTTTCTCCCTCCCTTTCGCTCTCTTCCTGCTTTTGTGATTTTTCCTCTGGCCAAAGCGAACATGAGAGGCAACCAGCACCTTAGCTCGTCTGAGCCGTTTCGAAGCGGGATGAGCGAGCGAATGAACGTTATTTTAGTAGCATAAGTGCCCACTTGACTCGGCAGACGTCACGAGTATACTTAAGCTTTACTACCGATGCCATATACTTTCGAGCACTTGTTGGCCCCGTACTTGGCTATTACATACCTATATATGGCCCCGATCTGCAGACTCTGCGTTTCCCACTTACCCTTATCCGCTGCAGTGTGTATATGTTATACCTATACATCCATCCTCGTTTGCCCCGATGCGATCGAGGCCTTTTACATTTTACTCATTTAGCTCGTGTTTCTTTGGTCAATTATATTATACCTATACCCTCGGATCGTATTTATAGCCGATTTCGCGTCAATTCCTAACAAAATAAATATGTACTCGCAACTCCGTGTGCTATGAGGCTGCGGTGATCTCGAGTTACATTGGAAGGACAGAGTGGTTTCGAGCACGTCCACCCCACGAGCTTCCCGCGAGGGAGAATCAATCATGGCCCGATGGTGTGCAAACGTTGTCCAGTCGATATTAGGTACGAGCCGTCCGTTGCTTCTCGATATAATATATTATATAAATACATGTGCCATCATCGATTTTTCTGTTTTTCGAACAAATACTGCTCGGGTACAACGTTAGATTGAAAAGGAAAAAAAAAAAAGGGTATCGGGGTAGGGGTAAAAAAAAAGGAGGTGTAAAATCGATCGAGAGGAAAAAAAAAGCAGGTGAAAAGATGTATACGGGTAAAGGTGTTACAATGGGCGAAATGGAAGCCCCCAATTAACTAATGCGTTGTTACCATCAATCTACTTGTAGCGCCCGCGTACAGCCGCGAAAGAGCTTCGTGAAACGACTTTGGCACGAATTCAAAACTGCGTATCGGGTATACTCGGAATATTGCCAGTAGTCCCCTCCCCCTTTTTTCCCGATGCTCGAGGATAAAACACGTACCTACACATTGTATACCTACTCGTAGTGAAAAAAGGAATCCCTTCCATAATTGAGCTTAACTCCTGTGACTTGCCCGAGATTCAATAAGACGTTATCATTTTGTTGTTTGACTTTACTTCGTACACACGAATTATTGTTATTATTTCAATTTTCACCGATTCCCCCGAAACTAATGGGAAACCCGATACTCTTCTTATGCCCTTCAAGTGAAATCATGACACCAAACATCTGAGGACAGACCCAAGTGGATATCCATCATCATCGCGTATTATCGAAACGGTTATACTTTCTATTCCCTTCCGAAAGACGAGCGAGCAGAGCTGGTCCGCAATTTCGGCGGGCGAACTAGATGCCGCTTCGAAAATAGTAGCTTTATTTTTAATGGCACTTGGAGCGCGTATAGGAAGCAGCACCGGGACGGGATGAATGGGAATAGATAGCGAGTGCGTGGGCAACGGCAGCGCTAAACAGACGAAACCGGCGCGGATTTCGCGAGCCTCTCATTCGATTTTACGAAACTCACTTGCACCAAGAGAGAGAGAGAGAGAGAGGGGGGGGGAGAAGAGTAACGCCTTTATTTCGCCCGAGCGAGCGTACAATGTGACGTACAGCAGTATAATAATTATATAGTGGTGGTAGCAGCCATGTGCACTCGAGCATCAGGTTAAACCAAGGGGGGGGGGGAATTACCGAGTAGCCGAGGGTAAACAAATTGGAGTAGTGACTCGTCGCCGCCGGCACGTGTTAATGTTTGAACGGGACGCACATCACATGAAAAGCCAAAGAAACGCCACCCACATTACACATATATTGTATACACACACGCGCAAGGATCATCCACGTAAAAAATAATCATATACCAGAATGCACTTCCGGACAAGCGCACCGGACCACACGCTTTGATAATGGCCCTCCATGAAATAATAAATCAGTACATTGTATGATTCCAGACGACCTGGACGACGAGGAGCTGTACGAGGCGCACTGCCACGAGCGTAGCCTCACGGGGGGTAGGAAGAAGCGCAGCAGGGCAGCTTTCTCGCACGCCCAGGTGTACGAGCTCGAAAGGAGGTTCGCGACGCAAAAGTACCTCTCGGGGCCGGAGCGCGCGGACCTGGCGCGCGGCCTCAAGCTCACCGAGACCCAGGTCAAGATATGGTTTCAGAACAGACGGTAAGCCAAACTCGCCGCTCGGCTGTCGAGTGTACGATTAATAGGGTCTCGTGGTCCGCAGGTACAAGACGAAGCGGCGCCAACAGCAGGAGCTGGGGGCATTGGTGGGCTCGGGTGCGGCTAGGAGGGTGGCGGTGCGGGTGCTCGTTCACCCGGACGAGCAGCTAAGGGGTCCCGTGGCTGCTGTCCCGATGGCCACGTCCAGTGGGCCCAACGTTGGGGGGGCCACGGCTTCGGTGCATCAGTTGCCGGGGACAGGCAAGCCGGGCCTCGCCGTCGCTGGTTTTCCTTACTACTGCCTGCCGTATCATCCCCTGCTCTGCGCCCCGGCGGCCCTGCACCAACAGCAGACCCCACCGCAACAGCAGCTCTCCGTCGACGGCTTGCCTTGCGGCCACGACAAGCGGCTTTAAAATATTCCCCAGGACCCATGAGTTTCATTGACCGTAGACACGACTATCCTGCGCTCAACTCCATGGGTATACGTATCATGTACTTCCAAACTGTACCATTGACTTTAAATGAGCGCGTCACATCACTCTTGTATATTAGCTTGTAAATAAATGTATAGACTACATTATACATGTACACATTATCATCCGCACCAATGATAGCAATGATTGATAATAGTAGTAATAATAATAATAATAATAAAAGTAGTGGTATACCTACTCGTCAATATAATAATTATAATAATAATAATAATATGTTTATGTAACAAAGTCACATGAAGAAATAAATATAATAAACACATACCCACGAAAATATATTATAGTCACACGAGTCTCGCATGTATTTCCTTCCTTTTGTTTGTCTTTCTCCCGATCGTCGTATAAACTACAGCTTTGTTATTATACGATATGCCCGAAAGTCGGGGAGTAAATGCATAATACAACGAGTGCAGTTCAACTTTATCCTTTATTCGTCTACTTAAAACGCCGAATGTGCTGGAAAACGTGTGCACGGGAAAATAAACAGAGAGCATATGAAAGGGGTGGAGGTCCTCCCGAGGTGAGGATTATGGATTCGAAGAGCGGCGCTCGCAAGAAGGAGGGCTCTCGTACCATCTTTCTTTTCTTTTTTTTTTTTTTTTTTATGTCGTTACGTTACAAGTGTCTTTACGGCGCCCGCAGCACGGGTGGCCTCTCGGTCACTTTCGTCGTCGAGATACGTGTTTATTCAGACCCGCTGGAGACGACATGCATCGCCATACGTGGAGGTACTTTGGACTCTGGGGTATAGCGTATACCTACTAAAAAAAAAAAGGGGGGGGCAAACGTGAAAAGCCAACCGAGATCCGACACTTTTCGTCTTATATGCGTTAAAGCTCATCCGAGCTTCATCATTGCAATAGGTCTTGTAAATGCCGTGCATGGGTAATGGATTATCCCCGAGTAAGTCGTCGTACCTATTTCTTTCGGATTTTCACATAATGAGTACATTAATCATTTTTACGCGAAAGCTCGCTGATCATTTTTCAACTACAACCAATGTAATTTAATTTTTTCATCCATCTACAGTGAGCAGTATATGATGGAAAATAGGGGCTCGGATCACTTTTTGCACATGTACGTGCTGATACTTATTTGGACGTGTCGAGTGCAAGTACGTGTAAAGTAAGAATTCGAGACAAGAGCGTTGCACACGAGGCTCCACGTAACTATACTTATGCCTACCGACATTTTTTTACTCTCATTTGAGAAGCGGATGGAGAAAAAGTTTACGGCCGCTTCTGCAGTCCATTACCGTTTTGTTTACAACAATTTGTAAACACGCCGATGACGACGTAATGCTGCGCCCCCCCCCCCCTATTTCTCTCTTCCTCTCTTGCGAGGCCGTAATCTCTACTCTAAACACATCACGTCTCTGCACCAAAGCTGCTTCTGCGCGAGATCTTTGGAAAAGACGACTTAATGACTTGCGGCTTTTTGTATTTCGCATTTCTGTGGCGATCGGCGCGAGAGAAGGGGAGATGGCTCAAACTCTTTTCGAAGCTCTATAAATAAGTATATCGGTTTCGCTTTCTTTTTTCTTTCTTTCCGTGCAAACCACCGTCTCCATTTGAATTTGTCCAAACAATCGATCTATTTCGGAAATTTTCAAGCTTCCACGCTTCCACTACTTTATTTAGAGGCAGTGAAAAAAAAAAAAAAAAAAGGGAAAAGGAAAATCCTTCCGGGATCCTTGTTCCTCAATTATAATTTCAAATCCACGTGCTCTTGATTCGCGCCGATTGTCGCAGCCCTGAACATGTACGTCGGGCGAAGCCCACTTTTTTTTATTTCCACGACCGGAAATGGCTCGTGCAGTAATCGGTAATCGGCGCAAAAAGAATACGCGCGTCTCTCGTCCGTGACTTTTTTTCTTCTCTTTCCCCCGATACCACGGCTCGAATCAAACGAAAAACGCTTTCTTTTTTTTATTTTTTTATTTATTTTTTTTTATTCATATTGACAATGAAGCCCGAGGAGGCTCGGACGCTGCTTTTGAGGCTCCTGAAAATTTGATTTTCCAAAGTGTTAACTACGAAAACGAAATTAAACGGGGGCAGACGTGTAAGGGGATGAGGGAAAAAAGAGGTGATGAGAAAGCGGCGCGCGTTAAATGGAAACAAGAATAGGGGGGGGGGAGAAAGAAGGAGGAGGATGAGAGCAGGGGAGCGGGTGGCTGCTGAGCCATTAACAGTTAATGAAAATTAGCTTCTGTCACCTGATTGAGCGACGAATCGTTCCTTTATTCCTACCCGCCGTCCGGGCTCGGGAATGAGGGAAGGAGAGGTCGGGGGGGGGTAGCGATCGGCTCCATCGTACTCAAAAGTTTTGTCGTTTTTGTGTGCAGGACAGCCTTAGTCGTCGGCTCCAATTTGCTCGAAATCAAAAGGATTACAGGCCTACCCGATTACCAGGGCTTCAAAAACTATCAAATCATTTCGGCGGACCTTCTTTTTCCCTCATCAAGTGCCGACTGGGCAAACTTGAATTTTCAAGATATTTCACTTTATTGCGGTACCCATGAAAAAAATAGTTATGACGATGATGATAATTGTGCACATACGTTGTGCCGAAAAATCAAGAGTCGCGTCGCGTTTGAGCTCCTCAGTAGTCCATGTCACGCTGCTTGGTCTCCTAGGCAACGCCTCCAATTCAAGTGCGCGTTAAAGGTCGCGAGTAAGTAAGAGCTACGCGAGGAAGAGAGAGAAAAAAAAAGGTAGAAGGAGACGGAGTAGGTACGTACAGGAATGGGATGGAAGAGTTGTCGCGAAGAAAATCTCAAACTTCGAGGGAGGTGGTAATTTGTCCTCCTCCTCGATTTGTCGATAGTCGCAATGATGATGCTCGTACGAAACCACGTTCACTCCAACACAACTCGCCGCTGCACAAAAATATCGTAAAAACTGCAAATTATTTTTGATAAATTTAGCTTTTTTTTTTCCCAAGTCACCAACAAACAAACGCACGCTAATCGCAGAATAAAAAAAAGGACGAGCACGTCCATCCGGCTTTTGAAAGAGGAAATTTAGCGATATTTTCACGGTGCCGCATCGACGAGAAAATTGGTCCAACGACCGGCCAATCAGCGGTACTTCATACACACATAAAGAGCAAGGGACACGCGCGCTTTACTTTTCCGGATGGAGGGAATTCTTTCTTCTCTCCGAGGCATCTTTCGCTCTCTTTTCGCTATATGCGTTATACCTACACGTTCGCCGCGCAAAGCAGCCTTTTGGCCTTTGAGGAGTCGACAATTCGATCACCCATTCTCCTCGTTACAAATAATTTTTGTGGATTTCGAGGGATTTTTTGTCGCGTGTGTGGCGATTGAAGCAAATGATGAATCAATCGGAGCGCGTATATATAGGCGCAATAAAATGGCAATTGGAAGCAAAACAAGGAGGAGTAGGCAATACATATCTGAGGCTATTTATAGGCTTCAAATTGCCGGGTACAGAGGCTGCATTGGTATGTGGTACATGTATACGCGTGTGCGTGTATGGCTGGCTGTTTTAGCCGTCCATATTGGAAAAATAAACGGGCCACGACGGGAGCAGATGACTACAACTATGTACACTTTTACTATTATTATGTTATGAGTATAGGTACAGGAGGCTCTGCTACTGCTGATGCTGCTCTCTCAGGGGGTTGAAAAGCATCGTGCATGTCAGCCGAGTGACAGCCGCCCGTAACGATTGTTTTTTAATTTACACGAAGCCTTTTGCTCCCATTTCTCGATACACGCGCACTCCGTTCGTCCCTCCGTGTATACCCTATATCGCTCGTTTTATTGCTCGACGTTTCCGCTAGAGCTCAATAAGCTGGTTTTACTCTTCAGAACTGCTTCTGTGCTTACACGTTCGATTTATCATTGTATCCCGTTCGGTAGTAGATTTCAACAAATTTTTCTATTTCCAAACGATGGGTGCACGGGGTACCTACTTGACACCCTCTGATATTGACAATGGTACCGTGAGTCGATCTTGACAGCGATGACATTACCATGCAATCGGTATAATATGTGCTGTGGATTTTTTTTCTTCATATTTCAACCAGTATATACAGGTATTTCAATAAAAAGCGACAAGAATTATAAAATGGGCCAAGATAAGGTATGATTGACAACTAACTTCAAGTTGTTAAGTAAAACTGTTGATGAAAAAAAAAAGATGGTCGATAATCAGTATACAATTGGTTGACAAAATTTAACATTTAGAAAGACATTGGGCATATTTGTTTAAACAATCCCACAAAGTGTTCAACAACACCGATCAATCTCACCAACAGCTAGTACGAGCAGTTGGTAAGAAGGACATTTTACGGAGCACACGTCAGCATACCACCAACAGCTAATGTTCCTACGGGCAGCATCCTTTCTCGGGCCGCCGGCAGGTGGCGCTGATAGTCACAGCGAGCGGCTAAACGTGCAGAACGACTATAATATATTGATGGTTACCAAGTCCACGTTATTGATCAGCGGACTGAAGCGTTAAATTGAACTCTCGTTGTTATGCGTAATTGATTCGTACGCTTGAGTATATAATACGTATCGTGGAAAATGTCTTTCGCTGCAGCTGCAATTACCGCGCGAAACTTTTGTTTTCTCCCATTGACAGAATTAAATAAATAATAATAAAAAAAAAAGAAAAAAAAAAAAAAAACTCGAAAACCAACAAACGAACGGACTAGCGTGAGATTTATTTGTTTTTTTGTTCCTCGTCGGCGCAACAAATTGCAGCGCACACCGTCTCCCCGGCGGTGACAATGGAACGACAATGCCATGCATGCCGGATGACTGTACGTAATTTGCAAAAATGACGAGTTTGTCGAGTTAAATGCAAAGAGTCGACTGATTAGCCGGGAGTCTCTGTTGTGCTATCGATGCAAATGTGCACCGTCACACCAGGGCACATAAGTACTCTCTCTTTCTCTGAAGCCCAACAAAAAGGAAAAAAACGATTCTCCGACAGAGGCACCGATTAAACAATTAGCTCCTCCTATGCGTGATGGTTTACGTACACCTACATACGCATTGTTACTCAACGAGGAGTGCACCAGAGCCTGACTTATGCGTAAAATGTGACGACGACGCTCTTACGGGTATATTGTATGCTGGGAAAAGCGGCTATTGGCCTACATATTTAAAAGTTGTCTGTATACAATGGAAAAGCTGACAACACCTGCACCGGGTAATGAAAATCGACAGGCATATCCGAGTGAGCAGCGCAGTTATTATACTTATCGGTCGATCATCGGTCCCGATAGCGAAAACATCTCGGCTTCACGCCCAACACGAACCGAGCGAGGAAAGGTCGCTAATCCCTCTCGGCTCTCATGTATACCTACACGCGGCCTGCCCACCTTTTAAAGCCGCACGGTCCATGTAATTATTGTTATTTCATTAAAGCGGGCCTCGCTAATTTCCCCCACTCCCCATCCCGAGGAAGAAGAAAGAAAGGAAAAAAAGGTTTCCAAAGGCGGCACCAGCGAGCAAAATAGGTGTGAGAAAGGTGGATAATCGCCGAGGGAAAATGTGGAAAGTGGCTTTCCGGGCGTATATATATCGTAGGTAATATTACAGCGTATCATACGGCTCAATCGCCGAGTAGAGGAGGAGGAGGAGGAGGCCCCGCTAATTCGGCCTAATAGATTAAACGTCGCATTTCTTGGCTTTGTCATTTGAGTGGCACGCTAACTGCACGGGTAGGCCATCAGGTAGGTACATATATGGCTAATGCACCGGTGCAGCCTGGCAGGCAGGTAGGGCCCGATATACGTGGAGAGAGAGAGAGAGCCTACTTATTATGTATACACGGCTCGCGCCTCGCTTTCAGCTATCGCTAGTTCAGCTAGCCCGTATATTGTATGTACATGTAATAATATACGAAGGTATGGGTGCCCCATTGTTTCACAAACAAAAGACGTGTTGGCTTTGCCAGTCATGGCGGCGAGTCTTTGAACGCCCCTCGGCCAATCGCCGCGACTCGCCACGCACTCTCCTGCTCCTGCGAGAGAGTTGCATCGAGGAAAAGAGAGAGGCTCCCAAAGAAACCGGCTCGCGGTCGTCCACTCGTGGCTCGCGGACGAAAGGGAAGGAAGGGGCCAGCGGAAGAGAAAGGAAGGGGGTGGGGGTTGATTGAAATTTACTCGCCGAGCCGAGCAATCTGTCTCGCATCTGTGCAACCCTATATATACAATATATTGTATCTGTTTTCCGAGGGCAGATATATATAGTGCAGGCTCCGATCTGATAAGCCAATCAAACTATTGTTATCATTTCGCGTGTGGCTGTCCATTAGTGGGGTATATACGCTCGTATTGGTGCTACCTATGCCCCTACAGCTCGACTCGTTGGAAGAAATTAATCAAGCAATTTATGGAGATTCGAGGCCTCTTGGCACGAGATATCGCGGCTCTTTGTCCTTTGAGCGTCGTACGTGTGTTTTGTCGAAATTCTTCTCGAAATTTTAGCACCTTCCCGGACAAACTGCGTGTGCTGTTTGCCGTGCATAACGAGCGCTTTACACCAACTCGACGATGCTGTCAGATTCTATAAATAAAAATTTCTAATTAATTTTTATTATTTTTTTTTTTTTTCTCTTTATTTTGCGGGCTCTTTTGCATCGCGAGTGCGAAGCTTTTAGTTTGAGAGTCAACGCAAACATTATATATATATTTTGGATGCTCGTAGATACGTGATGAAGAAATGGGTTGGTTGCACTGTTTTTTTTTTTTTTACTTTATCTCGAAAGATGAATGATTGATCGGGTGATGAGGTCTCCTCATTCAAGATTCGATTGGACACATAATAACACCACGTTTTGTTCGAAACGTGCGATTTGAGAATATTTGAGTGTCGATTTTTTTTTTTTTTTTTATTAAAGATGATGCTTGAAAAGTTGCTACGGTTATCATTGACTGCAGTAATAATTAAAAAAAATTAAAATAATTGATGAATGTAAATACATCTACTACACGATAAAGAGGCCTAACGAGTGCGGATAGGATTTTTTTATTTTCCAACACGCCGGTGAATGTGTGCTTAGCCACGAAAATGCATCGTGTACACACTCGAGAATCGCGAATAAACGATCCGTTTGCCGATTTTTCTTTTTTTTTTTTTCTTCGCTGCTGCCGTGCACTCGGTGCAGCATAGGCGGGCAGGTAGTTAGAGCTGGTAGCGTCCGTCCATCCATCAAAACGTCGGGAGCGACAAAAAAGGCCTCGGTAAATGATTTCAAGGCTATACCTTGCGACGGAGTAGCAAAAAAAAAAAAAAAAAAAAAAAAAGCAAATTATTTGGAAAAGACGCAGCGTGGTGTACAGGAGAGGGGAGAATCGCTTCCGAAATTCATGGTTGTCTGTAGAAGCGGAAAAACACCGGGAAGGTAAGGAGGAGGGGATTTTTGTATCGGGTAGACAAGAAACGAGGCACAAACGCCATATTACCAAAAAAAGCCGCAATGTACAAGTAAAGTAGGTATAGGAGGCTCGAGCGGAGGGAGCGGCTAATTAAATCAAAGGCCGCCGACGAAGCCGACACGTCGTAAAATCGGAGCGTCGGTGCACACATCAGTCGACGGCCGAGGTTTTTTGGAGCAACTTGTGAAGGTATTAGTTTAGTACAGGTATATGGGTATGCGTGTATACAATATGTGTTGTATAGTGGTACACAGGTACAGGGGCATTATCCCGATGACTGGGCCAGCTTGGCTCTATCCTTTTCCACGACCCAGCACAGCCGCAGACTGGTAGCTGTAAACTGGAAACGAAAGAGAGGGAGGGAGAGGAAAAAAAGAGGTTCTACGGCGAGATAAGCATAGCCTATACTGTACACGTATAACCAGCCATTGGACGCAGGGATTACGTTTGCCGGGTCTCGCTCGACAATTTCCAGCCAAACAGATCCATTAAATATCCTCTAGTTCCACTTTGGACTTACTAATTGGATAATACCACCAGGTATAATATGTGGAATGATTTCAAATGATGCAAACACGCACGAGTGCTAGACAAACTTTAATCGAAAGCTGGCCGAGCTTTCACCTCCATACACGATGCACTGGGTTATTGAATGAGGAAGCAATTGAATTTCTCTGATAGGTGGACATGTGCGTACACCAACCCTCGTGTCGAAGAGCTCGGATGACTGTGCGGAATCGGGAGAGCTTGCGCAAGGGTATACACACAAAAACAACTACAATTGGGGAAGGGGGGGCTTCTCATTCTTTATTTTTTCATCCTCTCTTTGGTTCTTTCCAAAGCAAGCAGCGCCAAAGAAATCCCATGCAGCATATAAATATATCGGTCGGGCCTCGGCAAACGAGCCAGTAAAAAGCAGCCTAATGAATTAATGAAGGAGCGCCTATATACATATACACGCGTACAAGAAAGACGGGGCGGGCAATTTGAAAAAATGATTGATGGAACGTATCGCCGGCCGAGACGAACCGGCCAATTAATGCCGTTCTCTCGTTCGCCTGTGTAAGTGTGCGTCGAACACCGCGGCGACGGAGCTCATGTCTCTCGTTGCGTTTTAGCCCATTGTGACGCTTCGCGAAGCTTCATTTTGCCATTGGCAATAGAGTTGTGCGGACGCTCGAAATTACTCGATCGCGGCCGCGTTGACAAAAGAAACGACGGTCGAGTATAACGAATGGAAAAAAATAAGGGACGCGAAAAAATAATCGCGGATCCCTGAGATATTGAAAATAAGCCTGTTAGTGGCAAAAGCGGGATACGGAGGGTGGGGATATTCAGAAAAGAGCCCTGGGGCAACTCGTCGTCGGCAGCTCTTAATGATCGAAGAAAGGAGCCGCCTAAACGACCCATGTCCTCGGGTGTTGGGAAGCCTCGCTGCTGCTGCTTATTCCCTCTCTCCCTTTTTTCAGCTTCTTCCCGAGAGAGCTTGCAAATCTCGTTACTTATGCACTTCCTCCTGGGAGGGCGCCATAATCGTCCGCCAAGTCTCGTGCCGATGCATCGATCATTTTCTCAAGTTATTCCCGGAAAAGTACTTATTCTTCGTATAATTGATTCAAGTCATTGTATAGGCAAACAATTTCCAAGTTACCCTGTACATGTATATAATGTATACAGGTGGTGAAAAGGTGGGCACGTCCGCGTCCAGTTTCCCCCAATGACTCCGTTCGACGGAGCGTTTCTCTCGTCTCTTTCCTGGGTTGTATAGGTATACCGAGGAGAGGAAGGGGGAGGGAGGCCTCGATCGAGCCGTGGTCGCGCTTAAACGCGAGATTAATGACGATCGACCAAACGAGAGACGGATGGGCCACGTTACAATATACCTACGTGGAATCGAACGCTATCTCTACCGATGGCCGATGTCGAAACACCGGTAAGCGATATCTTGTCTATCTCGTTGCCGACAGCACGCACACATACCTGCATTGCACTGCTCTCTTCACGTTACATTATAATATGGGTATTAGCTGCTCCTATAGGTATGTGTATGTATACATACAGAAAGAGAGAGAAACGAGAGCCGAGCATTGCACGCTATTACACTGCACGATCATCGTGGTGGTGTTGTAGGTATATATAGTATACACCTATACCTTTGCTCTCTCGGCTTGCCTGTATAATATATATATATAACAGCGCGCGCGTATAATTTTCTTGACGCTCCCTCTCTCTCGCTATACGTGTATATGTGTGTTGGTCGTCTCGCTCGCTCCTCCGCTCGTCGACCGTATGGCGGTGCGATGAAGGAGAGCGGCGTCTTTTGAAGTCCAGTTGGAAGCCAATTACACGAGTCACACACAGGGCCCCGCGCGCGCGCATTGCCCTCCCCTTTGCACCCCACCGTACCACCCATCGGCAGCAACACTGCACCGGCACCTCTCACCTCCCTCGCTCTTTCCTCGCGCTGCACGCGAAATTATTGCACGGAGACGAGCCATCGATTAAAATTACCTGGGCCGCGTGCTTGTAAATCCCGCGGGTCCGTCTCGTCTCTTCGCGCTGGCTAATGTGCTTCCACCATCTAAATGCCCATACATGGATACCAACTGCTGGGCTTTCCAAGCGAGTACAGTCCCCTGATTGACGCCTCTCGGCCCTCTCACTGGCACCGTCATCCCGATCATCATCATCATCATCATCACATCCCCTGCAGAGCTGCGCCTCTTTCAAGAACGCATCATGCTATACTATAAATGCATTTGTGTGCGCGCGTGTGTGTGTGTGTGTACCGCCGTATCGTCGATCTATCATCGACACCTCTGTGTGTCCGTCCGACTGATGCACTATACCCATTACAACCCATTGAAAGGGAGAGCGGCTCCTCTCTCTCTCTCTCTCAAGTGTATACCTTTGTAATACTTATATACTTACTCTTACCGTCGCGTCTTCCCTTTTTTCCCCATTCATTCACGCGTCCGATTTATTGTAAGTAGGCACGTATAGGTACACTTCTTTATGCCCTCAAACTTGTTCACTGCCGAAAATGTATATACATATACGAGGTACCTTTTTATGGGCACAACGGGTACAATACGCATGTATAATAAACCCTTGTAAAAGTATAACTCCCCACACACCCCCCCCTAAAAAAAAAAATAAAATACGTATAGCAATATATAATATGAATAAACGACGGGGCGACTCACCAATTTACGCGATGAAAGTTCCTCGATAAATCTTCGGGGTAACGTTGCTCTGGACGCACTGATGGCCACCTGTCCGCTCATCACCTGCAATCAATTGATATTTCCATACAAGTTACCTTTGTTCGATATAGATACAGGTTATACATTATATGTTACGAATCAAGATAAATCATCATTGACAATTTTTAAAGCGAAAAATGTCGTGACAGTAAGGAAAATTCTTTTTTTTTGTTTTTGTTTTACATAATAAACTGTACTTTTGGATGGAAAAAAATAACAATGCCTAAAGCGAGCATGACACGGTGCAGAGATGGTGTAGATCGATCGGTTAACAAGTAGGTACATATATTATATATATTATATACCTATAAAATAAAGGTGTACGGCGACGACACGGGATACGGGTGTATATGGTTTTAAACGCGGTCAGTGGGCGGTAGTAGGTAGGTATTACTACATTACTATACGGCTCGAGAGAGGAGCTATCACGTATAACGTTAACGTCGGGAACACTCGGCGTTAGAAGGTGCGAGCGAGCCGCAATTTGGGGGAATCGAGGCCGAAAACGCGTCGTTAAAACGTGGCGGCAAGCAGCAACACCGACAGCAGGTGGCACGGAGAGAAATTAGTGGGTTTCTCCGGTATATCTCTCGCTTCTCGCCTCCTTTTTTTTCCGCGCCCGGCTTCTTCTTCTTCACGTGTATACCTGTACAGTCATATACATTTTGCAGTGTAACTTTATGTATACGTGTATATAAAGAAGCCCTCGAGGCCTCCCTCTCTCTCCCGAGTTTAAAGAGAATCCGTGCTCTCGCGGAGCTTAATGGCCCAGCTCCGCGCAGTATATACCTATATACGTACAAGGTACACCGGATGGTATAATATCGGCGCGGTGTCGAGGCCTTGCCTCCCGTTG